>NC_091450.1:51672888-51993767 GCF_964237555.1 Oryctolagus cuniculus
GTGTGGTGAGCACAGTCAATCCTTTGAGCACATCTATTTTAAAATATACTCTGGTACTGAGGAGACATAAATTGTGTATGCCTGGGCAGAAGATGGCCTATGCCTAAAGTCATTGTTGCCTGTCACACCAGATTGTGTGGTCTCTATAGCCATCAACAGATGCCACAGAAACACTGGAGCAATCAGGAATCTTATACAGAAGGTTGCAGTCAGCTCCAGTGTCAACCAGTATCAGCATATGCTGAACATTAGGAGGGACAATAGGTTGTTAATTCCACATGTGGCCTCCCATTCACCTGGGTCCCCCACAACTCAGTTCCTCAGCCTTTCCAGTAGTCTAATAGGGAAAACTCTTCTCTTGGGGCCCCCATGAAATCTTGGAGGCATATTGGGTGAATTGAGTTCTTTTCTCTCATGGGTATTTTCCAATAGTGCTGTCCAGTGGGCAGCTGTCACCTAACATTAACAGCACGTCATTGGCTGGTGATTGATTTTGTCCCTTCTTATTCCTGCCATTGGCAGGTCAATCCACATTTATATCTGGGACATTTTAATGACCCATTTTCTTGTTTTTCCCTCTCCCCGAGGCAGAATTTTCATTTGTTTGCCTTTATTTTTTTCCTAGCAGTTGTACCACCCTGTGATCCTGCTGCTTTATCTCTACATCATCTACATCTTTCCATAACATCGGTCACCTCACAAACATGGCGGTCAATACAGGTGGTTATTATGGCTGCAGAGACCCAAAGGCAGGAGGAGGTAAAGAGGCCAAATTTTTCATTTGAGTGGTTAAGTGCTCAACACCAGTGCCCCTAGTATTCACATTAAACATACCCTGCCACATGGGCATTTATCTAATAACGTGAGCCAAGTCCACATGCATGGCCCATTTACTCACACAGTAGCCCTTAAGCACTCCATCAGGGAATGATCCCCTTGCAAGTCTCCAAGGCAATGGCTGATTTACAGACATTGTCATAGTAATGGGTGAAATGTAATGGAAGTTAATTTCTTTATTTCTAATGGGGACAACTGGAGGCTATCAACTCCATCACTCCACAAGCACAAAAGCCATACTTTCCTTGGTTCTCCTGGCCTCTGTCTGCTTGCTTCCCCAACTCCCTCTGCTTGGTTGGGGTGTAAGCAGTATTAGCAAATTCACTTCCTGAGGGAGGCCTTGTGGCCCATGTCCTGGGGCTATATGCTGGTTGAGCTCCAGCTGACACTTTCTCCCATGGTGGGCATGCAGAGGTGGCAGGGGCCCAGCTCTTCACTGGGTCCTTCCTCACTGGGCTGCTCACTTCCCATTCATACTCTGCCCTCTACAGACACGGCCAGTCCTGCTCCAAAGCCTGTGCCCAGATATTCAGCTGCATCTCCCCAGCACATAGCTCCTTTACCTGGGCATCACTGATATGGGTGTCTTTACACTGACACCTTAACACAGTGAGGAAGCCTTCATGCTGCCACCCTAACATGGTGAGCGACATCCATCCTGTCCACACAGCACTGGTCTGATCTCCTTCCAGCATTATGACTTCCAGGACATGCAAAGCCCATTTTACCTGTTTCCACTCCTGAAGAGGAGTCCAAGACATTAGGACCTCTGCCACAAGGTATTATGGTCCTATAAGAGGCCACATGTTCCCTGGCAGGAAACCCAAATACTGTGGACTGTGAGAGATGTCAAACCCATGCACAGTCATCAGGGATGCTGAGGCACTCTGGGTCAGATTCTGAAAGAACACTCCCAGAGCTGTAAGCAGATGCAGAGTCTTTATTCAGCCAGGAGCAGCACCAGCAGCAAGGTGACCTAGCAGAACAGCAGCATCCCACAAGGCTCTTTCTATGCAGGGTTACACAATAATGGCCATTAGCCAAGGAGGTACTTGGATTGAGATCCTGGCTCCAGACTACAGTCCTGGCTGAGGCCTGAACATCACAGGCATTTAAATCGTAAACCATCAGATAAAATCACATGTGCATGCTCTCTCTCTCCTACACACTCTCTCAATTAAATAAAATTTTCAAAAGTTAAATGATAGTGGAAGAGGAAGCATCAAATCAATAGTGACGCTTATACAGCTTAGTGTGGTAGCAGTTTATACTAAGGGAACTGCAATGAATTCCTTTGAAATTTCATAAATTATTGGACACTGTTATGCCAAAATGCAGATATAATAGTACATATATTTTAGACTTTTTCTTGGGTATTCATTAAAATCTTGCAATCCACTGGTGAGCTTCAGCTTAATATATATCTGTTGCATCAAAAAGATCCACAGGTGTTTTTTTCATTTTTGTTATAATTACAATAAATTTAATGTATATACATAGCAAGATTTAAATCATGTATTTCCAGCCTCCTCTTGAGAATTACAACTGATTTAGACTGCTTAAATTTCTGATTTCCTAATTCTGTCCAGAATTTTGAATCTAAAATATTCATGACTTCCATATGAAATATATTTTGTACCAGTCTATAACCATCAGTGTGATGATATATTTATGATGTATTTACCAATTGATTTTCTTATACTTGTTGAAACAAATAATTATAAAAGTATTTTCATTATTTTTGAAGTATGTCTTAAATGTTCCTTTTTTGATTTATTGAACATCTATTAGTATTTTATTAGCAGAAACTATTTTTTGTTTTCATTCTTTTTCCAATGATATAAATTGTTTTTGTATTTTTAATTAAGATAGATAGAAAATTTTTACTCCCAACAATCTTTCCCAAGGCATTTCAGAGTACATTGACACTCCATGGGTTCTCACCAAGTGTATCAGTGTGTATTTCCCAAAGCAGGGACAGTCTCTGGTATATACAAATGGTAATGACTGAAGTCAGGCAATTGGAACATGTTACTACTACTGGAGCCTCAGGACACTTCTAGGCTTTGCAGTTGTCTCAAAAATGCCTTTTATGGGTGCGAGCATTGTGGCATAGGCAGCTAAGCCACTACTTGCAACACTGGCATCCCATGTGGAGCACAGGTTCCAGTCCTGACTACTTTAATTCCAATCCAGCTTCCTCTTAATGAGCCAGTTAGGGTCACCCAAGTGAGAGACCCAAATGGAGGTCCTGGCCCCTTTCTCTGTGATTACTGAATGCTTTGGGACTTTGAAGAGAAGCAGACATGACTGTTTCCCATTGTACAAAGGGGACTGATCTCTGGCACATGCTTCCCAGCATTGCCCAAACAACATGAAATGGCCACACAGCTGCCTGGTGTACCAGGTGTTTTTTAAAAATCCCCTTTTGCATACACTAGAGAGGCAGAGAGAGAGACAGAGGAACAACAGACAGACCTCTCATCCACCGATTCCTCCCACAAATGTTCAAAGTAGTCCCTGGTTGGGGCCAAAGCCAGGAGGTGGGGTCCCAAGCCAACTCCATCCTGTGTGTGACAGGAATCCAATAATTACTTGAGACATCTGCTGCCTCCCAGGGTCTGCATTACAGGGTTCTTAGTCAGGAGCACGGTTGCAAAGTGAACCCAGGTGAACTCTAAGGTGGGACACGGGCATCTTAACCTCTGCACTAAAGATTCGGCTCCATGTTATGAGCTCCTAATTTGTTCCACCTGGCAAGGGAAGGATGCACTCCTGAAATGTTCTCACTTTCCTCCCTTGAGAGTGCTCAGGAACCATTCTATGGTTTCTCAGCTGTCTCTGTCATAAGAAATACAGACCCTGAGCCACAGTGGCTCAGACGCTCATGAGGCAGACGGAGTTCCTGGCCCAAGATGTAATATCTTTTTAAGAACCTTACTGGTCATCTCTGCCTTTCCCTTTCCAGGATTCCCCTGGTTAACTTCTGCTGTTTGACACAGCAGGGACTACACCCCTTGGGACAGCAACATCCTGTATCAGAGTGCCTGAGTTCAAGTCCCGGCTCCACGTCCAGGTGTAGATTTCTGCTAACACACACACTTGGAGGCAGCAGGCAGTGGCTCCAGTTGTTGGGTCCTTTCCTTTCCAGGGTTTCTGTCTCTTCTTCTATTTAACGGGTCCACCAGCCTATTGCCTGGTGGTTGTAGCATTGCACTTGTCACGGGCATACCAGTGGATGGAAGATCTCTCTCTCTTTCTCTCCCTCTCCCTCTCTCTGTTTCTCTTTGTCTCTTTCTCAGCTTCTCAGAGACACTGAGTCAGTCCAGGGACATAAGTTTGGTTCTACAGTTGCCAACACTCTCCTTGGAGGGAGGCCTCCACCAGTCATACACCACCACTGGGGCCTGGCTGGGATGTGGGCCACCTCCTACCCTTTGCTCAACAGTCAGGCAGCAAGGGGCCCAAGGCTCACTGCACTGTGCAGAAGAGAAACAGCCAAATTTTGTAGTTCTCTGTGTGCTTCCTGTGATGATGTGCTGACAGGAAATGATCATTTTCCTTGTTTTGTAAACCAGTATGGAGAAAGACCCATGAAATTCAAGGGGACACCTTCATATGTTGTTGAAAGTGAATATCCCCACTAAGATTCCAGAAGAGTCCCACAAGCCTTTCTAATGACACTCCCTCACTGTCTTGAGAGATTCTCATGCTCATCTTGAGTATATGCATTCTTGCGTTCACCTTAGAACTGCCTCCTTACTGTGCACTCCTAGCAGGTCTGCTTTAACCTGTACTCACATGGTATTGGACTATGTCTGGCTTTTTTCACTAGACTTGATGCATGTAGACACATCCTGTGGCATAGGAGCAATCTTGACTACAGTTATCAGAAGACACCTAGAATTCCAGGTTCCAGTGTTATACTAATCCATGTATTTGTGAGGTTTAAAGATTATGGAGCAAAATATTCAACCCAAATAATTAACAAAACCAAACTTTAATATAAATGGGGTACTGGAATGAACAGAGTCAGGTTTCATGGTATCCACCAGAGGAAGTTCTTAGCACCTGAGAGGGAGACAGAAAGAAATCAAATGAGAGTCTTGGTCAGGGCCTGCTGCCAGCCGAGTCTGGAGGGACTGCTCAGCAGTGACAGAGACTAGGACCAAACCTAGCTTGTCTGCAGTGCATGAGTTACTAAGAAAACCTAGAATCTACAAAACAATTCTAAGTCAGACATTCTGAAAACCATTAGACTTAATAGTCCAACAGAAAGAATACAGATTTTTTTCCCAAAACCCTCAAATGAGATATAAATACTTAAGAGTAAATAATTTGTTCAGCAACAAAAGTTTAGTAACAAAAGCTGGGGCCATGCCCCATCACGTGCTTCAGGCACATCAAGTGTGTCAGAAAGGGGGGCATAACCTGGGACTATGAGGCTAAGACACACCAGCCACACTACAACTGTGCTGCAAACTCCACCATGGGTTCTGCCTCTGTCCATCCAGATATAGCCCAGGGGACAGCCTGCCACATCACCACCTTTCCCTGCGGAGTAACAGCAAGCAGGCCTGAATCATAGGAGTCCACTCGGGCACTTTGACAGGTCTGCAGCAAGATTCACATCTAAGGACTCACCCAAAAAGCCTCAGCACAGCAGATGGGCTGCTGGGTTTTTGCATGCCAGGCCTCAGCCCAGACCTGGGCTGGGGCTTCAGGCTCATCTGCCCAATATCCACAGAGGAGGTAGGATCCATCATCCTTGAGGATAGGCACAATGACATCTGGCCCTTCCAGTGGGGGTGGATCTCCACACACCCTGAGGTGTGAATGCAGAGGGGAGGACGGAAGAGGTAGAAAAGATGAGGGCTTAGCACAAAGTCATTTAGTTCCAACCCTGTTCCACCAAACCTTCCTAGCAGTCCAGAAAGGTCTGTCAGCCAACAGGGAAAGGATCAATCTCTATGAGCCATCTGATCTAGATCCTCCCCTGGTGCAGACAAAGTGAGCCTTCACACAGATAGCTAAGACCCAGCAGGATGCAGAGAAGGATGGGACAGGAAGACAGAGGAGAGAAGGATGGCAGCCGAAGGGCAGAAGGCACTGAGGATCAGAGGGTTCTGTGTCCCTCTCCCAGCCCCCTGGGACAGGAAAGGACAAGCTGACCAGAAGCCTGTTTAGTTTCAGGGAGAAGAATCCCCTTGGTCTGGAATGCTTCCAACCAATGAAAGCAGTTTAACAACCAAGATGCCCTTGGCATTGATCCCATTTCACTAAGCACTGTGGAAAGCATTGGTGCATTGGACATCCCTGTCTTTATTGTTGTACTGCAGGGATGTGGATGAAGCACAAGCAGAGGGGCTGAGGGAGCTGCCAAACACTTTTTATGGAGGTGACATAAAAGTGTGGCATGAGGAATGTCCTCGGCATGACTGGACCCCAGGAAAACTTATGTAGGTTCCAAAGAGGATATGTAGTTGGTGACCTGCACAGTGTTTGTGACCTGCCTCAGCACATGGGGCTTTCAAGACATGGTCCACAGTCTGTAGGATGAGATTTGAATGGGAAAAATGGCTCATGGGTCCCTTTCTCTCCTCCCGTGTCTGGCATGCCAGATGTCCAGAGTAAAACACCCTCAACCCATCTGTAGATTTACCTCTGATTAGCCTCGGCCTGGTCTGCATGTGCCACCTTCCCTTCCTCCTCTTGTGATGAGGGCTCTTCCACTGCAAAGATGTGCAAATGGGGCAGGACATGGTAAATGAGATGACAAACAAAAGAGAAGGTATATTAAAGCTCAGGTACCACCCACAGTCACACAGGGATATCTATGCTGTCCAGCTGTGGCACTATCTTGCTTAGCAACAGCTCCCAAACAGGAGGACATGCCTGTTTAGACAGGTCCTCTGCCCAATAGTGGAAATTTCCCTCCCTGCTGGGCGTGTGTCCTCTCACTCATTTGGCATCCTGATCTTCCAAAAGTGATCAGCTGCTCTCAATCCCATGGCTATATGTTGTAAGTTCCAGGTGTGGGTTACTTTTTTAAAGATTTTATTTATTTTAATTGAGAGTTAGGGTTACAGACAGTGAGAGGGAGAGACAGAGAGAAAGGTCTTCCTTACATTGGTTCACTCCCCAGATGGCCACAACAGCCAGAGCTGCGCCAATCTGAAGCCAGGAGCCAGGCACTTCTTCCTGTTCTCCCATGCGAGTGCAGGGGCCCAAGGACTTGGGCAATCTTATATTGCTATCCCAGGCCATAGCAGAGAGCTATACTGGAAGTGGAGCAGCCAGGACTAGAACAGGTGCCCATATGGGGTACTGTCACCACAGGCAGAGGATTAACCTACTGCACCATGGCGCTGACACCCAGATGTGTTTTAAGTGATCAACCACACAATGGGGGCTCATCCAATCCTAAGCCATGGTGAGGGACTCCCAGACTCCTCCACCATGCCAAAATATGAACATGTGAACCCTCAGGGCTCCACACACACAGGAGCCTTTTGGTGCCATGCTGACACTGTGGTTCTTAGTAGATCCTGAGAGGCATGAGCCAGCACAGGCAACCACAGGATGGAATCCTCAGTACATTCCCTAGGATTCCAGAAGATGAGTGGAGTCAGAGCACCAGGCCAAGGTTATAGGAGTGCACTCAGGAGGTTTATCAGGTCTGCAGCTAGAGTCACATCAAAGGACTCACCGAGAATGGCCTCAGCACAGCAGATGGGCTGCTGGGCTGTAGGGTGCAGGGCCCCAGCCCAGGCCTGGACTGGGGCTTCAGGCTCATCAGCCCAATATGCACAGAGCAGGTAGGATCCATCATCCTTGAGGATAGGCACGATGACATCTGGCCCTTCCAGTGGGGGTGGATCTTCACCCACCCTGAGGTGTGAATGCAGAGGAGGGGACAGGAGGAGCGGAAAAGATGAGGACTTAACACAAATTCTTTCAGTTCCAACCCAGTCGCACCAAGCCTTCCTAGCATTTTGAAAACATCTTTCACCCAATAGGGATAGGATCACCCTCTAAAAGCCTCTGATCTAGATCCTCCCTGCTTCAGACACAGTGACCCTTCACACAGATAGGGCAGACCCAGCAGGATGTAGAGAAACTGGACAGCAAGACAGGAGACAAGGAGGTTGTCAGTAGAAGGCCAGAAGTCTCACTGGAGCACAGGGCTCACCGCCCCTCTCCAACACTCACCCCCCTTCCCCAGGGGGGACAGAAAAGGACAAGATTGCCAGAAGCCAGTTGCCTAGTTTCAGTGAAAGAGTCCCCTTTGGTGGAATTCTCACACCCTCCTAAAGCCCGTTAACACCACAGAGCACCTCAGGATGGTCCCCATTCCCTCAGCACTAAGGAGTGCATGGGTGCAGTGGACATTCTCTGTATCTACCATTGTACTGCGGGGTGGGGGGGCTGATGAGAGACAACCGACAGGCTGAGTGAGTGGTCATTCTCTCAATGGGCCACACAGAGGCAGTGGCATTAGGAATGCCCTGGCCTGGTGACTTTCCCAGGGAAACTTCTGCAGCTGTCCAATGGAGGCTGGACATGGGGCTGACGTGGAAAGTGTTTGGGGCCCACCTTAGACATGGAGCTTTCAAGAGGTGCTCCCAGAGTCTACTTGGAAGGAACTCTGAATGCTATAAATGGACTCCAGTTGCACATTGTCACCCCCCATGTCACGAATCTCCAGATATCCACACTTAAAAAAAAAAAAAAAAAAGAAAGAAAGAAAGAAAGAAACACCCCATCTGCAGATTTACCTGGGTATGGCCTCAGTCTGCTCTGCAGATGCCACCTCTATTTTCTCCTTCTGGCTGGAGGCATCTTCCACTGCAAGGAGGGCAAATGGGGCAGGACATGGTCAATGAGATGGCATGCAAACACATTCTCATAGTAAAGCCCAGGTATCACAAATGCCCCACCAGCTTCTGAGGACGCCTATGCTGTTCACTTAGTGAACAGGTGTTAGCAACAGCCTCACTCCCAGGGGACATGTCTGCAATGGCAAGTCCTCTGCCTACCAATGGAGAGCTCCCTGCCTGTCTGGAGTGTGATAGCCACAGATCAGGCATCCTGATCTTCCATGACGGGCCAGCCGCTTTCACCACGTGGCTCCTTGGTCTATGTCTGATGTGTCACAACAGGGGGCTCATCCCCACAGCAGTCATTGGTGGGGGACTCCTGGGCACGTACACCCTGCCACAGTATAAACATATGAAACCCACAGAGCTTCACACACAGAGCCTTTTGGTGTCATTCACACAGTGGCCCTTAGTGGATCCTGAGAGGCACGAGGCCAGCACTAGCAACCTCAGCATGGAACCCTCAGGACATGGCTCAGGGTTCTAGATGAAGAGTGACATCAACACAATTGGAATGAGAGAGACAGCATGCCCAGTTCATCGGGATCTGAGAAAGATATCAGGCTGAGAAGGTAACCCGAGTAGAGCTGTGGTGGCAGGCATGCAGTGTAATGGCATCTAGGGCAAAGGCCTCAAGGGAAGCCTGTCACTGGCCAAAGGTGCCCCACTCTTCCATGTGTAGGCTAGAAGAAACCCTTGACACATGCAGGAGCACAGGCTGGGGCCCTGCCATCACACTTGCCTCTTATGCAGCAACATGGTCAGCTTGCTTGTCAGAAAATGGAGCATCACCTGGGGCTCTGAGGTTATGAAATACCTGCCTACACTACATCCCTGCTGCAAACTCCACCCAGGGCTCTGCTTAGTCCATCCAGAAGTAGCGCAGAGTTCCTGCCACATCACACCTTTCCCCAGGGGTATAGAGCAAGCAGGCCTCTGTCACTAGGGTGCACTCAGGTGGTTTGGCAGGTCTAGAGCAAGATTCCCACCAAAAGACTCACCCACAATGGCCTCTGCACAGCAGATGGGCTGCTGGATTATAGGGTGCAGGGCCCCAGCCCAGGCCTGGACTGGGGCTTCAGGCTCATCAGCCCAATATGCACAGAGCATGTAGGACCCATCATCCTTGAGGATAGGCACGATGACATCTGGCCCTTCCAGTGGGGGTGGATCTCCACACACCCTGAGGGGTGAAAGCAGAGGGGAGGATGAGAGGATTGGGAAAGATGAGGGCTTAAACCAAAATCATTGAGTTCCAACCCAGTTCCACCAAACCTTCCTAGCAGTCCTTAAGGTCTGTCACACAATGGGGACAGGACCATCCACTAACAGCCATCAAAATGGATCCTCCCTTGATTCAAAGTGAGTCTCACAGGGACAGGGCAGACCCAGCAGGATACAGAGAAGGTGAGACAGGAAAATAGGAGAGGAGTCTGTCAGCCCAAGGCCAGAGGGCCCTCTTACAGCATCCTGGGACAGAGAAGAACAAGCTGGCCAGAAGCCAGTTGTCTAGTTCCAGGGAAAGAATCCCCTTGGGGTGCAATGTTCCCACCCAGATAAAGCTCTTCAGTACTCCAGACAGCCTCGGGATGGGTTCCATTTCCATCAGCACTGTGGTGCCATCATGCCCTGCACACTCCCTGTCTCACCATCACACCACAGGGATGCTGATGAAGGACAAGCAGAGGGACCAAGGGAGTGGCCCTCACTTTTTAGAGAGGCCACACAGAAGCAGTGGCATTAGGAGTGACCTAGACAGGTGACGGGTTTCCAGGGAAATTTATACAGGGGTCCACTGAGGGTAAATGGGCAGTGAGCAGGACAGTGTTACAGTGCAACTCAGCACATGAAGCTTTCAGGATGTGCATCCAGTCATTGTGGGAGGAAAACTGAATGATATAAATCACACGAAGGGCACATTCTCTCACCTCACCTCTGATATTTCCCCATGTCCATACTAAAACACCCTGAACACATCTGTCGATTTACCTGGAGGTAGCCTCAGCCCAATCAGCAGTTGCCAACATGACTTTCTCTTTTTGGTAGGTGGCATCTTTCACTGCAAAGAAATGCAAATGAGGCAGGACATGTGAAATGAGATACCATGCAAATGCGATGGCCTAGTAAAGCACAGGTACCACACCATATTCTAGCATCTTCCTAAGAAATGTGTGGTCACATGACCTTGGTCAGCCACTGCCTCACTCCCAGGAGGGCAGGCCTGCAATGGCAAGTCCTCTGCCTGACAATGCAGCCCTCCCTTTCTTGGGAGTGTTTCATCACACACAACAGGCATCATGATCTTCCACAAGTGGTCAGCTGTTTTCAATTATATGGGCCCTTGGCCTATGAGTTAGATATGTTCTAAGAGACCAACCAGACAATGAGAAGCTCATCCCAGGGGAACTCCAGGCTCACACACTCTGCTGCAATATGAATATGTGAAACCCTCAGAGCTTCACACCACTAAGACTTTTGGTGCTATGCAGACACTGTGTCCCTTAGTGAACCCCGAGAGGCAATAGGCCAGCACTGGCTACCACAGGATGGAGCCCTCAGGACATGGCCCAGGGTTCCAGATGAGGTATGGCATCACCACAGTAGGAATAAGAGAGACAGTATGGCCCTGTTCAAAGGGATGTGATTAAGATCTCAGTTCAGCAAGGTGACCAGAAGTATAGCTGGCCTAGTGGGCAGACATTGTCTTTGCAAATTGCTGGCCAGAGGTCTCACAGAGAAGCCTGCCACTGGCAAAAGGCATCCCACTCTTCCAAGAGGAGCCTTAGAAAAATACCTTGTCGCATGCATGAGCACAGGCTCATGGTGGATCGATGCCACAACATCTGCCTTGGGCACAGTGACACAGCCGGCTTTGGTGCCAGAAAGTGGAGAATAACCTGGGCTCTGAGGTTAAGAAACACCTGCCTACACTAAACAGTTGCTGCAAACTCCACACAAGGTTCTGCCTCAGTCCACCTCAATGAAGTCTAGTGGATAGCCTAAGATTTCAGACCTTTTCCAGAGTGTTGCAGAAAGCAGGCCAAGGGTTTATGGGTGTACTCCTGTGGTTTGGCTGCCCTGCACCAAGTTTCACATCAAAGAACTCACCCACAATGGCCTCAGCACAGCAGATGGGCTGCTGGGTTGTAGGGTGCCAGGCTTCAGCCCAGGCCTGGACTGGTGCTTCAGGATCATCCATCCAAACTGCACAGAGCATGTAGGACCCATCATCCTTGAGAATAGGCACAATGACATCTGGCCCTTCCAGTGGGGGTGGATCTTCACACACCCCGAGATGTGATGCAGAGCAGAGGCTGGGAGGGGTGGAAAAGATGAGGGCTTAATACAAGGTCATTCAGTTCCACCAACCCAGTCCCACCAATCCCTCCTAGCAGTCTGAAAGGGTTGTCACCCAAGAGAGACAGGATTATCCTCTAAGATCGATCTGATCTAAATCATCCTCTGGTTCAGACAACATGAGCCTTCACATGGACAGGGCAGACACATTAGAATGCAGAGGGGCTGGGACAGGAAGATAGGAGGAGAGGAAGCTGTCAGTAGAAGGCTTGAAGGAGGAGCACAGGGTGCTGGTGCCCACTCTCACAGCCCCCTGAGGACGATGAAGCACAAGCCGGCCAGAAGCAAGTTGTCTAGTTTCAGGGAAAAGATTCTCATTAACGTGAAATGCTCCAACCCACGGAAAGTACTTTAACAACCCCAGGATGGGTCCCATTTCTGTCAGAACTGTGCAGTGCATCCCTGTCTTTATCATCGTATTGCAGGGTTGCTAATGAAGGAAATGCAGAGGGGCTGAGGGAGTTGCCCTCAGTTTTTAGAGAGGCCACACAGAAGCAGTGGCACAAGGAATGACCTCAACAGGAGACTGGGCCCAGGAATATTTGTGCAGGTGTCCAAAGGAGGATAAGTGATGGCATCTGGCAGGATTTGGGGTCCACCTCAGCACATGGAGCCTTCAAGAGGTGCTCCAGAGCATTTGTAGGAAGAGATTTGAATGGGGCAATTTCTCTTCTCCCACGTCTTCCATCTCTAGGGGTCCCTAGTAAAGCCCCCTCAACCCATCTCTAGGTTTACCTCTGATTAGCCTCGGCCTGGTCTGCAGGTGCCACCACACCTTCCTCCTCTTGAAATGAGGGCTCTTCCACTGCAAAGATGTGCAAATGGGGCAGGACACGGCAAATGAGATGATAAGCAAATGTGAGGGCTAAAGCACAGGTACCGCCTACTGTCACACCAGATTCCAAGGATATCTATGCTGTCTGGTTGTGGTACTATCTTGGTTAACAACAGAACCAAACCATAAGGACATGGCTGTTTTGACAAGTCCTCTGCCCATCAATGGAAATCTCCCTCCCTGTCTGAGAGTGTGTCAACTCACTCATCGGGCATCCTGATCTCCCACAAGAGGTCAGCCACATTCAATCCCCTGGCTCTCTTAGGTGTCTCAGTGTTCAACTGCACAATTAGAGGCTCATCTGATCCTGCAGGCAATGTGGGGACTCCCTGGTTACTATCCTCTGCCATAAAATGAACATGGGAAACCCATAGAGCTTCCCACACACAGGCACCTTTTGGTGCCATGCAGACACTGTGGTCCTAGTGGATCCCGAGATGCACGGGGCCAGCATTGACAACCTCAGGATGGAACCCCCAGTACATGGTTAAGGGTGCCAGAGGGGAAGTGCAGTCTCCACCATGGGAACAAGAGAACAAACAGCCCAGTTCAAGAGCATCTGGTTAAGATCTTGGGCTGAGAAGGTAGCCAGGAGTACAGATTTCCTGGGAGAAATGGCAGGGTCATGGCACAGAGCTGGGGCAAGAAACACCTGCCTAGACTACATCCATGCTGCAAACCCCACCCAGGGTTCTGCCTTAGTCCATCCAGATGTAGCCCTGGGTAAAGCCTACCACAACACCACCTTTCCCCAGGGGCTTAGAGCAAGCAACTAGGGTCATTGGGATGCTCATAGTTTTATCATACCTGCAACAAGAATCATATCAATGGACTCACCCAAAGTGTCCTCAGCACTGCAGATGGGCTGCTGGGTTGTAAAGTGCCAGGCCCCAGCCCAGGCCTGGACTGGTGCTTCAGGCTCTTCAGCCCAATATCCACAGAGCAGGTAGGATCCATCTTCCTTGAGGATAGGCACGATGGCATCTGGCCCTTCCAGTGGGGGTGGATCTCCACACACCCTGAGGTGTGAATGCAGAGGGCAGGACAAGAGGGGAGGAAAAGATGAGGGCTTAACACAAAGTCACTCAGTTGCAGCCCAGCACTGCTAACCCTTCCTAGCTCTCAGAAAGAGTCTTTCACCAATAGGGACAGGAGCATTCTCTAAGAGCCATCTGATCTAGATCCTCCCCTTGTTCAGACAAAGAGACCCTTCACAGGATTGGGCAGACACAGCAGGATGCAGAGAGGATGGGACAGGAAGACAGAAGGAGAGGTCACTGTCAATAGAAGGCCAGAAAGCATTCTAGGAGCAGAGGGCTCTGGTGTCCCTCTCCCAGACCCCTGGGGCCAGCCTCACCACATGAAACTTTGAAGAGGTACTCGCAGAATATTCATGGGAGGAGATTTGAATGGTAAATATTGCTTATGGGGCACATTCTCTCCTCCCCATGTCTGCCATCTCCAGGAATCCATAATAAATAACCCCCACCCCATCTGCCGACTTACCTGGGTATAGCCTCGGCCTGCTCTGCAGATGCTGAGTCCCCTTCCTCCTTTTTGCAGGAGGGCTCTTCCACTGCAGAGAGTGCAAATGGGGCAGGATGTGGTCAATGGGATGACATGTACATGAGATGGCATAAAGTAAGGCACCACCCACTGTCACACAGCTTCTGAAGACACCTATGCTGTCAAGTTGTGGAACTGCCTGTGTTAGCCACAGCCTCACTCACAGGAGGACAAGCCTGGAATGGCAAGTCCTCTGTCTAATAATGTAGCCCTCCCTCCCTACCTGGGAAGTTTTTCATAACACAAAACAGGCATCCTGATCTTCCACAAGTGGTCAGCTATTTTCAACCATATGTGCCCTTGGCCTGTGAGTCAGATATGTTCTAAGAGATCAAACACACAATGGGAGGACCATCCCATGCAACATCCAAAGTGGGAGATTCCCAGGCACACACACTCTGCTGCAATGTGAACATGTGAATCCAACAGGGGCTCACAGCACTGAAGTCTTTCGGTGCCAGGCAGACACTGTGCCCCTTAGAGCATCCAGATAGACATGAGGCCATCACTGACTACTTCAGGATGGAACCCTCAATACATGGCTGAGGATTCCTGATTTGGAATGACATCACCACAGTGGGAACGTGAGAGTGTGACCCTACTCAGCGGGATCTGGTGGAGATCTCAGGCTGAGAAAGTAGCCAAAATAGCTGTCCTGGCAGGCATGCAGTGTCTTGGTAACCAAATGGGGCAGAGGTTTCACAAGGAAGCCTGCACTGACCAAAGGCATCCCACTCTTCAAGTGGAGGCCTGGAAGAAAACCCTGTCACATGAATGAGCACAGGCTCCAAAGCCCGGGCCATGCCATCACACCTGCTTTGGGCACAGTGACATGGTCAGATTCATTGCTGAGCATGGGGCATAACATGGGGATCTCTGGTTAAATAACACATGCCTAAATTAGTGCAGCAAACTCTACCCCAGGTTCTGTCTCTGTCAATCTAGATCTGCCCCATGGTTCAGCCTACCCCATCACAATCTCTCCCAGCAGTGTTCAAGAAAGCAGGACAGGGTCACCAGGTGCACTCAGGAGGTTTATCAGGTCTGCAGCTAGAGTCACATTAAAGGACTCACCGAGAATGGCTTCAGCACAGCAAATGGGCTTCTGGGTTGCAAGGTGCCAGAGCTCAGCACAGGCCTGGACTGGTGCTTCAGACTCATCAGCCCAAAATCCACAGAGCAGGTAGGACCCATCATCCTTGAGGATAGGCATGATGACATCTGGCCCTTCCAGTGGGGGTGGATCTTCACCCACCCTGAGGTGTGAATGCAGAGGGCAGGACAAGAGGGGAGGAAAAGAGGAATGTTTAACACAAAGTCATTTAGTTGCAATCCAGTCCCCCCAATCCTTCCTCCCCGTCCAAAAGTGTCTGTCACCCAACAGATACAAGATCATCCCTTAAGAGCCATCTGATCTAGAGCCTCCCTTGGTGCAGTCAAAGTGAACTGTCACATGGACAGTGCAGACCCAACAGAACACGGGGAGGATGGGACAGGAAGATAGAAGGAGAGGAGGCTGTAGGCAATTGTCAGAAGGCATGCTGAAGAGCAGAGGGCCCTGGGGCACCTCTTGTCAACCCCTGGAGACAGAAAAGGACAAGGGATGCTGATGAGGGACAAGCAGTGGGGCTGAGGGCATGGCCCTTCACTTTTTAGGAAAAGCACACAGAAGCAGTGGTATTAGGAATGATCTAGATAGGTGACTGGTTTCCAGGGAAACTTATGCAGGTGTCCAGGGGAAGATAACTGGGCAGTGACCTGGGCAGCAGTACAGTGTAACTCAGCACATGGGGATTTCAAGAGGTGTGCCAGGTCTTCCTGGGGAGGAGCAATGAATGTTTTAAAAATCTCACAGGGCACTTTCTCTCACCCCATTTCTGCCATCACCAGATAGCCATACCATACTAAAAACCCTGGAGCCAGCTGTCAACTTACCTGGACATAGCCTCAGCCTGATCTGAGGATGCCCCCTTGACTTTCTCCTTTTTGTTTGAGGAGTCTTCCACTGCAAAGGAGTGCAAATGGGGCAGGGCATGGTAAATGAGATGACATGCAAATGCAACGGGCTAGTAAGGCACAGGTATCACAACTGTCCCACCATATTCGGAGTAAATCTGTACTGTCTGGTTGTGGCACAGCCTTGGATAGTGACAGCCTAATTCACAGGAGGACATGCCAGTAATGCTCAAATCCTCTGACTAACAATGCTGCTCTACCTCCTTTTGGGGGAGTGTTTCACAACACACAACAAGAACCTTAACCTTCCCAATTGGTCAGCCATTTTCAACGTTTTGTGTCCTTGGCCTGTGGGTCAGATATGTTCTAAGAGACCAAACACACAATGGGAGGACTGTCCCATGCAACAGCCAATGTGGGAGGCTCCCAGGCTCACACACTCTGCTGCAATATGAACATGGGAAACCCAGGGAGCTTCACACCACTGAAGTCTTTTGGTGCCATGCAGACACCGTGCCCCTTAGTGAATCCTGAGAGGCTCGAGGCCAGCACGGGTAATTTCAGATAGAACCCTTAGTACATGGTCCTGGGCTTCAGATAAGGGGTGATGTTACACAAAGGAAATAAGAGAGACAGTGTGGTCCTGTTTAGGGGGGTGTGGTTAAGAACTCAGGCTGAGAAGGTAAGCCAAGACTACAGCTGTCCTGGCAGGCATGCAGTATCTTAGCCATGGTTGGGGCAGAGGTCTCACAGGGAAGCCTACAACTGGCCAAAGACATCCCACTCTACCAAGTAAGGCCTAGGAAAAAACCCATCCCATGCATGAGCATAGTATATATCACTGGATCCATGCCACCACACCTGCCTTGGGTGCTGACATGACCGGCTTTGGTGCCAGAAAATGGAGCATAACCTAGGGCTCTGAGGTTAAAAGACACCTGCCTGTAATACATTTTTGCTGCAAATTCTACCAAGATTCTACTTCATACCATCTAGATTGAGCTAAGGGACATCTTACCAAATCAGGACATTTTCTCTGGGGGTTAGAACAAGCAGGCCAGTGTCACTGAGGTACAATCAGGTTTGGCAGGTCTGAAGCACGATCAAATCAAAGGACTCACCCACAATGGCCTCAGCACAGCAGAGGGGTTGCTGGGTTGTAAAGTGCCAGGCCCTAGCCCAGGCCTGGTCTGGTGCTTCAGGTTCATCTGCCCAAGATGCACAGAGCAGGTAGGATCCGTCATCCTTGAGGACAGGTATGATGGCATCTGGCCCTTCCAGTGGGGGTGGATCTTCACCCACCCTGAGGTGTGAATGCGGAGGGGAGGATGGAAGAGGTAGAAAACATGAAGGGTTAACACAAGGTCATTCAGTTCCAACCCATTTCCACCAAACCATCCTAGCAATCTGAGAGATCTGTCACCCAATAGGGACAGGACCGACCACTAACAGCCATGTGATCTAGATCCTCCCCTGATCCAAAGTGAGCCTTCATTGGATAGGGAAGACCCAGCAGAAGGCAGAGAGTATGGGACAGGAAGACAGAAGGAGAGGAGGCTGGCAGCCAAAGGCCAGAAGACACACTGAGGAGCAGAGGGCTCTGGTGCCCACTCTCAAAACCCCCTGGGGACAGAGAAGGACAAGCTGGCCAGAAGCCAGTTGTCTAGTTGCAGGGAACAGAATCCCCTTGTCGTGGAATGTTGCCACCCAGCTAAAGCACCTGAGCTCCCCGGACAACCTCAGGATGTGTCCTAATTACATCAGCACTGTAGCATGCACCCGGGCATTGGAATCCCTGTCTTTATGAATGTAACACAGGGATGCTGATGAGGGACAAGAAGAGGGGCCGAGGGAGAGGCCTCTCACTTTAATGGAGGCCACACAGAAGCAGCGGCATTAGAAATGACCTGGACTGCTGACTGGTTCCCAAGGTAACTATGCAGGTGTTCAGTGGATGTTGGGGGGAGTTGACTGGACAGTCTTTGGGGACCTCAACAGCACATGGAGGTTTGGAGAGCTGCTCTCAGAGTCTCTGTGGGAGGAGTTTTGAATGGTATAAATGGCCCTTGGGGCACATTCTCTCCTTCCTGTGTGCAATCTCCAGATGTCCATGCTGAAACACCCTGAACCCATCTGAAGGTTTACCTGGGTATAGCCTCCGCCTGGTCTGTAGATGCCAACTCCACTTCCTCCTTTTGGTGGTAGGGGTTTTCCACTGCAGAGAGTACAATGGGGCCGGATGTGGTAACCAGGATGATATGCAAATGAGATGGCACAGTAAAGCTCAGGTACTGCCCCCCATCACACAACTTAGAGACATCCATGCCGTCTAGTTGTGGCATTACCTGTGCTAAAAAGAGTGTCACGCCCAGGAGCACACGCTTCCAGTGGCAAGTCTTTGCCAACCAAAGGAGAACTCCCTCCCAGGGACTCTGAGGTTAAGAAACACCTGCCTACATGACATGTGTGCTCTAGCCCCACCCAGTGTTCTGCATTTGTCCATATAGATGTAGCCATGTGATTGCCTACCCATCACCTCCTTTCCTGGGGGGTTACAGCAAGTAGGTCAGAGTTCTTGGGGTGGTCTCAGGAGGTTTGGCAGGTCTCATCAAGATTCCCATCAAAGGACTCACCCACAATGGCCTCAGCACAGCAGATGGGCTGCTGGATTATAGGGTGCCAGGCCCCAGCACAGGCCCAGATTGGAGCTTCAGCATCATCATCTGCCCAAAATCCACAGAGCATGTAGGACCCATCATCCTTGAGGATAGGCACGATGACATCTGGCCCTTCCAGTGGGGATGGGTCTCCACACACCCTGAGGTGTGAATGCAGAGGGGAAGACGAGAGGGGTGGAAAAGTTGAGGGCTTAACACAAAGTCACTCAGTTCCAACCCAGACCCACCTAAGCTTCCTAGCATTCTGAAAGCATTTTTCATCCAATAGGGATGGGGCCATCCTCTAAGAGCCTTGTGATCTTGATATTCCTCATGTTCAAAAAGCACCTTCCCATGGATAGGGCAGACCCAGTAGAATGCAGAGAGGAAAGGACAGGAGATAGGAGAGGAGGCTGGGAGCAGAAGGCCAGAAGTCACACTGAGGTCAGAGGGCTCTGGTGCCCCCCCCTTATAGCTCCCTGGGGACAGAATAGGAGGACACACTGACCAAAAGCCAGTTGTCTAATTCCAGGGAAAAGAAGTCCCTTTGTGTGGAATGCTCCCAACCACCTAAAGCACTTTGGCACCCCAGACCACCTTAGTATTGAGTCCCATTTCCTGCAGCACTGTGGAGTGTATCCGTGCACTGGACATTCTCTATCTTAATTACTATACTGCAGGGATGCTGATGAGGGACAAGCAGAGGGCCGAAGGAGGGGTGCCTGACATTTTATTGAGGACACACAGGAGCAGGGGCATGAAGAATGACCTGGACAGTTAAATGGCTCCTAGGGAAACTTAGAGAGGTATCTAATTGAGGTTAAGGGGGTGGTGAACTGGACAGTGTTTGGGGCCCCCCTCAGCACATGGAGCTTGCAAGAGGTGTTCCCAGAGATTTCATGGGCAGAGCTTTGATGGTATAAATGACTCATGGGGCACAGTCTCTCCTCCCCGTGTCTGCAATCTCCACATGTCCATACTAAAACACCCTCAACCCATCTGTAGATTCACCTGGGGTTTGCCTCGGCCAGGTCTGGAGATGCCACCTCTCCTTCCTCCTTTTGGCTTGAGGCATCTTCCACTGCAAAGGAAAGCAAATGGGGCAGGACATGGTAAATGAGATGGCATTTACCAAAAAGAATTCCCTCCCTGTCTGGGGAGTGTGACACCCCACACATATCATCCTGATCTTACATACATAGTCAGTTGCTTTCAACCATGTCAGTCAATGGCCTTTTTGTCTGAATGTTTTAAGAGACCAACCACATGATGGAAGACTTGTCCCATTCAACAGCCACTAGAGGGGGCTCCCCAGCTCATACACTCTGCTGCCATATGATCATATGAATGCCATCGAGCTTCACACACACAGGAACCTTCTGGTGCCATGCAGACACTGTGCTTCTTGGAGGATCCTGAGAGGCACGAGGCCAGCACCAGCTACCCCAGGATGGAACCCTCAGAACATGCCCAGGATTCCAGATGAGGACTGCAGTCACCACAAAGGGATCAAGGGAAGGAATGGCCCAGGTCACGGGCATCTGGTTAAGGTCTCAGACCAAGAACATAGCCAGGACTATAACTGGCCTGGCAGGCATGCAGTGTCATGACACATAGCTGGGACAGATGTCTCACAGGAGATCCTGGCACTGGCCAAAGGCATCCAGCTCTTCCATGGGTAGGCCTAGAATAAACCTGTCATGTGTATGACTTCAAGCTGGGGCTATGCCATCACACTTGACTCTGGTGCAGCATCTTGGCTGGTTTCAGTGCCAGAAAGGAGAACATAACCTGGGACTCCAAGGTTAAGAGACACCTGCCTACAATTATTTTGTTCCCCTTCACCCAGAGTTCTGCCTCTGTCCATTCAGATGTAGCCATGGGACAGCCACATCACCACCTTCCCTGGGGGAGTTCCAGCAAGCAGGCCAGGGTTATTGGGGTGCAGGAGCTTTGGTAGGGCAACAGCAAGATTCAAATCAAAGGACTTACCCACAATGGCCTCAGCACAGCAGATGGGCTGCAGGGTTGTAAGGTGCCAAGGCTCAGCAGAAACCTGCACTGGTGTTCCAGACCCATCAGCCCAATATCCACAGAGCATGTAGGACCCGTCATCCTTCAGGATAGGCAGGATGACATCTGGCCTTTCCAGTGGGGGTGGATCTCCACACACCCTGAGGTGTGAGTGCAGAGAGGAGAGGAGGGTGGAAAAGATGAGGGCTTAACATAAAGTTATTCAGTTCCAACCCAGTCCCACTAAATCTTGCAAGGAGTTTGAAAGGTTGTTACCCAACAGGGACAGGATTATCCTCTAAGAGCTATCTGATCTGGATCATCCCCAGGTTCAGATAAAGTGAGTTTTCACATGGATAGGGAAGACTCAGTAGAACTTAGGGAAGACTGCACAGGAAGACAGAAGGAAGGCCAGAAGCCATGCTGAGGAGCAGAGGTCTCTAGCACCCATTCTCAGACCCTGGGGACAGAAAAGGACAAGCTGGCCAGAAGCCAGTTCTCTAGCTTCAGGGAAAAGAATCAGCTTTATGGAATTCTGCCACCCAGTTAAACTACTTTAGTATCCTCAACCACCTCGGGATTGAGTCTCACTTCTGTCAGCCCTGTGGAGTGTGTCGGTGCATTGGACATTCCCTGTCTTTATCAACATACTGCATCAATGTTGATGAGGGACACTTTTATTTTTATTTATTTTTTTTTGACAGGCAGAGTGGACAGTGAGAGAGAGAGAGAGAGAGAAAGGTCTTCTTTGCCATTGGTTCACCCTCCAATGGCCGCCGTGGCCAGCACACCGTGCTGATCCGATGGCAGGAGCCAGGTACTTATCCTGGTCTCCCATGGGGTGCAGGGCCCAAGTACTTGGGCCATCCTCCACTGCACTCCCTGGCCACAGCAGAGAGCTGGCCTGGAAGAGGGGCAACCGGGACAGAATCTGGCACCCCAACTGGGACTAGAACCCGGTGTGCCAGCGTCGCAAGGTGGAGGATTAGCCTAGTGAGCCACGGCGCCGGCGAGGGACACTTTTAATGGAGGCTGCACGAAACAGTACATTAGGAATAAATTGGACTGGTGACTGGTTCTGTGAGAAATTTATGCAGCTGTCCAATGGAAGTTGGAGAGAGGTGGCTGACCTGAACAGTGTTTGAGGCCCACTACAGCACAGGGAGCTTGCAAGAGTTGCTCCCAGAGTCTCGTGGGAGGAGCTTTCCATGGTATAAATGGCTCACAGGGCACGTTCCCTCCTTCCAGTGTTGCCTTATCCAGATGGCCATGATAAAACACCCTCAACCCATCTGTAGACTTACCTGGGGATAGGCTCGGTCTGGACTGCAGTTGCCACCTCCCCTTCCTTCTTTTTGTAGGAAAGGTCTTCCACTGCAAAAAGGGCCATTGGGGCCGGATGTGGTAAGTGCGATGACATGTAAATGAGATGGCATCATAAAGCTCAGGGGCTGCCCACTGTCACGGAGCTTCCAAGGATGCCCATGCTGTCTGGTTGTTTCACTGCCTATGCTAATAAGAGCCTCACACCCATGTGGACATGCCTGCAGTGGCAAGTCTACTGCCAACCCAAGGAGAACTCTCTCCCCATCTGGGGAGTGTGGTATCCCACACATTAGGCATCCTGATCTTTCACAAGGGGGAAGCAGCCATCAGCCATCTGGGTCCTCGGTCTATGTGCTCTAAGAGACTGACTGCACAACATGGGGCTAGTCCCAGGCTCATATGAGCACCCTGCCACAACATAAACATGTGAAGCCCATAGATCTTCACACACACTGGAACATTTTGATTTCATGCAGCACTGTGGCACTTAGTGGATCCTGACAGGTCAGCAGAGGCTACCCCAGGGTGGAACCCTCTGTACATGGCCCAGGGTGCCAGATGAGGAGTGATGACAATAGAACGGGAATGAGAGAGACAGCATGGCCTAGTTCAGGGGCATCAGGTTAGGATCTCAGGCCGAGAAAGTAGCCATGATTACAGTTCCCATCAGGCATGCAGTGTTATGTCACATGGTTGGGGCAGGGGTCTCACAGGGAAGCCTGCCACTGCCCAAAGGCATCCTGCTCATCCAATTCACAAGCATGAGTTAGCACAGGCTGCATAGCTGGAGCCATGCCATCACTCTGGCCTCTGCTACATAGACATGGATGGGTCCAGTGCAGGAATACAGAGCATAATCTGGGCTCTGAGGTTAAGAAACACCTGATGACACTACATCTGTGCTTCCAACTCCACCCAGGGTTCTCCCATAGTCCACTCAGATGTAGCCAGGGGACAGCCTCTCACATCACCACCTGTCCTTGGCAGGTTAGATCAAGCAGTGCATTGGGGTGCACTCAGGAGATTTGGCAAGTCTGCAGCAAGAGTCAAATCAGAGGACTCACCCACATTGGCCTCAGCACAGCAGATGGGCTGCTGGATTGTACATTTCACAGTCTCAGACCAGGCCTGGGCTGGTGCTTCAGGCTCATCAGCCCAAAATCCACAGAGCAGGTAGGATCCATCTTCCTTGAGGATGGGCACGATGGCATCTGGCCCTTCCAGTGGTGGTGGATCTCCACACACCCTGAGGTGTGAATGCAGAGGGGAGGATGGAAGAGGTGGAAAAATGAGGGCTCAGCACAAGGTCATTCAGTTGCAACCCAGTTCCACCAAACCTTCCTAGCAGTCTGAAAGGGTCTGTTAATCAAAGTGACAGGACCATCCTCTATAAACCGTCCAGTCTAGATCTTCCCCTTGTTCAGACAATGTGAGTTTTCACAAAGATAGGGCAGACCAAGCAGGACATAGAGAGGGTTAGACAGAAACACAGGAGCAGAGGATGCTGTCAGCTAAAGGCCAGAAGGCACATCAGGAGCAGAGGGCTCTGGTGCCCCTCTTCCAGCACCCTTGGCACAGGAAAGAACAAGCTTGCCAGAAGCCAGTTGTCTAGTTTCAGGGAATGGAATCCCCTTGGCGCTCAATGTCCCAATGAAGCTAAAGCACTTTAATACCCCAGACCACCTTGGGACTGTGTGCCCATTTCTGTGAGCACTGTGGAGTGTGTCAGGGCTTGGATATTCCCTGTCTTTGTCACTGTACTGCAGGGATGTGGATGAGGGACAAGTTTATGAATGCCGCACAGAAGCAGTTCATTCCCAGTTGTCCAGCGAGGTTAAGGACACAGTGTTTGGGGCCTGACTCAGCACATGGATTTTCCAAGAGGTGCTCCCGGAGTCTTCATGGGAGGACCTTTGAGTGGTATAAATGGCTCTCAGGGCACTTCTCTCCATGTCTGCCACCTCCACATGTCCATGCAAAAATACCCTCAACCCATCTGTAGATTTACCTGGGGATAACCTCAGCTCTGTCTGCAGATACCACTTCGTCCTTTTGGGAGGAGGTATCATACCCTGCAAAGGAGAAAAATGAGCAGGAAATGGTAAATGAGATGACATGCAAATGCTATGGCAAAGTAAAGTACAAGTACTGTGCAATGTCCCATTAGCATCTGAGGACTTCTATGCTGTCTGCCTGTGGCACTGCCTCTGTTAGCAACTGTCTCATTCCCAGGAGGTCATGCCTACAGTGGCAAGTCCTCTGTCAATAAATGGAGACCTCCCTCCCTGTCTGGGTAGCATGTTATCCCACACAATAGGCATCCTGATGTTCCACAAGTGGTCAGCCACTTTCCTCACTAAGGGTCCCTGGCTATGTGTGGTGTGCTCTAAGAGATTAAATACAACATAGGAGGCTCATACCAACTGCCTCCCCCCTGTACATCAACTAATGGGAGCTATGGGCTCTAAGGGTCAAATACCTTAGGGTATTTGGGATGGACAAGTGTAATCCATGAGTCTCCCATTCATGGGAGTCCTTGCAGTTATGCAGGGTTTGCAGGGTTTGCAGGGTAGCCTGATAGGCATGAAAATTACACCAGATGCTTCAAGATGGAACTTCAAGACATGGCCAAGGGTTCTACATCAGTGAGGTGTGAAGTCAACATGGAAGACAGAGTATGGACTGGTTCAGGGAGATCTGGGTAAGATCATGTGCTGAAAG
Organism: Oryctolagus cuniculus; assembly: GCF_964237555.1. NCBI lineage: Eukaryota > Metazoa > Chordata > Mammalia > Lagomorpha > Leporidae > Oryctolagus > Oryctolagus cuniculus. The sequence goes on from NC_091450.1 coordinate 51,698,037, forward strand.
CTGGTCATGATGGCAGCTACCCTGGCAGCCATGCAGTGTCATGGCATGTGGCTAGGGCAGAGATCTCACAAGAAAGACTGCCACTGCACACAAAAACAATTCCATTATCCCAAGTGGAGGCCTGGCAGAAACCATGCCACATGCATTTTAAAGGCTCCATGGCCATTGCAGGTGCCTCAGGCAAGGAGACCCAACAGGGGCTTTGAGGCCACAGGTGTTTGTGACCCAGGGATACGAGGCTAAGACAAAGGTGTAGACCCATGCTATCATTATGTTGCAAACTCCATCCTCACGTCTGCCTCCATCCATCCACATGTGCCCTTAGGATTTCCCACCACATCGCACCTTTCACCAGAGGGCCAAGGATGTTATGGTGAATGCAGGAACTCCAGAAGGGCTGCAGCAAGACTCCCAGTGGGACACTCACCCTCAATGGCCTCTATCCAGTGGATGGACTGCTGGGCTAAGGGCTGCTGGACCCTGGCCCAGGCCTGGAACAGTATTTCCAGCTTGTCCCCCCAGGAGGCATGCCACATGTAAGATGCATCTGCAAGGTGTGTGCGTGCCATGATGCGATGCCCTTCAACTAGAGATCGGTTTTCACACAATCTGAAGTGCAAATGTAGAGGGGAGATGGAAAGGATGAGGGTTTAACACACAGGCATTCCTGTCCACCCCAGTCCCACCTGGCTTTCCTAGCAGGAAGAAAGGGTCTGTCACTCATTGAAAACATGCCATCATCTAAGAGCCATTGGACTGTGAACTTCCCATTCTGAGACAAAGTGAGCCTTCACGGGGAATGGACAGACCCAACAGGATGCAGATTCAATGCAGGACTCCTGGCCCCATTTCCTTCAGCACTGGGGCATGACCCAAGACACTGGCCACTTCTGTCCTTATCAAAGTCCCATGGGGACACTGAGGAAGGAGAAGCAGAGAGGCCTAGGGAAGGGCTCCCCAATTTTTATGGAGGCCACACAAGCTGTGAAAGCAGCAATGGCCTGGAAACATGACTGGATCCCAGGCCACCACATGCAGATGTCCAATGGAGGTGGGAGGTGGGGATCCACCTCAGCACATGGATAAAAGTGGTGCTACCAGAGTCCTCAGAATGAGCTCTGAGGGGGTAATTACTCCATGGGGCCCATTCTCTCCTCCCCATGCCTTCTACCTCCAAATGTCCATACCAAAGAACCCTCCATCCATCTGTAGACTTACACAGGTTTGGCTTCATGTGGCACTCTGTCCTCAAGGGAATTCCCATAGACTACAATAAAATTTAGATAGGGAAGTTGCTGTGAGACAAAGAGCCCAATTATAGGTCAGAACAGCCCCAGAGGCCCAGGGAGATGCCTGCTGACAGCTGTCTTGGTGGCCTTTGCCCATTAACAGGGGACCACTTCTCTCTTCCAGTCTGCCTGCCTCCTGCATATCAGGCACCCCCAAATTCCAAAAGGGATCAGCTGCTGTTTGGCCCTGTGGGATCACTGCAAATGGCCCAGCTGGTTTCTTCCTCAACAGCTGCCCTAAAGAGCCTCCCCACAACCAACAGCCAGGCCTTTGTGGTTCTCATGTTGCAGTGTGTCATAGATTGGATGGGGAAAGCCCTGGAACCTATTCCCATAGGGTTTTTTTTTTTTGGACAGAGTAGACAGTGAGAGAGAGAGACAGAGAGAAAGGTCTTCCTTTGCCGTTGGTTCACCCTCCAATGGCCGCCGCGGCTGGTGCGCTGAGGCCGGCACACCATGCTGATCCGATGGCAGGAGCCAGGTGCTTCTCCTGGTCTCCCATGGGGTGCAGGGCCCAAGTACTCAGGCCATCCTCCACTGCACTCCTGGGCCACAGCAGAGAGCTGGCCTGGAAGAGGGGCAACCAGGACAGAATCCAGTGCCCCGACTGGAACTAGAACCCGATGTGCTGGTGCCACAAGGTGGAGGATTAGCCTAGTGAGCCATGGCACTGGCCCCCATGGGGGTTTTTAGGGTCATGAACACACCCCAAATGTTAGGGACCTGTGAGAGTCATAATGATCGGACTGGTTCCCTCCACATGGCAATCAGTGGTATGGCCAAGGGCTCTAGATAAGGAAAGAGTGACATCAATTCAATGTGGGAGAGTGACATGCTGTCTCAGTTTAGAGGTTTTGGGTCTTTCGTGAGATCACAAGTGGAGAGGGTAGCTTTGATGATAGTGGCCCCTACAGGCAGTGTGTCATAGCATGTGACTGGGACAAGGATCTCACAAGGAAGACTGTCACTGACCACTTAGGATCCACTAGTACAAGTGTAGGCTTGGAACACACCATGCCATGTGCACAGGGCTGGTGCACACCACGCTGGGATCCACAGACTGCTGCCATGTTGTCACCCCTGCTAAAGGAGCTGCAGCACAGCAGTGTGCTGAGGAAAACCACCCTTTGGGGAAGCAGAGCTACTGGGTGAACACACAGGTGTAGACCCACATGACATCTTTGCTTCAAACTCCCTCTGGGGGTTCTTAGGCTTTCCTTTCTAGTCCAACTAGAGCAGCCCATCCATTGCCCAACCACACCAGGGTCTTTGTGAGAGCAGGGCAAGTATGCTGGGGTTTACTCCTTACCCTAAGTGGCACTGGAAGCACCCCCCAGTTGGTGTACTCACCTCCAAACCTTGTGCACCACGAGTACTCTTCCAGCACTATCGTCCAGCCACCACCAGGATAACGCTGCTGCATAACCAGCGTGGCTTTCATGATGATGCACCAACAATATTCACCCATGATCAGCCCTGGTACCAACTCAGGCTCTACTTGAGGTGGAAAGCACCCACTGATCCTGCTGGATTAGGAAGGGTGGAGAAGTTATCATGGTAGTTAAGGTACTAGAGGGCCCTATCAGGCCTGCATCACAGGCAGGTTGATTCTGCCACCAATGAAAATGGGCCTTTCAGCTAACAGCTGTCTGAGCAGGATCCTCCCCTTGCTGAGCAAAGTGAGGAACTGCAGGACGTGGAGGCACAGCATGAGCTACAGGTGGAGGCACCAGAAAAAGGATGGAGAGATGGTGTTGGAAGATGGCCAGGATTCCAGCTGAAGAACAAAGAGCTGTGATGCTCAGTAATGGAATCCTCATGACACCCAGATACAAGCAGAACAAATAGTGTTTGTCACATTCAACAAAATCAGTTGAATAGTACTAATCTCAGGTGTGGTAATGCACCTGCTACAGCACAGTGGGCTTCTAGTTCTGTGGCCACCCTGCTGGCTTTCTCAACATTTTGGTATGGTATTTTCCCCTGTACTTCTTTCTATCAGCCATCTCCATAAACACAGAGATGAGGAAAAAAAAGAAGATAAGGAACCCTGTCTTTTAATCTATGCACAACAGAAGTAATAACTGCAGGAGACCCCTGTAAAGTCCAGTTGATCTGAAGCAACCTAATGGAGACCACATGGGTGTTTGAGGAAAAATGGCAATCTCTATGGGTGCCAAAATGATTACAATAATACTCTTCATAGAGAAACAGTGTGATCACCTAGGGTGTGTGAAATCCTTCCATTCAGCATATTCAGTTTCTCCCTAAAATATGAGTCCCCAGATGTCAATATCAATGAAATATCCATGATTCCTTAGTCTTACCTGGGGCAGATTAAGTCCCAGCAACCACCCTTCATTTGCATCATTTCTTTTGCTGCAAATAAATTCCAACAGGGATGGTCAAATTAGGGAGGTACTAGGGTACATGTGCAATCCAGTTCCCAACAATGACACAGTAATACCCATAAACTCTATTTGACAATGGCATACTGTGAGAGAAATACTTCATGTGCTGACCCTTTGAGGAAAACCTTCTTGGCATGAAAATCAATATCCAGACCTCTTTGTCTTGAAAACAATGAACCTCATCTTTTCCCCGCTAATTCTGGGAAACTACCCTATCTGCATTCTAAAAGAATTAAAAGTTATTCACTTTTCTCCTGTTAGAATGCCAGGATGTAGATGATTTAGAGGAATCTATACACTGAGGTGAGACTGAGGATGAGATATATTCAATTTCTTCTCAAGATTAGTCTTCGATGCTTCACAGAAACAGTTGTCATTCATGACCACTACGAGCTACAGTGGTCATTGTTGCCTCTGGAAATCTTGGAAGTATGGGAGTGGCTTCAATTTTATGTCCTAGGTTTAGATGGATAATGAGCTGGAAGAAGAGAACTTAAAAGATACAGAGGATGGGCTATGTTTGGAGAAATGTGGGTTATGTCTGCAACAGAGATGTAGACAAGATGCCTCTGGCAGTGTGCAAGCATAGATCGTCAAGAGACAGGTTCTACTGCCTCAAGTATATGTAACAATGCCACATGGCAAAGGCTGTGTCTTATTTAAAATACATGTGTAATTGTTCCTAATGGCAATGCCACAACTGCCAGGCAAATGTTTCATGGGCCCACTCCATAGAAAAGGAAACAGAAATACAGAAATCAACTATCTTTCTACAATCAGTGAAAACAGTGCTGAGGACACAGGTGGGCCCTTTCACTCTCAGCACGGGTTTCAATCTCCGTCTTACAAGCCACCACCTGTCCCAACCTCCTTCCTGTCCTTTCAAACTGGATGGATACTGCATCTTGATCAAAGGCCACCTGCACTGGGGAAAATGGAGACTTCTGAAATGCTAGGAACTTCAAGTCTGTGTGTTTCTCACTCTAGTTCTCATCCAGAATTCCTGATCATGTCATGGCCACAGATATTTCAATGAAAACAAGGTAGCAGGAAAATGTCTCCTGCAGGGAAGTGGAGTCTCCTGTAAATTTGAGACTTTCTGAAATCATAGCCTGAGGTCCCCTTACCCAGGCTACATTTGTAGACAAGATGCTTTTCCAGCCTGATGTGAACAACCAGTGGCTCCAGCAAGCCCCGTGCGTAGTGGCTGTCAGGGTCATGCTGGGTGAGGAGGGCTCTGGGATGTAGGCTGAGATGACAAATCTGTGTCTGTTTTCTTGACTTCTTACGTAGCCGGCGCTGCTTGCGGGTGCGTGCCTTATTTACATGGCATTTCCTAAGGTAGGACAGGAGAGAAAATGTAAGGATAGAAATATGTGCATGATACCATCTCTGTATTTCAACAGATTTCATGGAGAATTCTCTCACAGAGCCCTGCAAACAGCAGCACTGACAGGTTCAGGTAAATGCTTGTGGTGAAGAAGACAAAACGAGAGCTTCCCCTGTGTTAGAGGGTGACCCTGTGTTCAGTCCACATTGCCAGGACTCTTCCTTCACCCCCTACACACAGCAGCTCCTTTAGCTGCTAACTTCAACCACAGGCATTTCCAAGTAAAACACATAGCCCACTGCAGTGACTGAACACCAAGGCGCACTCAGATGCATGTCCCTTGTTACTGGTGTTCTTCAGAAAGAAATGAAAGGCTGGCAGGGTCAATCTTAGACAATATCCTCAATCAGGAGGTGATGGTGATCTATAGAGAATGACACAGTGATGACAACACATCATGTGCATACCACGCCATGTGTTGCTCACTATCCTCTGTTTGGTTAGTTATGAGAATTTGAACTCAAGAAATTCCTTGTTTTTTTGAAAGAGGAAAGGAGGCTTTGATAAGCACCACAGCCCATCAAGCAGTATTTTCATTGTTGTGCACATGTTTTATAAATATTTATGAGATAGGTCCCCAACATGTAAATTCCTGCCCTTCTCCTGATGCAAGTCTGTCTCCCCAGCTGAGCTGGCCCACTTCACTGATACCACATATATCTTCCTCCTGCTTGCAATGCCCAAAGCCCCACTTACTTGAACTCAGCAGGTGCCAGCTTCTCAAGCTGTGGAGTTCCAAGTGCTGGCTTCTCCCTTAGCCTGGATTGAATCACCTCTCGGCCCTCACCATAATCTGAAACAGACACACGTGCCTCAGTGGACAGCTGGACACACAGCCGAGGTCACTGTCTCTAGGGAGGAGCCACTCTAGTACCATGCTCCAGGTAAGCATTTCTTCATCTTTGTCTCTCCACCTCCCAACAACAGGATATTTGATAATCCCCCATTTAGAGTGAACAGTGTTTCAAGGTGAATGGTGACCTGACAAGGCAGTTCAACTGGTATTTGACAGAATCAGAATTCCCTTCCACTAAGCTGTGACTGAATCATGGCAGAGTAGTTAGCACACCTTGCAGATTTTTAAGTCAAGCACTAACTTGTAGCATGAAGCAGTGACCTCCAGTATGGTTGGTAAAGTACACTAGCACTGGGGATAGTGGTTCTTCTGTGCTGAGAAGTTCAACTTTCATGTTTGGGGAGTTTCCAAAGACAAAATCACAGCTAAGTAGAATTGTGTAAAAACAGTGCTAAACACCCAAAAGCCCTGAAAGAAATATACACACCTACTAATACAGCTCCTGTTAAATTAGAAAAAAAATGAAAAGGAATGAATAAATCTACTCCAGGCCAGGAATTGCCTTACATATTGTACAAAAAATATATCCCATATTTCATGGCAACAATTTACAGAGGTAGGAATTATGACAGCACTTGTGGGAACCGAGGAGGGGTCTAAGGCATGCAGAGATTGGCAAGTTGGAGAAAAGCCCAGGGAGGGTCTCCGAGTCCCTGCTCTACATTCTGCTCTGTGCTACTGCAAAGACTCAGGAGCCTTCTTCCTCTTCGAGAAGACCTTTCGTTCCATGAGTGTGTTTCCCCCTGACCAGGGCAGTCCCTGGTCTAGACAATGTCATTTACAAGTACCACAATGTCAGCACAGACTCCATTAGCACCTATAACAGAGATTTTGTGGACTCTTCACATTTCTCTGTGTGACCAGCCCAAGGATTTGCCAACTGGAACTCAAAAGAAGCTTGAATTGAGTAGAAGTTCATTAGCCCCATACATGAAACCCACACCAGCTGGTACAGGACAAAGAGGTTGCCAGTTAACTGACATCTCACCCCACACTTAAAGGAAACATGGAAAAGTTGTTGAACTAGTGCCTTGGTTATTCCAAATTGACATGAAAATAGCTTATACAGTTCTCAGAGTATTGTAACAATGGATTTTCTTAGGATAAAGGGAAGAACCAAACCTAGAAAGCCTTTATTTTCTCAGAGGGACCAAATCATCATTTACCACTTTAGTGAGAGGACCTATGGAACTCACTGTTTTCCTCTTGGTGGAGGATGAAGCTGAAATGACGAACTATCTCTTTCAGATCTTGTATTTCCCGCTGGTTCTCTGCTAGTCGGCAACGCGATGCCTGGTTACACACAACCATATTATTTTTATTGGCTGGATCGGACGAAGGGCTCAGTGGTACTGCCATTCTGATGGTTCTGGCAGACCAGGGGGCTCCAGAGACTAGGTGGAAGATACCCAAGAACAGAATGAGTTACAACAAATGACATTCAATAGCTCTAATGAGGGCTAGGGGATGACAACAGCCATATTTCTGAACTTACTGTTGGGAAACACCCCACAGAACTTCAAAGTCTTCAATCAAAATCCTGTCACTATTAAGTGATCAACGCTCAGCTTTTAAGTGACTTCTTATTACTCAGTCACTGTCACAAGTGAGAGAATGAACTCCCTGCTTGCCAGCTTGCCAAGTAACTGTTGGAAGTAGCAATAGCAGAATGAGAAGATGGCCGGTACTGGAATGTTAGGAGTTGTTGACTTCCTGTCGCCAAGGATACCTGGTCCCTTCTTAAAGGCACCACCAACTCATTCCTCATTCTCAGGAGCAGCGCGCCCAGTGCTGATTTTAAACACCTGCATTTTCCACTAGGAAAATCTAAGCACATTTCCCACTCTCCCTCCCTCCCTGTGGTGGAAAACACTAAGGAAGAATTCATTTCCAAACAAGTGTTATTTTCTCAAAGCACTCTCAGGAAGTCACTCACCCCGCCTTTCTGTTAAAATGGGTCTCCAGGCTTTTCCTCCAGGGAGACATGTCACATGATAAACTACCAAGATGCTCTTCTTTGGGTTTCTGCAAGCCTTTCTATAGCCATTAAATAGTGTAGGGTCAGAAAGCAGAGTAAAGCACGTACAGAATGAAAAAATAATAATTTGTGTCCTGTTCTGTCTCAAAATATTTTTGGCTCTACTCAATGTTGTAATGGCTTCTTTTCCCTCACACAGGCAGCATGTTGCCATTTCACACTACTAAAATCAGTTAGACCTCCCTACATCCTAAGTCCTTCCTCAGACTTTGGGGGCATTGTTTTGTTTTCAATGTCATTAAATACAGCATTTCCTACTTGTCACTTCCATGTTTTGTTCTAAACCCAAACGAGATCATTTTAAAGATACTAAGGCACTCCAATAGTTTATCTATATTCTCCTGCATACACATAGTCACCATCTATGTCTAGAATAGATATGAAGCTGATGCTACTTTTCAGATGTTTTCCTTTGGTTCCAACACATATAGAGTTGAACAGGGCCCAGTGGTACTTCTTATGCAATGTTAACTGATAGATTTTTTTTTCTTATATGGTTGAACCTTATTGAATGATGGCTGAATTCCACTAAAAATCACTGTTAACACTGAGCATGCTTTTGTGTTGCCTGGTGATCCACCGTGTGCATGTGCAGTACAAGCTGATACTGTGGTGGGAACACTCACCTTCTCACTTTCTTGGCTTCCATTCCCAACCAGCTTTCATGAACCTCAGACTTAGGGGACTCTCCTGGAGTCCAGGTTTCTTCAGTTCAGCTGCTGGACTTATCTAACTTGGGGAGGCAAGTGGACTGACATTGGGATGCTGAATATTCCTCTTCAAGTAGAGGAAGAAGTGGAATGGATCGAATACCTTCTAAAGCCTCTCTACCCACCCTACACTGTCTCCCAAAGACACTGTATAATGGTATCATTTTGTGAGATGAATGAAAGGTTTCTTTTAAAATTTATTTTCTTGTGTCAGTGGACTTGACATTCAGTGGCAGAAAGTAATATATATCAAAACCTTCCTTGTCAAAATGACAATCATGGGGAACACAAAGTCACATATCTCAATCTCACACAAGGATGAGCTTGGGCAGTGCTAGTAAAAGATCATTATAACAGTAACAACTACTTGAGTAGCATATGCCAGGCCTCTGGCTAAGTACTCTACACGTGATGGCATTTCATTCTCACTACAATCCTTGAGACAGCAGTGTAAGCAGAAGCAAACACACCTACAGGAGAGGGACAGGCAGTACCTTTTTAGCCAGGTTTATTTTTTTTTAACTTTTATTTAATGAATATAAATTTCCAAAGTACAGCTTATGGATTACATTGGCTTCCCCCCCATAATGTCCCTCCCACCCACAACCCTCCCCTTTCCCACTCCCTCTCCCCTTCCATTCACATCAAGATTCATTTTCGATTCTCTTTATATACAGAAGATCAGTTTAGCATACATTAAGTAAAGATTTCAACAGTTTTCTCCCACACAGAAACATAAAGTGAAAAATACTGTTTGAGAACTAGTTATAGCATTAAATCACAATGTACAGCACACTAAGGACAGAGATCCTACATGAGGAGTAAGTACACAGTGACTCCTGTTGTTGACTTAACAAATTGACACTCTTGTTTATGGCCTCAGTAATCACCCTAGGCTCTTTTTTAGCCAGGTTTAAATGTTTGTGTTTCACTGGTTCATGCAGAGCGATCAGTGAACCAGAGAAGTATTCATTGCAGCATCATTTGCCTGTACAGAGGACTGCACTCCTGGATCATCAGGAGCAAAGTGCACAGGCGTCTGCAGCATTCTTCCGTATGACGTGAAACTACTCCGGCGACATAGACTATCCTTTAGGATATCAAGAGAAGTACAAGACTTGAGTCTTCATTTGAATGGCTTTCCTGGAATCCACTCTTTAATACTTAGCATTCCCTCTGAAGACTTTTGGTTTTTAGACCCACAATATATGCATATAGAGAATATTTTACTCTTAGAAAGATGGAATCAGTGGCTTAGGCTTTCTTCCCTGAACCGAGAATTGTTCTGATTTCTATAGAGACTAAATAAGTATACAAGTAATACTTCCTCATACTTATTAGAGCAAAGGAGTTATCAGATTGGAACCCTCTGATGTCACTGAATTCACACGTGGTGGGATGATTATTATTTCAAATGCATTCAACTTGTGAGGAAAGCATTGCATTTCCACTTGCTGCTGATGTACAAAACAAGGTGGAGTGAGTATTGCCCAGGTCCCCCTGATGTGAGAACTGGAGCCAGATCTCAGCTACAGATCCCTCTACCTGCAAATTCCTTAAAACATTTCCAATTAAGTTGACAGAAGTCTTTCCACATGGGTACATCACTTACCTCTGCCTCAATTCTGCTAAAAGCCATTGACAAATTCAAAATTTTCATCTGAGGTTTGTCACAATGGATCGTCAGCACCACATTCTGGCCACTCACTATTAATTGGAGATGCACTGTTGGATAAAGATGCAGGGAACAAGAGCAGAGTGAGGGTGATATTTGGCACTAGGATTAAGATGCTGCTTGTAAAGACATACTCTATGTCACTGGCTGGGCAAACATCGCAGTTCAGTTTCCTCTTTCCAATTCCTGGGAGGAAGATTGGAAAATACTGCCATCAATGTGGGGGTCCTGAATTAAGGTCTATTCTTCATTCTTAAGGCTGGCCCAGGCCAAGCTGTTGCAGGCATTAGTATAGTAACACAGAGGATGGAAAATCTCCCTCTCACTGGTTCCCCCTCTTCCTTTCTCTGCCTTTAAAATCAGTAGAAATATGTTGCTATTATAGAAATAAGAAACTGAGGCATGTTAATGTGAAAAAACACATTATTGCTATTATTATTGAAGTAAAATTCAGCTACCATAAAATCTACCACTGTTAGGAATACATTTGTTATATTGCAAAGAATTTTCAATCATCCCCAATTCTAGAATATTTTGATAAACTCTCCATTTATATCTTTTTTTTGACAGGCAGAGTGGACAGTGAGAGAGAGAGACAGAGAGAAAGGTCTTCCTTTGCCGTTGGTTCACCCTCCAATGGCCACCGCAGCCAGCGTGCTGCGGCCAGCACACCACGCTGATCTGATGGCAGGAGCCGGGTGCTTCTCCTGGTCTCCCATGGGGTGCAGGGCCCAAGTACTTGGGCCATCCTCCACTGCACTCCCTGGCCACAGCAGAGAGCTGGCCTGGAAGAGGGGCAACCAGGACAGAATCTGGCACCCTGACCAGGACTAGAACCTGGAGTGCCAGCGCCGCAAGGTGGAGGATTAGCCTAGTGAGCCGTGGCACCGGCCTCTCCATTTCTATCTTACAATGCCTGGCATCCACTCCCCCACATTCTCTCTGGAGATCCCATTTGGAATATTTCTGGTGCATAGAATAATACATTTGACACTTTGCACCTGGCTTCTTTCACTTTGTGTAACATTTTCAAGGGTTATCCAGGTTGTAGCATGTGTATGTACTTACACAGAATTCTATACATGAGGTCTCCTGTCTGTTTCCACCTGCATCCTGTTGGATGTTCAGAGGGTGTAATGCTACCTGTGAAATCTATTAGCATCTATGGATTACAGTGCTATATTCACTTAATGCTGTGGCTACTCTTTTGGTATAGCAGGTCCAGACTGCCACCCATGATGTTTGCATCCATATGAACATTGTTTCATATACTGGCTACCCTACTGTCAATCCAACACATTTTTAATGGCCCAGGAAAGCAGGAAAGGATGACCCAAGTACGTGGATGCCTGTAACTCATTTGAAAGGCCTGGATGAAGCTCCTGGCTTCTGGCTTTTGCCTCGCCCAGCCTTGCCTGTTGCAGTCATCTGGGGAATGAGCCAGCAGTTAAAAAAATCTCTCTGTCTCTCCCTCTTGTTTTGTAACTCTGACTTTCAAATTAATTAATAAATGTTTTATGCACATAATTATAGCAGTAACAGTTTAGAATAGGCACTTCTTTGGTTGGGTCAGAAACTAAAATTTGAGAAGTAGAAGCTCAGTCATTATTTGTGACCTTTTCTTGAATAAACACATTTTCATTTCTGGTGTATTACTGCTCTGCTGACGCGTTATCACCCTTACAGAAGTCATTGCTGGCTCAAGTCAGGAAGAGGATCATCTGTAAAGGATGACTGTAGAAAGTGGGCTAAATGGTCAGTGTCTACAGAGGCAAATGGTACTCTCTCATTGTTTTTTCCTAAGGTTTTTCTCTTAGCCAGCTCATCAGCTTGTCCCAGAGCAATAGATCATTTCCTCCAGTATCTCTAGGCTGTTATGAACTCCACTCTGTCTCTTCCTATTGCACCCACAAACAAATTCATTACCTTGAATTGGCCCTGCAGGCAAAGCTTCTTCTCCAACTTGTTGAAGTGTGTTCAGGTCCTACTACTTCTATTAGACCAGAGCCTCATGGTCATATTCTTATTCTACAGGAAGTGGGGCATCCACTCCCTATAAACCTAATCTGGGTCCAACAGGGAAGCTCCCTGGCCAGGTACACAAGTCACTGTGAAGTAAGTTCCTCTCCCAATCCTTACTGCTCAGCTCAGGTTGCCCCTTGAGGAGCTGGAGTAGATCAAACAAAAGTCAGAGTTTCTTTAACTTTCTGATTCAGGTTATATTATTCTCACCCTCTTTTGGTGACATTTTATATAGTGTTACCTGTTATTTCTTGGTCTAATTCTTGTCCCAAAACAGGCTTTCTTTCTTCGGTGTGCTCCCTTGGCTCTTGAATCACAAGATGTACCTCAGCCCAGATGCTGCAGGAGACAAAGAATAAAGACCAAGTTCATCTCTCAGTTGTAGTTCACCAGGCATATGTTACACACATCACAAGCCCCCAGGGACCCAGAGAAGTCTCATAAGGGACCTCAGAATGGTAGAACATTGGGAGGGAAAGTTTAATGAACTGCTACTCGAATTCCATGCAGATCTCACATGGGTAGGAAAAAAAACGGGGGGGGGGGGGAATGTGCATCTCTATTCCCTCTGCCATCACTGCTACAGTGGAGACCTGTGGCCAGCAGGGGGAGAGCCTACACCCAGTGTTGGACACAGGCAAGGAGCAGATGCACAAGCTTTAGTGTCAGTTGCACACCTCTGGTTGTCTGGTAATGAGAGCAAAGGGGGAAAGCTGCATAAGGGAGCCTTTTACAAGCCAGTACAATTGAGTGGCAAGTGGGGCTGAAGCCTACAAACCACAAATATAACCAGAGAGAAAAGAAGTCTACAAATACCATGAACAAAGGCAAAAATCAAAAAATCAAAAATAAGGATGACACTATGAGACCCCCAAAGGAACATCACAATATGTCAATATTAGAAAATGATGATGAAGGCCAGCGTCACAGCTCACTAGGCTAATCCTCTGCCTTGTGGCGCCAGCAAACCAGGTTCTAGTCCCAGTCGGGGTGCCAGATTCGGTCCCCATTGCCCCTCTTCCAGGCCAGCTCTCTGCTGTGGCCAGGGAGTGCAGTGGAGGATGGCCCAAGTGCTTGGGCCCTGCACCCCATGGGAGACCAGGAGAAGCACCTGGCTCCTGCCATCGGATCAGTGTGGTGCGCCAGCCGCAGCGCGCTGGTCGCGGCGGCCATTGGAGGGTGAACCAGCGGCAAAGGAAGACCTTTCTCTCTGTCTCTCTCTCTCACTGTCCACTCTGCCTGTCAAAAAAATAAAAATAAAAATAAAAAAATAATAAAAGAAAATGATGATGAAGAGATTAAGGAAATGCCAGAAACAAAATTCAAAAAATTAATCATTGGATTACATAGAAGCAATCAGAAGCAAATTCATTAACTAAAGAAAAATACATACGATTGAAAATTTTTCATTTGAAATTGAGGTTTTAAAGAGAAATCAAAATGAAATACAAGAAATGAAGAATTCAATAGCTCACATAAAAATTTTAGTGAAAAGTCTTAACAACAGAGTAGGTGAGGCAGAAGAAAGAATATCTAAGCTAGAAGACAAATCCCTGAAAATTTTATAGTCAGACCAAAAGCAAGAAGAAGAAATCAGAAAACAAAAATACTGTTGAAGAGCTGTAAGAAGCTCCTGGTTCCTGGCTTTGCATGAGCCAAGCTACAGCCATTATGGCCAATCAGGGAGTGAGCCAGCAGATGGAAAACTTCTCTCTCTCTCTTTTTCTCTCTCCCTCTCCTTATCTCTCTATGCAACTCATACTTTCAAATAAATAAATAAATCTTTAGAAAAAAAGAAGTGGAACAGCCAGGACTGAAACTGGCAACCATATGGGATGGACATTGCAGGCAGTGGCTTTACTTGCTGTCACAAGGCTGGCCACTTTCAATTTTTTTAAAATTATTTATTTGAAAGGCAGACTGACAGAGCAGAGAAAGAAAGACATAGAGACAAACATCTTCCATTTACTGGTTCACTCCCCAAATGGCCACAACAGCAAGGGCTGGGCCAGGCTACAGCCAGGAGCCTGGAATTCCATCCAGGTCTCCTAGATGGGTGGCAAGGGGACCAAGTATTTGGGCTGCTCTCTCATGCACATTAACAGGGAGCTGGATCATAAGTGGAGCAGCTGGAACTTGAACTGGGGCTGTGATATGGGATGCTGGTGTCATAGGCAATGGTTTAACCTGGTGCACCAAAATTCCAGCCCCCATTTGCACATGTATTTACTCTCTGTATATCAACTTTCACAAATAATAAAAAGCATTTGATATTTGTCTTTGTGAGTCTGGGTTAATTCACTTAGCTGATGAAGTCCATTCCATCCATTTTGTTGCAAATGTCAAAATTTCATTCCTTTTTCATAGCAAATTAAACAATTCTTATGTAAAAGTATCTCTTTTTTATCCAGTAATGTTTGCAGACATCTATGTTTTTTATACTTTTCAGAAGGTTTCATTTTTAAGAAACCATTTACTTAATGTGTATAAATTTCATGAGTACGTCTTTAGGAATACAGTGATTCTTCCTGCCATATCCACCCTCCCACCCCACTTCCCTCCCCACTTACTACTCCTTCTCATTCCCAGACCCATTCTCCATTAAGATTCATTTTTAATTAACTTTATATACAGAAGACCAACTCTATACTAAGTAAATATTTCAACTATTTGCACACAAGAACACAATATATATAAAAAACTGAGAACAAGTTTTACAGTTGAATTTAATAGTATGACTTATTTAGGACCAAGGTCCTGCATGGGAAGTAAGTGTACAGTGACTTCTGCTGTTAATATGCCTTGAAATCTGGTATGGTAATGCCTCAGGCTTTGTGTCTGTGGTATACGATTGTGTTAGCTAATCAAGGTCACCTGTGTTTCCAAATGAATTTCAGCATCACTTTTTCTAGATCTGAGAACAATGATTTTGGTATTTTAATTGGTATTGAACTGAATCTGTAAATTGCTCTTGGAAGTATGGACGTTTTGGTGATACTGATTCTTCCAATCCATGAGCATAGAAGTTTTTTTTTTTCATTTTATGTGTCTTCTTTTTTTTTTCTTTAGTGTTTTATAATTCTCATTGAACAAGTCTTTGACATCCTATGTTTATTCCTAGATAAATTTATTCCTAGATCTCTTTTTCCCTCTACATCTCTTTCTCTGTCACTCCCTCTTTCTCTGTTGCTCCTTCTTTCTCTGTCACTCTGCCTTTTAAATAATAATAATAATAATAATAATAATAATAAAATGGCCAACAGACATTTGAAAAAAATACTCAGGATCACAAGCCATCAGGGAGATGTAAATCAAAACCACAATAAGGTTTCAACTCACTCCAGTCAGAATGGCACTCACACAGAATTCAACAAGTAACAGATGCTGGTGAGGATGTGTGGAAAAAGGTATCCTATTTCACTGTTGCTGGGAATGTAAACTGGTGTAGCTACTGTGGAAGACAGTCTGGAGATACCTCTGAAGTCTGAATATACACCTACCACCTGACCCAGCCATCCCACTCCTGGAGATTTAGCCAAACCAAAAGAAATCAACATATGAAGGTGTTATCTGTATACCCATGTCCACTGCAGCACAATTCACAGTAGCTAAGATATGGAATCAACTCAGATGTCCATCAACTGTTGGCTGGATAAAGGAATTATGGCATATACACTATGGAGTACTACTCAGCTGTAAAAAAAATGAAATCCTCTCTTTTGCAACAAAATGAATGTGAGTGGAAACCATTATACTTACTGAAATAAGCCAGTCTCAAAAAGACAGATACCATATGTTTTCCCTGATCCAAGGTAACTAATAGAGTACCTGAATTGTAATGTGTTGTAGTGAAATGGACATTTTGAGGTATCTGATGATTGTTTACAGCCTTTGTCTCATCTGTTGAGCAGCAGTGGGTTTTTTCTTCATACTATTTGTTGAACTCCTTTATTTAGTGTAGGGTTAACTTGATGATCATTAACTAAACTGAAAGTAGATCTTTATAAAAATTAAGAGTGAGAATGAGATAGGGAAGAGGAAGAACAGTTGGAGCATGGGTGGGAGGGAGGATAGGGTAGGAAGTATCACTGTGTTCTAAATCTGTATATATGAAATACATGAAACTTGTATAACTTAAATAAAATTTTTAGAAACATGATTCCAAATTCTGCAAAAAGAATGGAAGAAAATAAAAAATAATAATAAAACTAGCCACCATACAGTGATACACATGAGAGTTTATGTTAACACTGATTTATAATCTTAGTGAGTTTTCCATTGATAGACTGTCAACTACCAGTCTTCTGAGTGAGCCCAAACTCCAGTAGTCTCAACTGAAATAATCATAACCCCTTGAAGGTTCACAGACAGTAACTGATCGACTGAGTCCAGGAAGCTCACTAAATCCACTAAGGCATGAGAGTTCAGAACAATCTATTCCTGGAGCCAACATTATGGCATAGCAGATAAAGCTACCATCTGCAGGGCTGGCATCCCACATGAGCACCTGTTCAAGTCCCAGCTGCTCCACTTCTGATTCAGCTTCTTGCTAATATGCCAGGGAGTGCTGCAAATGAGCCAAAAACTTGGGACCCTGCTACCTATGTTGGATATCCAGATGGAGTTCAAGGTTCCTGGTTTCAGATTACCTCAGCCCCAGCTATTGTTGCCATTTGGGGTATGAAACAGAGGGGAAAATGTCTCTCTGTCTCTTCCTCTCTCTGTAACTCTGCCTTCCAAATAAATAAATAATCCTTTTACAATAATATATTATTAAGTGATTGCATTTTGAAATTAGTATGTTACATCAGCTAAAAGGAAAAGAAGATAATTTCACAAATGTAGAAATAGTGTGCTCATCTCCATAGAAGGTGGGCAGAGGAGGAAGAGAAAAAAGAGCAGAAATAAAAGATACATGATAGTTATGGATTTATGAATTAGAGATAGACATTTGGCCTAGAGGTTAAAATATTGGTTGGGTTGCCATGTCCCATATCTGAGTATTTGGGCTCAAGTCCCAGCTTTGCCCCAGATTCCAGTTTCCTGCCAATGCAGATCCTAGAAGGCAGTGGTAATGCCTCAAATAATTTGGCCCTTGCCTTCCACTTTGGTTCAAGAATTGAGCTCCTGGCTCCAAGCTTAAGCATGGCACTGCCTCAGCCATTGCATGCACTTGAGATATGGCTCAGTAGATGGGAGCTCTCTCTGTCTGTGTGAGTGTGCTTCTCAAGAAATAAACGAAACAATTTTGCTGATTATTACTGTTCCTATTTCACTCAAACCACCAAAAGCAGACAAGATAATAACTAAACTATATTAACCTTTCTAGAGTGATGAGGACTCTACTAGATGCCCTCTGTTAGAGTCCTTATTTTTCTTGGCTGTCATTAATCACAATTTTAAGATATGCCACTCCTTGATTTAAGGTTAAAAAAAGCAGGCTCAGAGAGGATAATTAATTTTCTTCATATCACACATCTAAGGGTTGACACAAACCAGTTGTGGAATTAAGTCTTTCTAAACCCAAAGGCGGGACTAGCGTTGTGGCATAGTGGGTTAAGATTCAGCCTGCTGTGCCAGCTTCCCATATAGCAGTGGTTCAAGCCCAGCTGCTCTTCTTTCATCCAGCTCTCTGCTATGGCCTGGGAAAGCAGTAGAAGATGGCTCATGTCCTTGGGCCCCTGCACCCATGTAGGAGACCCAGAAGAGGTTCCTGGATCCTGGCTTCAGATCAGCTTGGCTCTTGGAGTTGTGGTCATTTGGGGAATGAACCAGCAGAACGGAAGACTTCTTGCTCTCAGACTCTCTCTGTCTCTTGCTCACATTCTCTCTCACTCTAACTCCTCTCTCTGTAACTCTCAGTCTTTCAAATAAATCTTTTTTAAAAACCCAAAGGCCTAATTTAAGTCCATCAGTTTGCAAGACTTGCCATTTTTTTGTTATTCAATAGCCTGAAGCTGGTTCAGTAGGAGTTGCTTGCTTATTTCAAAAGAAAGGATACAACATAAATCAATTCAAAGCTAATAGCTGAGAGTCACTCAGGTGATTTTGAGAAAATACCAACTCCTGGTAATCTATATTTCCAACTGCATATCTAATTTCATGAGCAATGCTAGTGCTGGAGGCCTCTACACAAAATTATTCCCTTTGAAATATGATTGATTTATGTCCTATCAATACATGCTTTCAGGGCCATTCTAAGACTTGCAAACCACCCATTTGTCTGTACCCAACAGCCTAAAGATAACAATTCATTGTGGAGTAAGTGCAGAGATGTGTAAAATTGCTCAAAATCATTATTTCTTTATTTATTTTATTTATATAAAACATAAGTAGTGTATGATTGTGGAGTCACACACTGATTCTTACTAAAATAAATTAGTTTTGCAATGAATTCTTACCTTGCCATGATTACAAGTAATTTTTAACAGGGCAACTATAACAATGAATATATCCAAACACATTATTTATTAATGGCATGCTAAGTCCACAATCAAAACAGGCATCTAGGGTCCAGTGCTGTGGTGCAGCGCATTAAAACACTGGCCTGAATCACCAGCATCCCATATGGGTGCCAGTTCTAGTTCTGGCTGCTCCACTTCCAATCCAGCTCACTGCTATGTCCTGGGTAAGCAGAAGATGGCCCAAGTCCTTGGTCTTCTGCACCCAAGTGGGAAAACCCAGAGGAAGCTCTGGCTTCTGGCTTTGGATTGGCACAGCTCCAGCTGTTGAAGTTATCTGGGAGTGAACCACAAGAAGAAAGACCTCTCTCTTGCTCTGCCTCTCCTTCTCTATCTGTGTAACTCTTTCAAATAAAGATTATTTTAAAAAAGGAACATAAAAAAAAGAGTTTGGCAAACTTGCTGGATATAAAATAGGCTCACATAAATCAATAGCCTTTGTATATACAAACAATGCCATGGCTGAGTAAAAGCTTCAAAGATCAATCACATTCACAGATTGGATTAAGATGACAGAGTAGGGAAGGAGCTCAATTATCTAGTCTAGGATAAGATAGTTTAAAAAAGGGAGAGAGTGCAGTCTCAGAGAAGAGGTAGGGAGAAAATGACAGAGGGAATTCCACACAAATTAAAGGGACACAGTAAACCTATAAGGAAGGTGTCGACATGTACAATTCATGATCCCAGAAGCTGCGAGCCCCTGCACCAGCTTTGCAGAATAAGGTGAGATTAGACTGAAACAGCCTAAGCCATGGGTGATGAAACGGCTGGAAAAGCCTGGAGGGAATAGGGCTTGGAGCCCTGTAGGTGATAGTGTACCTGCCAAACAGAGGAGGAAAAAAATAGCTCATGTTTCTCCTTCCCCGATCACCCTGCCGTGGCATCCTGAAACAAGCTGATAGAGAGTGGGAGCCATTTTGGACGTACATAAAAGCTGCACCAGTTCATGTCCATGCACAGGAACCAGCCAAGCAGAAACTCCTGAGTCTGGCAGGGAAAAGTGACAGGGGGTAGGGTGCTCATTACTGTGGGAGCCTTGTGTGCTGGGACTGTAAAAACACTGAGGTTACAGGACTGGGAAAACACTGAGATTGTATGGGAAGGCTCAGGGTGTGGCTGAGACATTGGGTAATCACTGTGGGGGGCTCCACATACTCAGGGGTCCCTGGTTCCCTGGTGAGGGACATTGCTGGGGAATCTGCTACACTGAGGATTGCATAGGTCCTTTATGTGGGCCTTGTAGAACTGGATGAATATTATACCCACTGGGACTAATGCCCAGGCACTGATGTGCTTCAGAGGAAGTGAGCTGAGTCTATATGGACAGAGCAGAAGAAACCTTCCCTCTGATTAAAAAAACAGAGAGAGAGAGAATTTAGCACACCCAACCTGGGTGCCAGCTTAACACTCCCTTCCACCTGGAACAGTGTACAGAGCTCCCTGGCCACATCCACCACATGCCTCTAGGTAATCACTGAAAGCAAACACTCTCTAATTATGCAGATATAGTCCAAAGATAAAACCTGCCACAGCAAAAAAAGAAAATTAAAGAAGAAGAAACCAACAAGTATCTGCACAAATGCCAAATAATAAATGCACCAATTCAAGAGACAAGAATAAGAAACACAACATGATGCCCCCAGAAGAATACAACACTTTAATACTAGATTGTGAAGATGAAGAGATTGAAGAAATGACAGAAATGGAATTCAAAAACTTGAAAGTAGGATTACTTCAAAGTAATCAGAAGCAAATGCATGAACTAAAGAAATCCATACATGAAAGAAAACAACTCCCATGAAACTGAGATCTTGAAGAGAAACCAAAATGAAATTTTTGAAATTAAGAATTCAATAGAACAAATTAAAAATGCAGTGGAAAGCCTTAACAATAGAATCTGTAAAGCAGAAGAAAGAATATCCAACTTAGAAGACAAATTGCACGAAATTAGACAGCCAGATAAGAAACAACAAGAAGAAATTAGATAACTAAAAAACACTGTTGGGATCTACAGGATACTATCAAGTGACCCAGTATACAGGTTATAGGAGTTCCTGGAGATGTGGAAAGAAAAAAAAGGATTAGAAGGCCTTTTCAGTGAAATAATATGAGAAATCTTCCCTAATTTGGAGAAACAGACATCCAAGTACAGGAAGCACTCACAGTTGACTTCTCACCAGAAACTATAGGCTAGGAGAGAATGGAGAGATACAGTCTAAGGCTTAAGAAAAAAAGAACTGTCAACCCAGAATACTGTACCCTGCAAAGCTCTCATTTATGAATGAAGGTGAAATAAAGACTTTCTATAACAAACAGAACTTGAAAGAATTTGTCAGGACCCATCCAGCCTTGCAAAAGATGTTTAACATGATCTGCACACAGAAACACAGAAACATGGTCATCACTAAAAAAGAAGGTAAAGGAAGAAGATCTCCCAGTAAAAGCAGAAAAGGAAATCCAAAGTAAAACACACACACACAACCAAGAATATTTATGGAAAAATGGCAGGGCAAAGTCATTACTTATAGATAATCACCTTTAATGTAATGGCCTCAACTCTCCAGTTAAAGACACAGACTGGGTGAATGGATTAAAAAACAAAACCCTTCAATTTGCTGCCTGCAAGAAACACATCTCACCAACAAAGATGAATGCAGAGTAAAAGTGAATGGATGGGAAAAGATTCCATGCTAACATAAAGCTAAAAAGAGCTGGTGTGACCATTCTAAGATCAGATAAAGTAGACTTTAACACAAAAACTGTTGGAGGAAACAAAGAGGGGCACTATGTAATGATTAAGGGATAAATTTAACAGGAAGCTGTGACTATTATGGATGTAACAAATAACAGTGCACCTGGCTATTTAAAAGAAATGTAAAGGGACCTAAAGGGAGGCACAGATTCAAATACAACAACAATGGGAAACTTCAATACCCCACTTTCAGTAAGGAACACATCAACCAGACAAAAGTCAGCAAGGAAGCAATAGACTTAATTGACACTACAGACCAAATGGACCTAACAGATATCTACAGCACTTTTCATCCTACAGTTGCAGAATACACATTCTTATCAGTGCATGGAGCTTTCTCTAGGATTGACCACATGTTAAGCCATAAAGCAAGTCTCATCAATATAAAAAAAATCAAAATCATACCATGCATCCTCTTGGACCACAATGGAAAAAAAACTGGAAATCAGTCACTCAGGAATCTCTAGAACATACACAAGCACATGCTCCTGAATGAACAGTGTGACATAGACAAAGTCAAAAGAGAAATTAAAAAATTCTGGGAACAAATGAAGGTGATGATACAACACATCAAAACTTATGGGATAAAGCAAAAGCAGTATTAAGAGGAAAGTTTATAGCAATAGGTGCCTACATCAAGAAATTGGAAAGGCACTAAATAAATGAGGTAGCAATGCATCTCAAATCTAGAAAAACAAAAACAAAAACAAAAAACACCCAAAACTAATAGGAGAAAAGACATAATTAAAATTAGAAAAGAAATCAACAAAATTAAAACCAAAAAAAAAAAGATCAGCAAAATGAAGAGCTGGTTTTTTTGAAAACAATAAACAAAATTGACAAGCCATTGTCCCAAATAACCAAAAAAAAGGGAGAAGACCAAAATTAATAAAATTAGAGGTGAAAAATGAAATGTAGCAACAGACACCACAGAAATAAAAATCAGGCCACAAGGCAAGATGGTGGAATAGGAAGGGAGCACACTGATAGTCCGGGGAGAGACAGTTTAATAAAAGTGGAGATACTGCAAGTTCAAGGAAGAGTAGGGGAGGAAACAGCAGAAGAAACTCTTCCGGAATGTGTGATTCACAGTGGACCTGCATGGAGAGCGTGGGAGCCCACAGTTCGGGACACCAGCGGCAGACTCAACACACCAGCGCTGGAACAGGAGGTGAGCCGAACCTCAATAGCCCGAGACACCGGCAGGCAAGCGGAGAGAGGAGACTAGAGAGAACGACCCCCGGGGGGGGGGGAAGTACAAAAGGCTAACTGGAAGAGAGAGAGAGAGAGAAAAAAAAAAGGTGACTGGTATGGACACAGGTTTCTCTCTCTCCGCTCACCTCTCAAAGGCTAGCAAGACAAAGAGCAGGCGCCATCTTGGAAATACATCATAAGCAGAGTGACCTCAGGTCTGCACCAGCCCTGAGCCTAGCAGAAAAACCTCACTCTGGGTGGGGCGAATTAACAGGATATTAGTACCTAGTAAATTTGTGGTGCTACTGAACTGAGACTGTGAAAAAAGAGACGGTGGGGGAGAGAACTCATGGAATTCACGTGAGTACTCTCCAGAGACGCTACAATTCCATAACTTTGGCAACCCAGTGGGAGACTGAAGGAGAATTTGAGCCCACTCTGGGGGCAGAACAGATTCCCTGTGTGGTCCTTGGGAAAGAGCTTCCGATCTCTGGCTCCTATGGGTATATCATTTGCCTGCTAACTACCTCCAACTTCATTCAGCTGTGTGGAATTACTTCCCTTTTGAATCAAAAAAAGAAACAAAGAGAGAGAGAGAGATCTACCACGCCTAACCTGGGAGTGTCACCTTTGGCACACCAAACAGAACTCTCAGGCCACGCCCATCTCAAGCCTCTAAGGCTCCATCAAAAACACAGTCCACTGAATCTAGAGTCATAGTATAACAAGAAAAAGCACCACAGTGAAGAAACCAAATATCTCCAATATGTCAAATGACAAACGCAAAAACCGAGGTAATAAAAACAAGGAAGTCACTATGACGCCCCCAAATGAAAAAGACACCCCAATTCAAGATTATGAAGATCATGAGATAGAAGAAATGCAAGAAGCAGATCTCAAAAAATTGATAAGAACATTAAGAAGTTCTCAAAAACAAATTCTTGAACTACAGAAACCCTTAATGGACAAGATAGAAATCTTTCTAGTGAAAATGAAATATTAAGGAGGAATCAAAATGAAATGAAACAACTAGTACAACAGGAAACTGTGATAATGATGAGAAATCATAATGAAGTGAAGAATTCAATAGATCAAATGAAAAACACATTAGAGAGCCTTACAAACAGAATGGGTGAAGCAGAAGAGAGAATATTGGACTTAGAAGACAGAGAACAGGAAAGGATACAGTCAGACCAAAGAAAAGAAGAGGAAATTAGAAATCTAAAACATATTGTTGGAAATCTTCAAGATACTATTAAAAAAGCCAACATTCGGGTTCTAGGAGTTCCTGAAGGCATGGAGAGGGAGAAAGGATTAGAAGGCCTTTTTAGTGAGATATTAACAGAAAATTTCCCAGGTTTAGAGGACAGAGAAATCCTAGTACAGGAAGCTCATAGAACCCCTAATAAACACGACCAAAAGAGATCCTCACCACGACACGTTGTAATTAAACTCTCCACAGTGAAACATAAAGAAAAGATCCTAAAATGTGCAAGAGAGAAACGTCAGATTACTCTCAGAGGATCTCCAATCAGACTCACAGCAGACTTCTCAGCAGAAACCCGACAAGCTAGGAGGGAATGGCGAGATATACCCAGGTACTAAGAGAGAAAAACTGCCAGCCCAGAATATTATATCCTGCAAAGCTCTCATTTGTGAATGAAGGTGAAATAAAGACTTTTCATAGCAAAGAGAAATTGAAAGAATTTGTCGCCACTCGTCCAGCCCTGCAAAAGATGCTTAAAGATGTGTTTCACACAGAAACACAGAAACATGGTCATCAATATGAAAGAAGGTAAAGGAAGGAAACCTCACAGCAAAAGATCACAGGGAATTCAAAGCATATATTAGAACTTATCTTTGGCAAATGGCAGGGCAAAGTTACCACTTATCATTAGTCACATTGAACGTGAATGGCCTGAACTGTCCAGTTAAAAGACACCGATTGGCTGATTGGGTTAAGGAACAATACCCATCTATTTGCTGTTTACAAGAAACACATCTTTCCAACAAAGATCCATACAGACTGAAAGTGAAAGGCTGGAAAAAGATATACCATGCCAACAGAAATGAAAAAAGAGCCGGCGTAGCCATCTTAATATCGGACAACATACTTTACCACAAAAACTGTTAAGAGAGACAAAGAGGGACACTATATAATGATTAAGGGATCAATTCAACAGGAAGATATAACAATTATCAGTGTATATGCACCTAACTACAGGGCACCGGTTTATCTAAAAGATTTGTTAAGGGACTTAAAGGGAGACTTAGACCCCAATACAATAGTACTGGGGGACTTCAATACTCCACTCTCAGAAATAGACAGATCAACAGGACAGAAAATCAACAAGATACAGTAAATTTAAACAACACTATAGCCCAAATGGATCTAACAGATATATACAGAACTTTCAATCCTACAGCTAAAGATTTTACATTCTTCTCAGCAGTACATGGAACCTTCTCTAGGACTGACCACATACTAGGCCATAAAGCAAGTCTCAGCAAATTCAAAAGAATTAGAATCATACCATGCAGCTTCTCAGACCATAGGGGAATGAAGTTGGAAATTAGCAACTCAGGAATCCCGAGAGCATACGCAAACACATGGAGATTGAACAACATGCTCCTGAATGAACAATGGGTCATAGAAGAAATTAAAGGAGAAATCAAAAATTTTCTGGAAGTCAATGAGGATAACAGCACAACATACCAAAACTTATGGGACGCAGCAAAAGCAGTGTTAAGAGGAAAGTTTATATCAATAGGTGCCTACATCAAGAAATTAAAAAGGCACCAAATAGATGAGCTTTCAATTCACCTCAAGGATTTAGCAAACCTACAGCAAACCAGACCCAAATCTAGTAGGAGAAGAGAAATAATTAAAATCAGAGAAGAAATCAACAGGATTGAATCAAGAAAAACATTACAAAAAATCAGCCAAACGAGGAGCTGGTTTTTTGAAAAAATAAACAAAATTGACACCCCATTGGCCCAACTAACTAAAAAAGAAGAGAAAAGACACAAATCAATAAAATCAGAGATGAAAAAGGAAACGTAACAACAGACACCACAAAAATAAAAAGAATCATCAGAAATTACTACAAGGACTTGTATGCCAGCAAACAGGGAAACCTATCAGAAATGGATAGATTCCTGGACACATGCAACCTACCTAAATTGAACCAGGAAGACATCGAAAACCTAAACAGACCCATAACTGAGACAGAAATTGAAACAGTAATAAAGGCCCTCCCAACAAAGAAAAGCCCAGGACCAGATGGATTCACTGCTGAATTCTACCAGACATTTAAAGAAGAACTAACTCCAATTCTTCTCAAACTATTCAGAACAATCAAGAAAGAGTGAGTCCTCCCAAATTCTTTCTATGAAGCCAGCATCACCTTAATTCCTAAGCCGGAAAAAGATCCAGCACTGAAAGAGAATTACAGACCAATATCGCTGATGAACATAGATGCAAAAATCCTCAATAAAATTCTGGCCAATAGAATGCAACAACACATCAGAAAGATCATCCACCCAGACCAAGTGGGATTTATCCCTGGTATGCAGGGATGGTTTAATGTGCGCAAAACAATCAATGTGATACACCACATTAACAGACTGCAGAAGAAAAACCATATGATTATCTCAATAGATGCCGAGAAAGCATTTGATAAAATACAACACCCGTTCATGATGAAAACGCTAAGCAAACTGGGTTTGGAAGGAACATTCCTCAATACAATCAAAGCAATCTATGAAAAACCCACAGCCAACATCCTATTGAAGGGGGAAAAGTTGGAAGCATTTCCAATGGGATCTGGTACCAGACAGGGATGCCCACTCTCACCACTGCTATTCAATATAGTTTTGGAGGTTCTAGCCAGAGCTATTAGGCAAGAAAAAGAAATTAAAGGGATACAAATTGGGAAGGAAGAACTCAAACTATCCCTCTTTGCAGATGATATGATTATTTAGGGAATCCAAAGAACTCTACTAAGAGACTATTGGAACTCATAGAAGAGTTTGGCAAAGTAGCAGGATATAAAATCAATGCACAAAAATCAACAGCCTTTGTATACACAGACAATGCCATGGCTGAGGAAGAACTTCTAAGATCAATTCCATTCACAATAGCTACAAAAACAATCAAATACCTTGGAATAAACTTAACCAAGGATGTTAAAGATATCTACAATGAAAATTACAAAACCTTAAAGAAAGAAATAGAAGAGGATACCAAGAAATGGAAAAATCTTCCATGCTCATGGATTGGAAGAATCAATATCATCAAAATGTCCATTCTCCCAAAAGCAATTTATAGATTCAATGCAATACCAATCAAGATACCAAAGACATTCTTCTCAGATCTGGAAAAAATGGTGCTGAAATTTATATGGAGACACAGGAGACCTCAAATAGCTAAAGGAATCTTGTACAACAAAAACAAAGCTGGAGGCATCACAATACCAGATTTCAGGACATACTACAGGGCAGTTGTAATCAAAACAGCATGGTACTGGTACAGAAACAGATAGATAGACCAATGGAACAGAATGGAAACACCAGAAATCAATTCAAACATCTACAGCCAACTCATATTTGATCAAGGATCCAAAACCAATCCCTGGAGTAAGGAGAGTCTATTCAATAAATGGTGCTGGGAAAATTGGATTTCCATGTGTAGAATCATGAAGCAAGACTCCTACCTTTCACCTTACACAAAAATCCACTCATCATGGATTAAAGACTTAAATCTATGACCTGACACAATCAAATTATTAGAGAGCATTGGAAAAACCCTGCAAGATATAGGTACCGGCAATGACTTCTTGGAAAACACCCCAGAAGCACAGGCAGTCAAAGCCAAAATTAACATTTGGGATTGCATCAAATTGAGAAGTTTCTGTACTGCAAAAGAAACAGTCAGGAAAGTGAAGAGACAACCGACAGAATGGGAAAATATATTTGCAAACTATACAACTGATAAAGGGTTGATAACCAGAATCTACAAGGAGATCAAGAAACTCCACAAGATCAAAACAAACAACCCACTTAAGAGATGGGCCAAGGACCTCAATAGACACTTTTCAAAAGAGGAAATCCAAATGGCCAACAGGCACATGAAAAAATGTTCAAGATCACTAGCAATCAGGGAAATGCAAATCAAAACCACAATGAGGTTCCACCTCACCCCAGTTAGAATGGCTCACATTCAGAAATCTACCAACAATAGATGCTGGAAAGGATGTGGGGAAAAAGGGACACTAACCCACTGTTGGTGGGAATGAAAATTGGTTAAGCCACTATGGAAGTCAGTCTGGAGATTCCTCAGAAACCTGAATATAACCCTACCATACAACTCAGCCATCCCACTCCTTGGAATTTACCCAAAGGAAATGAAATTGGCAAACAAAAAAGCTGTCTGCACATTAATGTTTATTGCAGCTCAATTCACAATAGCTAAGACCTGGAACCAACCCAAAATCCCATCAACAGTAGACTGGATAAAGAAATTATGGGACATGTACTCTATAGAATACTATATTGCAGTCAAAAACAATGAAACCCAGTCATTTGCAACAAGATGGAGGAATTTGGAAAACATCATGTTGAGTGAATTAAGCCAGTCCCAAAGGGACAAATATCATATGTTCTCCCTGATTGGCGACAACTAACTGAGCACCAAAGGGGAAACTTGTTGAAGTGAAATGGACACTGTGAGAAACAGTGACTTGATCAGCTCTTGTCCTGACGGTTGATGTACAATGTAATACTTCATCCATTTTAGTATTTTTTTGTTCTAGTACCATTGGTTGAACTCTGTAATTAACACACAATTATTCTTAGGTGTTTAAATTTTAACTGAAAAGTGATCCCTGTTAGGAATTTGGAAAACATTATGTTGAGTGAAAGAAGCCAATCCAAAAGGGACAAATACCACTTGTTCTCCTTGATAGGTGACAACTAACTGAGCACCAAAAAGGAAACCTGTTAAAGTGAAATGAACACTATGAGAAACGGTGACTTGATCAGCCCTCACCCTGACTGTTGATGAGCAGCTTAATATGTTATCCCTCTTAGTATTTTTTTTGTTTGTTCTACTTAATACTTTTGGTTGAATACTGTAATCAATACACAATTCTTCTTAAGTGCTGAAACTTAACTGAAAAGTGATCACTGTTAAATATAAGAGTGGGAATAAGAGAGGGAAGAGATGTGCAATTTGGGACATGCTCAAGCTGACTTACCTCAAACAGTAGAGTTAGAAACATACCAGGGGATTCCAATTCAATCCCATCGAGGTGGCATGTACCAATGCCATCTCATTAGTCCCAGTGATCAATTTCTGTTCACAATTGATCATAATGATAGGACTAAGAACCAAAGGGATCACATAAACAAGAATAGTGTCTGGAAATACTAGCTGATAGAATCAAAAAGGCAGAGAATGGTCCAACATGGGAAGTGAGATACACAGCAGACCCATAGAATGGCAAATGTCCTAAACAGCACTCTGGCCTCAGAATCAGCCCTTAAGGCATGCGGATCCAGCTGAAAAGCCCATGAGACTATTTCAGGCATGGAAAGCCAAGACACTCTGGGGGGGAAAAAAACCTAAATGAAAGATCTCCGCGAGTGAGATCCCAGTGGAAAGAACGGGTCTTCAAAGAAGGAGGTACCTTTCTCTGAAGGGAGGAGAGAACTTCCACTTTGACCATGGCCTTGTCTAAATATGATCAGAGTCAGTGAACTCAGGGGGCTTCCATAGCCTTGGCAGCTCATGACAAGAGCCTAGGGTGATTACTGATGCCATAAACAAGAGTGTCAATTTGTTAAGTCAACAACAGGAGTCACTGTGCACTTACTCCTCACGTAGGATCTCTGTCCTTAATGTGCTGTACATTGAGATTTAATGCTATAATTAGTACTCAAACAGTATTTTTCACTTTATGTTTCTGTGTGGGAGCAAACTGTTGAAATCTTTACTTAATGTATGCTAAACTGATCTTCTGTATATAAAGAGAATTTAAAATGAATCTTGATGTGAATGGAAGGGGAGAGGGAGTGGATAAGGGGAGGGTTGCGGGTTGGAGGGACGTTATGGGGGGAAGCCATTGTAATCCATATTCTGTACTTTAGAAATTTATATTCATTAAATAAAAGTTAAAAAAAAGAAATAAAAATCATCATCAGAAATTACTACAAAGAGCTGCATGCCAACAAGCCAGGAATCCTAGTAGAAATGGGTAGATTCCTGGACACATACAACTTCCCTAAATTGAGCCATGAAAGAGAAAACCTAAACAGAACCATAAACAGGACAGAAATTGAATCAATAATACAGACCCTCCCAATAAAGAAAAACCAAATGGCTCAGGACTGAATGGCTTCGATGCTGAATTCTACCAGAGATTTCAAGAAGAAGTAACTGCAATTCTTTTTGAGTTATTCAAAACAATTGAAAGAGGGAATCTTCCCAAATTCTTTCCATGAAGCCAGCATCACCATAATTCCTAAATCTGAAAAAATGCAATTGAGAAAGGAAATTACTGACACTTTCCCTTAATGAACATAGATGCAAACTGATCTTCTGTATATAAAGAGAATCAAAAATGAAAAAAAAAATCCTCAACAAAATCCTAGTGAATTGAACCTGACAATTCAGAAAGATCATTCACTGGATAAGTGGCATTGACCCCTGGTATGCAGGTATGGTTCAACATTTGCAAATCAATCAATGTGATACATCACATTAACAAACTAAAGAACAAAAACAATATGATTATATCATAAAGAGGAAAACATTTCATAAAATATAACACCCTTTCATGATGAAATCTCTAAGCATTTGATAAATACAACATGATTTTATGATGAAAACTCAAATAAATTGAGTATAGAAGGAACATTCTTCAACATGATCAAGACAATATGACAAACCCACAGCCAGCATCCTATTGAATGGGGAAAAGGTGGAAGCATTCCTATTGATCTGGAACCAGGCAAGGATGCCCAATATCACAACTGATATTCAATATAGCCTTAGAAGATTTAGCCAGAGCCATTAGAGAAGAAAAAGAAATCAAGGTATACAAATTGGGAAGGAGGGTGTCAAACTCTCCCTATTTGCAGATGACATGATTCTATGTATAGGGGATCCAAGAGACTCCACTAAGAGACTACTGGAACTCATAGCAGAGTTTGGTAATGTAGCAGGATATAAAATCAATCCACAAAAATCAAGAGCCTTTGTATACACAGACAATGCCATGGCTGAGAAAGAACTTCTAAGATCAAGCTCATTCACAATAAGTACAAAAAATCATATACCTTAGAATAAACTTTTTTTTTTATTTTTTGACAGGAAGAGTGGACAGTGAGAGAGAGAGAGATAGAGACAGAGAGAAAGGTCTTCCTTTTGCTGTTGGTTCACCCTCCAGTGGCCACCACTGCTGGTGCACTGCGGCCGGCACACCGTGCTGATCCGATGAGAGGAGCCAGGTACTTATCCTGGTCTCCCATGGGGTACAGGGCCCAAGTACTTGGGCCATCCTCCACTGCACTCCCTGGCCACAGCAGAGAGCTGGCCTGGAAGGGGGGTAACCGGGACAGAATCCAGCGCCCCAACCGGGACTAGAACCTGGCATGCCGGCGCTGCAAGGTGGAGTATTAGCCTAGTGAGCTGCAGCGCCGGCCAGAATAAACTTAATCAAGGATGTCAAAACTCTCTGTGGAGGCACCTTTCTCTGAAGGGAGGAAGGAACCTCCACTGTGATACGGTCTTGACTAAACAAGTTCAGAGTCAGTGAACTCAAGGGGCTTCCATAGCCTAGACAGCTCATAGCAAGAGTTTTGGGTGATTGCTGATGTCATAAATAAAAGTGCCAGTTGTTAAATCAACAACGGAAGTCACTGGGTACATGCTCCCCATGTAGGGTCTCTGTCCTTAATGTGTTTTACTATGAAACTTAAAAACAACACTACTAGTCGAACAATACCCTATACCTTGTGCGTTTGTGTAAGTGCAGCCTGTTGAAATCCTTGCTTCGTATATACTAAGTTGATCTTCAGTATATGAAGGCAATTGAAAATGAAACTCGATGAAGGGTGGGATGGGAGAGGGTGTGGGAGAGGGGAAGGCCACAGGAGGGAGGGAGGTTGGGGGGGGAAGCCACAACAATACAAAAGTTGTACTTTGTAAATTCACATTTATTAAATTAAAAATAACTCTCTCTGATGAGAATAAAAAACATTAAAGAAAGAAATAGAAGATGACACAAAAAATGGTAAAATCTTCCATGTTCATGGATTGGAAGAATCAATATCATCCAAATGTCTATATGTCCAAAAGCACTTTACAGATTAAGTAAGGTACAAATAAAAATACCAAGGACATTCTTCTCAGATATAGAAAAAATGATGCTGAAATTCATATGGAAACACAGGAGATCCCAAATAGCTAAAGCAATCTTATACAACAAAACAATGCCAGAGGCATTGCAATACCAGATTCCAAGACATACTACAGGGCAGTTTTAATCAATACAGCTGGGTACTGGTACAAAAACAGATGGATAGACAAATGGAATAGAATAGAAATCAATCCAATCCAAACATTTACAACAAACTTGTATTTGAAAAAGGAGCTAAGGTCAATCCCTAGAGAAAGACAGTTTCTTCAACAAATGGTGCTGGGAAAACTGCATTTCCACATTCAGAAGCATGAAACAAGAAACTACCTTATAACTTACACAAACATCCACTCAAAATCAATTAAACACATAAATCTACAACCTGATACCATCAAACTATAAGAGAACATTGGGGAAACCCTGCAAGACATTGGCATATACAAAGACTTCTTGGAAAAGACCCCAGAGGTACAGAAATCAAAACCAAAATTCACAAATGGGATTCCAGCCAATTGAGAAGCTTCTGTGAAGCAAATGAAACACTCAGGAAAGTGAAGAGGCATCCAAGAAAATGCAAGCAATTATTTGTAAACTATTCAACTCATAAAGGTTTAGTAACCAAAATATATAAAGTGTGGAGAATGTGACTGGAAATTGGAGAGGGAGGAAGATAAGGGGTGGGAGAGTGTGTAGAAGGGCAGGTATGGTAGGAAGAATCACTCTATTCCTAAAGCTGCACTTATGGAATGCATGAAGTCTGTATTCCTCATACAAGAGATTTCTTTGTGGAGAACAATTTTAAAAGATAAAAATTTTTAGAAGTCCATCTACACAATGGGCACTGTAACACCAGCAAAAGCTAAAATACATGAATCAAGGACCTAAATCCATGACCTGATACTATCAAATTACTAGAGCACATTGGGGAAAGTCTACAAGACACTGGCATGGGCAAGGACTTCTAGGAAAATACCCTGAGGCACAGGTAAACAAATCCCATTGACAAATGGGATTACACAGAGCTGAGAAGATTCTGCACTGCAAAATAAACATTCAAAACAGAGAAGAGGCAACCAACTGAATGGGAGAAAATATTTCCAAACTGTGCAATTATGCCACTGAATTGTACACTTAAAAGTGGTTAAAATGGCATATTTTGTTATTTAACACAATAAAAAAAGAAGAAACTTACTTGTGCTGGCAAATATGAACTCAACATTCTTATCAGTTACAAAATTGGAAATTTCATAACACACATAAAAAACTTGATGTAACAGATATATTATAACTCACCAAGTCTTCTCTAGGTTGTAATTTAGAGACTTTGGAACTTTAGGGTAATTTCCACTGGAGTTATTCTGACTACTGTATGCATATCTATATTTATTCTCTTTATCAGGTCATCTGGAATCAGAAATTTAAAAAGAAAGAAAAATATAATATAATTACATTCAAATTAAATGTTAGGTATTATCTTTGAGGAGTTTACATTTGTGAAAGTTGAAAACCAATGGAAAAGTTGGACTAGTCAAAGATAATCACCGGAGCAGGTGCTGTGGCCCAGGAGGTTAACACCATGGCCTGAAGTGCCACCATCTCATACAGGTGACAGTTCAAGTCCCAGCTGCTCTACTTTCAATCCAGCTCTCTGCTATGACCTGTGAAAACATAAGAAGATGGCCTGAGGCCTTGGGCCCCTGCACTCCCGTGGGAGACCTGGAAGAAGCTCCTGGCTCCTGGCTTTGGATCAGTCCAGATCTGGCCGTTGCAGCCAACTGGGGAGTGACCCATCTGATAGAAGACTGTGCTCTCGCTCGCTCTCTCTCTCTCTCTCTCTCTCTCCCCTCTGTGTAACTCTGACTTTCAAATAAATAATAAAAAATAAATCTTTAAAAAACAAAGATAATCACAGATCATCTGCTATAGGCACAATTAAATCCACATAAAAACTTAATGAATAGAGTGTAAAAGTTCCCACATCCATTGATGAAAATGGTCTAAACTTAGATTGTGATAGTTGTACAACTATTACTAATACACTAAAGTCAACTGAATTGTACATTTCAATTTTATCTCAATGAAGATGTTTAAATTTTTTCTCAGGGTTAGTGAGGTGGTGTGGTGAGTTAAGTTGCCTCTTACATTGATGGCATCCCATATTGAGTACTGGTTCAAGTCCTGGCTGCTATGTTTCCAATGCAGCTCCTGTTAATGTACCTTGGAAAGCAGCAGCAGATGGCTCAGAAAACAGAAAACAATGATCTGGAGCTTTAGAAAATGATGTAGGCAAAGATTAAAGCTTTGCATGTTATTTGCACAAGGTCATAGATGAGACTGTGGGAATAAAAACAAAAACCTACCAAGGAAACACTTTCCTTTCCTATTTTCCATCCTTTCCCTAAGCTTGCCCCTCTTTATCACATTGAAGTTTCACTTCACAGTGGCTCAACGTTATGTCCAGGTACACAGAGCTGGCAACTCATGCTATACAAATTCAGCATTAGCATCCAGGGCAAGCATCAGGGGTAAGAACACTATTGTCCCTGTCTACTTCCTTTCCCAGATGTGCAAATTAAGAGCACATACTAGCTGCATAAGCAACTTTGAATGCATTCCCACCAAGGCACAAGCAGGGAGGGTATCGCACACACCAGATCTCCTCCTACACTGGGTATTTTCCTGCACTTTCCAGAACATTGGAATAAACCTCCTCTGAGGCTCCTTAGGGCATCCCATGCTAAGAGTGACCCCTGGACCCAGTCTAAAGGTTGGAACTCTTGTACTACCTCATACAGCTTTGCAACCTCAGGCAAGTATTTTGTACCATCTAGGCCCATATCAGTCCCAACATTTACTTGCCCAAGCTTACTTGGCCACAAAGACTTGACACTGCAGAACCATGTCCCTCCCCATGACTCTTTTTTTTTTTTACTTTTATTTAATGAATATAAATTTCCAAAGTAAAGCTTGTGGATTACAATGGCTTCCCCCCATAACTTCCCACCCACCCGCAACCCTCCCCTTTCCCACTTCCTCTCCCCTTCCATTCACATCAAGATTCATTTTAAATTCTCTTTATATACAGAAGATCAGTTTAGCATACATTAAGTAAAGATTTCAACAGTTTGCACCCACATAGAAACACAAAGTGAAAAATACTGTTTGAGTATTAGTTATAGCACTAAATCACAATGTACAGCACATTAAGGACACAGATCCTACATGAGGAGTAAGTGCACAGTGACTCCTGTTGTTGACTTAACAAATTGACACTCTTGTTTATGGCATCAGTAATCACCCTAGGCTCTTGTCACGAGTTGCCTAGGCTATGGAAGCCTTTTGAGTTCACCGACTCTGATCATATTTAGACAAAGTTGTAGTCAGAGTGGAAGTTCTCTCCTCCCTTCAGAGAAAAGCACCTCCTTCTTTGATGACCTGTTCTTTCCACTGGGATCTCACTCACGGAGATCTTTCATTTAGGTCATTTTTTTTCAGAGTGTCTTGGCTTTCCATGCCTGAAATACTCTCATGGGCTTTTCAGCCGAATCTGAATGCCTTAAGGGCTGATTCTGAGGCCAGAGTGCTGTTTAGGATATCTGCCATTCTGTGAGTCTGCTGTGTATCTTGCTTCCCATGTTGGATCGTTCTCTCCCTTTTTGATTCTATCAGCTAGTATTTCCAGACACTATTCTTGTTTATGTGATCCCTTTGGCTCTTAGTCCTATCATTATGATCAATTGTGAACAGAAATTGATCACTTGGACTAGTGAGATGGCACTGGCCTCCCCTGTGACTTTAAGCATTGCTTTTTATAATATTGGTTTCCAATTTACATATTAAAATGTATTCTAGGGGGCCAGCTCCATGGCACAGTATGTTAATCCTCCACCTGCATCACCAGCATCCTGTATGGGCCCTGGTTCTAGTCCTGGGTGCCCCTCTTCCAATCCAGCTCTCTGTTATGGCCTGGAAAACCATTAGAAGATAGTCCAAGGCCTTGGGCTTCTGCACCTGTATGGGAGACTGGGAGGAAGCACCTGGCTCCTGGCTTTGGATTGGTGCACCTCAGCCATTGTGGCCATCTGGGGAGTGAACCAACAGAAGGAAGACCGTTCTCTCTCTTCCTCTCACTGTCTGTAACTCTACCTGTCAAATAAATAAAACCTTTTTTAAAAATGTTATTCTAATTCATGAATATTATATAAACTTTCCCCAAAATCTTAAAATGTATACTAATCTAACTTTACCAAAATTGGAGAGCTTCTACATTTTTTAAAGATTTATTTATTTATTTGAACATCAGAGTTACACAGAGAGAAGGAGAGGTAGAAGGAGACAGAGAGGTCTTCTATCCACTGGTTCACTTCAAATAGACCACAATGGCTGGAGCTGAGCCAATCTGAAGCCAGGAGCCAAGAGCTTCTTCTAGGTCTCCCACATGTGTGCAGGGGCACAAGGACTTGGGCCAACTTCTGCTGCCTTCCCAAGCCATAGCAGAGAGCTGGATCTGAAGTGGAGCAGCTGAGACTTGAACCAGTGCCCATATGGGGTGCCAGCAGCTGCTTTACACTCTCTGCTACAGTGTTGGCCCCAAGCTTCTACAACTTTGGTGTAATTTTAGAGCATTGTTCAAATCTTCAAGACCATTCCAGATGACATTCAGCACATGAGCCTGTCCAACTCCTTGACTGTAGTAATCTGAGGCAATGTGGTTTTGATCTGGTGGCTCTCACATTGGCTTCTCTTTTCCAGGTGAAAGGACATTTTGGTTGGGTTTATTTTGCCACTGCTCAGGAGAAAGTAGCTTAATTAGCTTTCCATAGGTCACAGTGATGCTCTCACAGTCCACTGAAATCTCACAGTATGTTTCATAAGACTCAGAAACTCCCACAGTATATAACTGAAATTGCTTGGGTTGAAATCCTTCTCTCATTCCCTGTGTTCTCTTCCAAAACTTTGAAATTCCCCCATGTATATCATCTGCTTTTGAAAGTGTATTCTTTTTGGCTAGCCATGTGTTTGGCTGAATCAGGAGTCTGATATCAGTGTTGAGCCTTCTGTAAGAGGCTGCTGGCATCAGTGCAGCTGTGTAGAATACACAGTTCTAACTGCATGTCCGTCTAGGCTCTGAACTCAGTGCTACGCTGGAGTGTATGAAGGTAAATCTTACAACAGTACCTGGCAATTTGGATAAATTTATACTGTTGTGGACAGACTGAAACAAGAAAAATGGCTTTTGGGAAAACTTTCTGAATTTGTTTCAGAAGATGCTGTTTAAGGGAAGTAATGTGTAGCATCTATAATAAACAAATACACAGCTCACTTTACATTCTGCCCCTTCCCTTTGTGGGTTTATTATGTACATTCAAGGGATATAACATGATGTCATAGGATACACATAGTTAAAATTAATATATTCAAGCAAATTAACATATCCATCCTCTAACATAGAGACCCAGGGTTTTTTGTTTGTATAGCAAAAGCAGCCAGAATATACTTATTTATCATGAATTTCAATTCCAGTTCATTTTTTACCTATATTCCTTGTGTTTATTCACTATTCTCATAACTCAAACCAACTCAGAATATATAACAAAACTCAGAGAAGAAAAATCTGAAAACACTGGTATCTAGAAGAAGTTTGTTTCATTGGCCAGTAATTTCCAGTCCTCTGCCAGGAGCAGCTTCACCTCAGTTTGTTGACAGGACACTACATAGGAGCAAAGCTTGAGAAATGCTCCAAAAGTTTAAAATCTGAAGCTATTTTGAAAAAAACTTCTGTATCTTCAGAAAATCGGTGCTTATATAATCTTATGTGTAGTCTTTTGTGTGACAATATTTATTATGTATCTGTTATTAGCTACCCTTGACATACTTAGCATTCTGGGAAAAATTATTTCACAACCAACTAAAGAATAAGGGAAATACATCTCTTCTGTCTCAGTATTGCCACCTTTCATAAAAATAAATAATTTTTTTCAAAAAATAAGTATGAGCATGTAAGACAAAATGATAAAGTCATCAAGTCATGCTTGATCTAACTCACAAACACATATTACCTCTGTAAGTTTACCAACTGTTAGTTTTTAAACCATGCCGCTTCCAGGAAAGTGAACACATTGAGCTGAGATCAGAATCAATAATTTAGATAATAAGCACCCCCATTGTAATCTTAAAGATACATGAAACACGCATGTGTCTCAACAATCTGGGGCCCACTATCTCATCCTCTCCCCTCTGTAGGCCCTTCTGGGATTAAGGATTAAAAACCAAAGCCATGCCCCAGGCAATCAGCCCTTCCTAACTGCCTTGGAGCAGCACAACTTCTGCTTGCTGTCTCCTTTGTCCCATATGTGAACGGGATGAATCTGAGGAAGCACAAAGCACAAAGATTCTGCCCAGCAAGAAGTCAAGGACTCCACTTCCTGTTCCTAACCGTGACTCTTTGGGAAATGATATCCCAGTGGCATTGCCACAAAAGAGGATCTTATATACAAAGATGTTCGATGTAAACTGTTTGTAACACATGCAAAGGCATCTTTGATTTTTTTTTTTTTGACATGCAGAGTGGACAGTGAAAGAGAGAGAGAGAAAGGTCTTCCTTTTGCCATTGGTTCACCCTCCAATGGGCGCCGCAGCCGGTGCACTGCAGCTGGCACACCGCGCTGATCCGATGGCAGGAACCAGGTACTTATCCTGGTCTCCCATGGGGTGCAGGGCCCAAGTACTTGGGCCATCCTCCACTGCACTCCCGGGCCACAGCAGAGAGCTGGACTGGAAGCGGGGCAACCGGGACAGAATCCAGCACCCCGACTGGGACTAGAACCTGGTGTGCCACTGCCGCAAGGCAGAGGATTAGCCTAGTGAGCCGCAGTGCCGGCTTCTTTGATATATTTAGTAGGGAAAAACATTGAGAACATTCTTTATGATCTCTTCTTAAAATCCAAAGGGTCTAGTGAGACCCCCAAACAACAGGAAAAATTCACACCAAGACTGGGAATGGGGATAGGGGAAAATCCCAGTTTTTGCTTTCAATTGTAAAATATAATAAATGCATGTTACTCCTATAGTTTAACATCTGTTTAAAGGATTCAATTGGCAAAAAAAAAAAAAAAGAATTAAAAACAGACACAATTCCTTAGCTTTGAGGCTTGCAATCATGCCCATTAAATTCCTAGGCAAGGAACCAATATTGTGGCATACCAGGTAAAGCCAGTGCCTGTAATGCCAGCATCCCATATGTGCACTAGTTGGAGTCCTCGCTGCTCCACTTCCAATCCAGGTCTCTGCTAATGTGCCCGGGAAAGCAGCAGATTTGGCACAAGCCCTTAGGTTCCTGCACAGATTGGTGACCCATAAGAAGCTCCTAGCTCTGGTTGCAGCCATCTGAGAAGTGACCAGCAGATGGAAAATTTCTCTCTGTGTTTGTCATTCTCTCCATAGCACCTCCTTTCAAATAAATAAAATAACTCTTTTAAAAAATTAATAGGCAAGACTAAAGTAGGAAAATAACCCATTATGGAATTGGCATTTTTAGTCAAGACCATGGAAAGCTAGAAAATAAAGTTCAATAACAGTAAAACCCAGTAATTCATAAAGGAAGAGGAATTTCACAAAAACAGAATTAGTAAACCTAAGCAGTGTGTAAAAAAATAGAACACAAATAAATCAAGTATGGTAAACTACAAGATAATGACTTAATCACTTGAATATCCTTGTCTGGGTATGACAATACATAAATTGGGTATCATCTCACCTCATTTAAAAAACATCTGAACTTTTCACTCTCTTTGCTATATTGTGACATCAGAAGAAATTCATTCCCATTACACTTTGTGCTTACCTCGGCCTCTATTTGGGAGTCCCAGTTTAGACCAACTTGTGTCAGTTGCAGCCACATTTTCACCATGATCACTAAAATGCCTGCCTTCCATCCAGCTCTCAAATCCAGGCTACTTCCAGAGCTTGATTTGATTCATGTAAAAATGAGAAGGAAAAAGGTTTTAAAAGTTTGTAACCTGTTTTTTTTTTATCCACACAAATATAAAACAATTATTATACTCCACACATACAAGATGAGTTCTGCAGAACTGAAGATCTCTCTTAACCACATTTGTCATAACATTCAGAAACTTATTTTCATTTCCAACAGTCAGTGCTGGTGATGACACAGATGAAACCAATGCCCTCATATTCCTATGACCACATACAAATTGATTCAACCATCTCAGAATTCAAAATGGTAATAGGTTGCCCATAAATGTACACAATCTTGGATAAGTAAATAAGTCAGCATGTTATTCCAAATTCATGACTGAAAGATCACACCAGAAGATTTTCTGCAGAATTTCTAAATGTGAAATCTTAAGGCTGTTTTAAAGTCTATCAACAGCGAGATTATAGTTAAGTAAAATATAAACTTATTATTTTAGTAACATGATTAGAAACATATATCATGAGCTCTAAAGACTATAGATTTAGGATTCTCAACTGCCAACCAAATGCAATATCCACTCCGTATTTATTTCTTCCTTATCAGAGTGGGAAGGTATGGTATGGGAAAGTAAAGACAGGGCCGACGCAGACCTGGCGTGGACTGCAAAGACCACCGAGAAACATCCTGCCCTCCTGAGAGCCGCGGCCTGGCCGCTGCACGGCCCTGTGCCCAACTGCGCACAAGACCCCGGAGGGACTCCGCCACATCCCACCCCAGGCCGCCGTCCAGGTTTTCCGGGACCGGCGCATCACCCGCAGCAGCTGGGCCACGAGGCGCCGCGGCAAGCGGAGGACGCAGTCTCAAGCACGGGTGAATGGCCGGGCCTCCCCCGCCCCGCGCGGCGATCGCAGCCTCACACTGCAGTGTGGCCCCGCCGCTTGGGAAACGGCCGCCCTAGCGGTTGTCTGACTCCAACGGAGAGCGATCGGCCCCGCCCCCTGAGGCCCCGCCCCCTCTCCCCGCCCTGCGTCCCATCAGGTGCCCTGTGGCGGGGAGGCGGGAGCAAGTCTCTCACATCCTCTCTGCGGGGCTGCCAGGGGGCGGCACCACGTCCCTTCAGTCCGTGCTCTCAGGAAATGATGACCGATGCTGTGGATTCTCCAGCCAATCCTGGCACGCCTTGATCTATCCTACTTCCGGGCAAGATGGCGTCCAGTGGCGGGCACTTTGGAGGCTTATTTGAGCGCCTCCTAGAAAAAAAATATACAATACGGGCCAAACCTCAGGAGGGAGGACGGCTTCACTCCGTCAAGGTAAAACGATTTCAATTTCATTCATTATCCTTGGAGGCGCTAAGTGAACGGCAGCACCACGCGGCCAGCCTACAAATAGAAAGTGACGCGGCTGCTGGCAAGGCGCTCACTGTGCAGGGCCTAATGGAGCAGGTACCAGAGTGTGGCCACGGCTGTGCTGACGTCATTGTGCGGGTGTCCTCTGTGTTGACGGCAATACTTGAGCATGGTACTAAGCTCTGGAAGAATATTTGAGTGATGTTCAGAATAATTTCTACCCAGGCAACTTCTGGAAAAAATATGAACTGAAGTTACTTTGTTA
This sequence comes from Oryctolagus cuniculus, assembly GCF_964237555.1. NCBI lineage: Eukaryota > Metazoa > Chordata > Mammalia > Lagomorpha > Leporidae > Oryctolagus > Oryctolagus cuniculus. The sequence goes on from NC_091450.1 coordinate 51,739,807, forward strand.
TGTGCTTTAGTTAGATACCTACTCACCTGAAGTGTGTTTCTTTTTTCATGCAGATAAAGTGGCAACATTTTTTGGTTTCTGTGCGTTTTGCACACCGGTTGAGCAGGATTTTTTTTTTTTACAAAACTCCATTTTAATATAAGGGCAAATGACTCTTAAGCTTCACTGTGAAATACAGATCAAAAACAAAGAAAAATATTACTTCGTGTTTTTAATATTAATAGACTTTGTTATGATTTTTTGTTATTTCTGTATATTATAAATCCAACACTAGGAACATAGTAATTCTTCCCACTCACTCTCCCCCCTTCATCCTCCTTCTCCTGTTTATTCTAAGAAAGAAAAAGAAAGGAAAAAAAGAGTGAGAAACAATCCATTTAGTAATTTAATTGTCTTTCAAGAAGAACCCAAGAATGTTTCATCTTTTGGGAGCCCTTAGACATAACGATAACTTACAGGACATAATAATATCCTCCATTTAATACACTAAAAGGAAGTGATTCTTGATAATACATTTTACTGTTAAATCTCATGATGCAACTCTTTGGGGACAGAGGTCCTGCATGAGAAGTTAATGCACAGTGACTCTTGTTATTTATTTAACAAATAGGACTCTTAGGTATGATATCAGTGATCACTCAAAGCTCTTAACATGAGTTGCCTTGCCCTTGGAAGCCTTTTGGATCCACTAGTTTGACAAGGCAGAGTATCACTATTCTGCCACCTTGGACCTCATTGGTTTAAATGATTTAGATTTTGCAAAAGTGATCCCAAGTGACTTCTAGCTTAAAACAGCATGCAGACTCACTTTTATTTTAAGAAGTACTGTAAAGTCACAGGAAGTCATTGATGTAATTTGAATGCACATCTGTCTAAGGATCACAACCCTACTTGCTGTAGTGTGCTAGATTGGGAAGTAGGTGGCAGTGAATAGGAAGTAATGAAAAGCAAAAAGGCACCGCACCCTTCCATACCTGGTCTCCTCCCAGTTGTAATCCTCTTTGTAACCAGGCCAGCAGGTAACACACAAGAATCTAGTACTATAACTGTCCTAGGAAGTTCGGTCAACCAGGGACCCTCAGTCACCATTCTCCATGTCATTTAGAGTAGGAATGTGTACAAACACCATCGTCTTGGTGATAAACTCCCTTGCCCACTGGCAGCAACTGTGCCTGGAGTTCTGGGCTGAATGCTGATTCCTTCTAGAACTTTGGAACCAGCTTCTAAGGCTGAGCATTTTGTGTTCCATGAGAAACCCATGGTTGTTCAATTCTTCCCTGTGGGTTTGTTCTGTCCTGGGAGCTTTCAGGACCTATCATTCCACTGAAATTTCCAAATATTTGAATTGTTGGTTTATGGCACAAGTGTTGGGCTGGATACTTGAAGTGCCTTTTGAAATGAAAACACACATACCTAAGTTACAATCATTCCCACCATTTTGTCCTTATCTTTCTACTTTGAGATCATGGCTTCCCTTGCAGAGGGCTGTGTCCAGGGCCCAGTTCAGCTGCCTGTCATATTCCAGAGAGGCTATTCAACTCATTTAGAGAATGTCTCCCTGCCAAGTGGGTATGAAAATCCCTGTCCCCAAGACCAGGCACTGAATCCCTCCCTGGCTTCTAGGTGGTTCCATGACAGTTGACAAAAGACTTCACAGGTGTGACAGGGGGAGGTTTTCCAGGGTTCTGCTTGTGGGCCCATTGTTATCACCTGGAAGTGATGTGGCAGGAGGGGCAGTGGAAGGGGACTGGAGCCTCAGTCCTGTAGGTACATGGGACACCATTTGCCCACACTCAGCATCAGCTGAAAACTGGAATCTCCTTGGAGCTGCCAGGCAGGTCACAACCTAGTAGATACTTGGACATGGACCTGGTTGGCTCATGGGCCTACAACCTGCAGTTCAGCTAAAGTGCATTCAGGTAGCAGCAGACAACCAACAAGTGGGTGTGAGAAGGGGATGGAAGTGCCTGGAGCAGACCCTGCAGGTACTGCACAGCAGGCATTTTGGAGTCCAGAACCTATCTGGGCTAGGAAGGACCCCATCCCCACACACACTCACACTCATTGTCCTGCCAACAAGGCCTGCTGCTTTCATTCCATCATGACAACTCTTCTCAGTTGGTGCATTAATAAAAATTAAAAACAGTATTGTAGAGAAAAAACAACTGTCAACCTAGAATATTGTACCCTATGAAACTGATTCACAAAGGTGATTTTAAGACCTTCCATAACAAATCAAAATTGAAAGAATTTGTCACCATTCAGCCTTACAATGATGCTTAAGGATGTGCTACACACAGAAGCATAGAAATATAGTCACCACTGTGAAAGAATGTGAAGGCAGAAAATCTCCCAGTAAAAGTACAAAGGAAATGCAAACAAAAAGTAGGAATATTTATAGGAAAATGATGGACAAGTAGTTACTCGTGAATAGTCACCTTGAATGTAAATGGCCTAAACGCTTCAACTAAAAGATATAGGGTGGTTGAATGGATTAAAAAGCAAGACCCATCATTTGGTGCTTACAAGAAACACATCTCACCAACAAAGATACAGATGGATGAAAATGAAAGGATGGAAAAATGTCCAAACTAACAGAAAGCAAAAAGAAGCATGGATAACCATCCTAATAGCAAACCAAATTGACTTTAACACAAAAACTGTTAAAAGAGACAAAGAAAGAAACTGTAATGATTAAGGGATTAATTCAATAGGAAGATGTGACTGGCCGGCGCCGCGGCTCACTAGGCTAATCCTCTGCCTAGCGGTGCCGGCACACCGGGTTCTAGTCCCGGTCGGGGCGCCGGATTCTGTCCCAGTTACCCCTCTTCCAGGCCAGCCCTCTGCTGTGTCCAGGGAGTGCAGTGGAGGATGGCCCAGGTGCTTGAGCCCTGCACCCCATGGGAGACCAGGAAAAGCACCTGGCTCCTGGCTCCTGCCATCGGATCAGCGCGGTGCACCAGCCGCAGTGCGCTGGCCGCAGCAGCCATTGGAGGGTGAACCAACGGCAAAAGGAAGACCTTTCTCTCTGTCTCTCTCTCTCACTGTCCACTCTGCCTGTCAAAAAATTAAAAAAATTTTAAAAATTAAAAAAAAAGATGTGACTATAATAAATATATATGCACTCAATGCCATGGCAACAGGCAATTCAAAATAAATGTGTATGGATCTAAGGGGAGACATAAACTCTAATACAATAGTAACAAGAACTTCAACACCCCACTTTCATCAGTGAACATATTAACTAGACAGAAAACTAGTCAAAAAACTTAGGAAACAAATGAAGACATCAATATAACATACCAAAAATTATAGGATATGGCATAAGCAGTGTTAAGAAGGAAGTTTATAGCATAGATCAAAAAATCAGAAGGCACCAAATAAATGAGATATCAATGCAGCTCAGAGCAACAACAAATCAAACCCAAAATGAGTAGGAGGAAATGAATATTAAAATTTAAAAATACCGATATTGAAACCAAAAAAAAATACAAAAGATCAGCAAATCAAATACTTAAGTCAGCCATTAAAAAAGGAATGAAATCCTGACATTTGCAACAAAATGGATGGAATAGATTTCATCTGCTAAGTGAGTTAACCCAAACCCACAAAGAAAAATATCTCAGGCTTTGTATTATTTGTGGAAGTTAATATACAGAGAGGAAAATAAATGTGCAGATGGGGACTGGCATTTTGGTGCAGCATGTTAAACCACTGCCTGTGACACCAGCATGCCATATTACAGCCCCAGTTCAAGTTTCACTGCTCCACTTCTGATCCAGCTTCCTGCTAATGTATGTAGGGGAGACCTGGATGGAGTTCCAGGCTCTGGCTGCAGCTTGGCCCAGCCCTAGCTGGTATGGCCATGTGGGCACTGAACCAGTAGAGAGGGAAGATGTATCTCTTGGTATGAATCTGTCACTAAATGTCACTCTGCCTTTCAAATAAATAAAAATATTTAAAATTGTGTGGATGGGGCCAGCATTGTGACATAACAAGTAAAGCTAACAAGTCCAAAGCCCATTCCATATGGCCACCAGTTTCAGTCCTGGCTGCTGCACTACTGATCAAACTCTTTGGGAATGGCCTGGAAAAGCAGTGGAAGATAGACCAAGTGCTTGAGGCCCTGCCACCCATGTAGGAGATCTGAATGAAGCTCCTGGCCCCTAGTTGGTGTAGCACAGCCACAGCAACTTCAGCCATCTGGGTAGTGAACCAGTAGGTGAAAGCACTCACTCTCTCTGCCCTTCACTCCCTCCATTCCTCCATCCATCTGTGTCTCTCCCTTGTTCAGTAACTCACTTTCAAAAAAATCCTTTTGAAAAATTGTAGAGAATCGTATTATTTGATATATAGTTATAAATATTGCTTAACTGAATTACACCCTTCCCACGCATTGATCATTGTCATGAATCCCCCATTTTGTGATATTAATAGCCCTCATTTCAAGAAAAGATGTGCATATCTATATATAAGGTGAATGAAGTCAAATGCAAAAAAAAGTTAAATCTTAAAACTAAATGTAAATTAAAATAAAAACATCTACTGCCCATCTCTGGCTGTTTCCTTGATAAACTTCTCTTTGGGGAATGCTTGTGTTTGGCCCAGCACTGACACCACTGGGACACCTACATCCAGTATCAGAGTGCCTGAGATCAAGTCTCAGCTCCACTTCCAGTTCCAGCTTCCTGCTAATATGCATCCTGGAAGGCAGCAGCTCAGGTTGTTGGGTCCTTGCCACCCACATGGACTCAGGTTGAATTCCTGGCTCCTGGCTTCAGCTTGGCCCAGCTATGGGAGTTGTACTTACTTAGAGAGTTAAACCAAGGGTGAAAATTCTCCCCATCTGCCTATTGTGTGTCCCTGTCTTTCAGATCAATGAATAAAAATAATTTGGGGCCTGGCATTGTAGTGTAGAGGGTTGAGTGGCTGCTTGTGATGCCAGCGTCCCATATGGGTGCTGATTTGTTTCCTGGCTGCAGCACCTCTGATCCAGCCCCCTACTAATGGCCTGAGAAAATCAGTGGAAGATGGCCCAAGTGCTTGGGCCCCAGATATTCTCATGAGAGACTTGGAAGAAGCTCCTGCTCCTGGCATCAGCCTGGCCATTGTTGATTGTGACAGCCATCTGGGGAGTAACCCAGTGGGTAGATCTCTCTTTCTCTTCCTCTCTCCCTTACTTTGGACTTTCAAATAGATAAATATATCATAAAAGTAAAAATTGGTTCACTGGTGCACCCCTATCCCAAAAGGATCTTCAACCTCAGGCCAGCAGAGCTGCTGATCTCCATTTATATCCTACATTTCTTCTATTTACTGGCGAGAACATAAGCATGGGTTCCTCTCCTTCCACTCCACACCAGGTCCAACAGGGCTGCTGGTTTTCACAGCCTCACCCACCCTGGGAGCACTGTAAGCTCAGGGTGGGGAGGAAAGTGACACAGCTCCAGGCCAGCACACCAGCTTCTCCCACTCTTCTTTCCTGGGTGGTCACCATTTCTTGATCAATTAGTTCTGTCTGTTTTTTCATTGGTTGGTTTGTTTTGGCTGATTCCCAGAGGCCATAAAGATTGTTGATTTTGTTTTGTTTCATAGCTATTGGACACATTGCCAGGGAAAGCCAGACATTCATACCTCCTTCAGCACTGGACACAGCCTAGGATATGGCTGGGATCAGGACCTCCCCTCCCATCTCGAGTCCCAAGAGGTGAGTCGACCCTCTTAAGTGAAGCTCTCCACTCAAAGCCAGGCCTCCCTCAGCTGGCAAGGGGAGGTCCCAAAGTTTTAGGTTTGCCTGCATGGCTGCGCAACACCATCTCAGGCAGTAAAACCCAGCGTGGTATACACATGACCTAGCAGATGGAACTCCACCATCAATGCATAGGGTGTGGTAACTGTGAGACAAAATGACACTTCACAAGGGAGCTGGCCTTTGTGGGGCTTCTGCTGAAGCTGAGCTCCCATATTGCAGCACTATTTCAAGTTCCAGCTGCTCCACTTCCCATCCAGTCTCCTACTCATGTGCCTAGGAAAACAGCAGATCCAGGCACAAGTACTTAGGCCCCTACCACCCACTAAGCAGAGCAGTAGGAGTTCCCTGCTCCAGGCTCCATCCTGGACCATACCTGATGGTTGTGGCCCTGTGGGAAGTGAACCAGAGGAAGGAAGACCTCTCTCTCATCCCCTCTTTCCCTCATTTGCATTTCCAATACATAAATCTTTGTTAAAAATTATACATCACATGGTAATTTTTGGACAAATGTGGAAACTTTATTTATAAACACAGGCAATGAGTGGGATCTGGTTCCAATGATCCAAACCCTTGCCACATAACAAGGGAGAGAAGGCCAGGTCAGGCTGAGAAATACCCAGCACTCTCCCCCCCACACCCGGGATATAGCAGGAATGCCACAGGGAGCTCCTCCATTGCCCCCCCCCAAGTCTCTGCTTCTACTGCTCTCCCCATTGCCCTGGATCCAGTGCCCCATTCCATGCCTGCCACCACCATCACACTGGGTTCCCCTTCTCCCTTCCCATTCCATGCTCAGCCCACCTCACCCTCCCTTGCCTTCTCTCACCCACCCTTGGCCCACCAGCATCCTCCCTCAGCCCACCCTGACCCTCGCTTGGCCCACCCGCACCCTCCCTTGCCCTCCCTCAGCCCACCCATGCCCTCCCTTGCCCTCCCTTGGCCCACCCTCAGCTTGTCCACACCCTCTGTTACCCTTGCCCGTGCCCATACCCCCATCCTGCCTTCTCCCTTCCCTCACCCATGTACACCACTCCCTTGCTCCCCAGGCCCTCTCCCCACCAACTGCTCTCCCTGCTCTGTCCCTGCCCTCGGCACCTGTCCCTGTGCCACTGTGCTGGCAGCAAGGCCTAATAACTGCTATGCAGGATGACATCACAGAGGTCTGGCCTGTGCCCACATTCTGTGCAGGTGATGTCATCACCCTCAGTGGGTCTGTGAGCCACATATGGAGCACACTCACTCTTGTGCACTGGGCACTCTCCATATTGGTCCACTTCCCATCCCATCATGGGGTGGCAGGTGTAGATGGGCTCTTACGGGGCTCATGACCAATGTGACCTAGTTTTAAATGAACCCCAGAGCAGGGATGAGTAAGTGTACAACATTCCTTCAAATCAATCACAGCAGAGTTGCCCCTTCTCTGCTCCTAGGTCTTCCTCAGGCTGGGTAAGAGGTCAGTGCCGTGGGCTTTACCCCACAGAAAATGATGACAAATTGATCAGACCACAATGGGACATGGACACTGACTGATGGAGTTATGAACCTTGCCCCTAATGCCTATGTGACCTCAGATCTTAGCTAAGGACATTATGCTCTCCCAATTGCCAAGGCATTTTAAACTCCTCTATTTCCTGTTTTCATATACATTGGATTAGACCCATGATGCAGTGTGTCTACAAAAGGTTCTAGGCAGATTTCCATCTCTGTGCACAGAGTCTGATGACTCTAGAAGTGTGGGCATTGGGTCCCTGGGCTTGGGGGTGTTCTTGAAGTGGGATCACATGTTGGGACCCATGCTGCCATGTCAGCCCATACAACTGCCATGGAGCTGGCAAGTTCCACACTCACTGTCCCTCTGGCCCCAGTCAGGTGTCACATAACTACGGGGCATTTCCTGGGAGCCTGTTGGAGATAAACCAGCATACAGGGATGAGGAAGAGGTGGTAGTGAACAGCAGATTTGATTCCAACCTCCTGTTCCACCTGCTCTAGACAGAAAGGAGGAGGAGGTGAGGGAGGTGGAAACAGCTCCCTGAGATCTTAGCATCCTCAAGGCTGTTCCTGTCAATTTCCTACAAAAGTAGTCAAGTTTTCTCCCTTTGTCCTTCCTAATCTCACATTTGTTATCAAATCTCCAGAGCCTAACTTACTACTTAGAACACAGTATGTTGTTGGTAAATGTTTAATGGGAGAATGGCTTAATTAATAGCTTGATCAAGAAATTCAGCAACTTGAACCATGCCGGGAGCTGGCGGCACTGCAGGGCAGTGATCGCCACTGACCCAGTCGACTCAGTAGCCTGGGTCACCCTGTGTTGCTGAGCCGCAGCCCCCCCCCATGCACACAGCTGGAGGAGCTGAGCAGGAGGCAAATGAAGATAAAACAATGTCTGCCAACCTGAAACACCTTTCCTTGGGAATTTTGGTCTTTCAGAATACTAGTTTGGTTCTAAAAGAGGAGGGACCACGTTATCTATCTTCCACAGCAGTGGTTATTGCTGAACTTTGGAAGATAATGGCCTATATTTTATTAGTTTACAAAGACAACAAATGTAGTCTAAGAGCACTGAGCTGAGTATGACAGGATGAGATTCTTAATAAACCCATGGAAACATTATATATATATATATATATATATATATGTATGTATGTATGTATGTATGTATGTATATGTATTTCACCTTTGAAACTGTGGGAAAATGTTATGGACAATTGGTGCCCAATCAGTTAGATCAATTAGATTTCCTGGTGTCACACAATACGATTGGGTGACTATTGTTCACAGAATCTATTATGTATTTTATGAGAAAATGGAAGAAAATAGCTCAGGGTTCCAACCATAAAATAGTGTCACAAGATAAATGTGCATTTGATCAGTTCAATTTGTATACGTGGATTGAAATGCCACACTGTAGCCCATAAATATTACAGCTGTTAACAAAAAAATGAAAATACCAACATTTTATTTGATGTATAAAGTTAAGAGATGTTAAAATGTTTACTATCACAACTAATATTGCAGTATTTAGAAACATTTCATTAATATTGAGACAAACATAATCTGGAAGTAATTGGTCTTACCAAGATGAGTGGAAAGGCTACCATGGTTTATTTTATTGTTGCCTTCAGTTAAGAAAAATGGAATTAGAGCAATGCAAAAATGTGAAATCAAATGATAGACTGTTTTTTAAAAATTGAGATTTTACTGGTGTTGAGAATCAATACACATTTTGATGTGTACACAATTCTTAACATACACACCAAAAATCTTAAAAAGTCATGAATTTTCATTCTTTTTAAATTTGCTATTATTTTATTTTGAAGAGAACATGTTTTTAATTTATCTTATACTTAAAGGCTTAATGTTCACAAAAACACAGTAGAGTTAGAAAGGAAGAATATATGCCAGGACAATAAAGAGTAATCAAATTTAAAAATATCAACTATAGTCATCCACAATAAATTAGCAGTTTTCAGGCTCCTCTCAGAAATGATGTACCCGGGAGTGTCTGCCCAGCTGTAATTGTCACATGTTTTAATGTTTATTTCATGCTTTGGAGAGTTATGTGATCACCACAGAATAAAATCAGCATATTTGCATTGATGAAAAGATATTTTATGCAATTCCTCATTCTCCACCAACAGAGACAACTGTTGATTTAAACTTTTCTTAAGAGATTTGCCTTTTCTTACATGTCTGTATAATTGGATTCCTACGGTAGAACAGTGTTTAGTCTTTTGATTCTGATTTCTTTTTTTTAAAGATTTATTTATTTTATTTGAAAGTCAGAGTTACACAGAGAGAGAAGGAGAGGTAGAGAGAAAGGTCTTCCATCCACTGGTTTACTCCCTAGTTGGCCACAACAGTTGTAGCTGCACTGATCCGAAGCCAGGAGCCAGGAGTTTCTTCCAGGTCTCACACGCGAGTGCAGGGGCTCAAGGACTTGGGCCTTCTTCTACTGCTTTCCTAGGCCATAGCAGAGAGCTGGATAGGAAGTGGAACAGCCAGGACTTGAACTGGCTCCCATATGGGATGCTGGCACTGCAGTCAGTGGCTTTACCTGCTATGCCATAGCATGGGCCCCTGATTCTGATTTCTTTATGTGTTTCTTTTAGTTTGTTTCTTTAGTGACATGTTTTTTCTTAACTTCATTTTTGACTGCCACATAGAGTTAATTGTGAAGATACACAACTCAATTTTTTTCCTTTCACATAGACATTTGATGTTTTCCCATTTGGCTTTCATGAATAGTGCCAGGGTGGGCCTTTGTGTTCATGTCATTTTATATTTTAGGGGCATAACTGCAAGTGGAACTGCAGATCAATAACAGTAACTTCATCTAAAACACTCTGAGAAACTACTCAACTGTTTTTCAAAGTGTCTGCACCATTGTAGTGGAATTGCATGAAGCTCTCATGATCCTCAGTCAGATCTGTCAGCATTCATCTCTTGCTGAGCCATAGTCATTTTACTGGCTGGGAAGTGGTATCTTCTTGAGGTTTTGATTTGTGATTTCCTAATGACTAATAGTAAGCATATTTTTACATGGTTACTGGAAAAATGCATAATTTAATTCATTAAGTGACTTGAACATTGTTTATCTCCATTGTATTTTGTATTTTTTGTGTAGTATTAGGGTATTCTTAAAATTTTTATTTGTATTTTTCTTCCTTCCGATGCCATTTTGAATGCTGCTGTTTTTTCAGAATATTCATTGTTGCACAGAAATACAATTGATACTTTTACATCTGTTCTATGCCCTGAAAGATTACTGAATTTTACTTTGAATATATAGTAAATTCATCAGTATTTCTTTTATATGCAGGATTATGTCTTGAACAATGCAAAGCGATTTTACTGTTTCCATTTGAAATCTGAAGACTTTTTCTTTTTCTTTTCATGATTTATTTAGTAAAGTTTTCCATTACCATGTTGAATAGAAGTGGTAAAAGTATTTGTTTCTTGTTCCCAGCCCCAGCATTTGTATATTTTTCCATGGGTGGCCTTTCCCTGACAGAAGTTCTCTTCAATTCCTAATTTGTTTAGGGTTTTACTATAAGATAGATTTAGAAAAAAAAAAAAAAACCACAAAACTTGTATTTATGGGGTTATCGTATCTTGACTTTCCTTTACTTTACTAGTGAGTATAATATTAACTGAATTTTTAAATTTTAAATTTTTTAATTTGAGAGGCGGGGACTGAGAGCTCTTACAAGCATGCTTACTGCCCAGATGCCTACAATGGCCAAATCTGAGCTTGCACAATACCACGCCCCCAGAAACAGAATCCACATTCCCAATGTTGGTGGCAGGAACCCAATTATTTGAGCTATCACCACTGCCTCCAGGGGTGTGCATTGGCAGGGAGCTGGAGTCAGGAGCCCAGGCTGAGATTTAATTGTGGGAATCTTAACCAGCATCTTAACTGCTAGACTAAATGCCCACCAGTTCTCTCTTTATTCTATGCCTCTAGTCTGTGTATCTGATGTTATGTCAGTATCATCCTATTTTGATTGCTGTTGATTTGTAGAGAGTTTTGAATTCAGGAAATGTGAGACCTCTAACTTCGTACTTCATTTTCAAACTTATTTTGGTTGTTTGGGGTCCTCTTACATTCTATATGAATTCTAAGTTGTTTTTAACATTTTCTGCTAAAATGAAATGTTGATATGTTTAGAAGGATTGCTTTGAATATGTAGATCATTTAGTGTGGTACTAACTTCTTAAAATGCTTTTTATTTGTGTCATCTTTAATTCATTTCATTAACACTATAGTTTTTGGTGTTTAAATATTTTATTTCTTCGGTTAAGTTTATTCCTAAGTAATTTACCCTGTTGATGCTATTGCAAATCCAGCTGTTCTCTATATTTCCCTTCAAGGTTGTTCAGTTTTGTATATAAACACAACTGCTTTTCTATGTTTATTTTGTATTGTACAGCTTTGCTGAATTGTTTTTGTACCAGCTTTATTGAGGAATCTTGAGTGTTCTCTACATACAAGATCATATGAAAAAGGCAAAGATAAAGCTTACCTGCAGAAAGTATCTGCTGTTTGCCATGTGGGAATTAGAATAACATCTAGTAGACTTATGGACTAGCACTGCTAAAGGAGTCCACTGATTCACCCATTGGTGTATCACTGCTATCTATCTCCCTGCACAGACTCCCCAGGAGACTTCTTATGGGATGGCCTACACTGACAGATGCCTGTTGTGTGTTGCTGGCAGCTGCATATAAGAAACATGATTGGGGCTAGTGCCATGGCTCACTTGGTTAATCCTCCACCTGTGGCACCAGCATCCCATATGGGTGCTGGGTTCTAGTCCCAGTTGTTCCTCTTCCAGTCCAGCTCACTGCTGTGGCCTGGGAGGGCAGTGGAGGATGGCCCAAGTGCTTGGTCTCCTGCACCCACATGGGAGACGAAGAATCACTTGGCTCCTGGCTTCAGATCAGCGCAGCTGTAGTGGCCATTTGGGGAGTGAACCAAGGAAGGAAGACCTTTCTCTCTGTCTCTCTCTCTCTCACTGTCTGTAACTCTACCTGTCAAAATAAATAAATAAAATTTTTTTAAAAAGAAAGAAATGTGATTGATCTCATGTGCTCATTTCAGACATGGGTACCTCCATCTGGGTGTTCCAGAGCCTTGTGTGCCATGGGATGGTGAGTCTGTGTGCACCACATGATGGCTTGCTGCAGCTCAGGTGCTGCTGATATTGGAAATGACCCCCTAAAATTATATCAAAATGTGGCCCTTTTAAGTTCCCCAGAAGCACCATCAGGGATGCCACATATGGTATTGAAATTTGAGGTACCATATGTTATCACCAAATGCTTATTTAAAAATCTTTCATATTAATAAGCCTGAGAGCGTTCTTGCCTTGGTTTGAATCCTGGCTCTGCCTCCAACCCTAGGTTCCTGCTGGTGCACACTCTGGCAAGCAGCAGTTGATGGCTCAACAATGTGGGAGACCCAGATAGAGTTCCAGGCTCCTGGGTGTTGCCTGCCATGGCCTGGCTCTTACAGGCATTGGAGATTGAGCCAGCAGTTGGAAGATATCTATGTCTCTCTTTCTTATAATAATAATAATAATAAATGAATTACATAATAAAAAGCCTAAACCCTGACACTGAGCAGGTATTGGCAAAAGTTCATTCCTAGAATTTCAGCAAATGGTTACCGCAGACACAGGCAATGACACCTATGCTTACATTGTCATCTCTTCTAAAACCAGCCTGGAGGCATCTGGGAAATGTCCCAGCTCAGTTAGTGGAGGAAATTAGCACCCAGTTGAGCCTGGAAAAGCCAGCTGGGTGGTTAAAGTGAAGGCAAAGCCAGGATGTTGGAGCTGCTTCCTCCACTTCTATCACTTGTCATGTCACACAGGGTGTGATCACACTGGCCCTGCCGACTCCACAGGCCATTTAGGTTTACCTATGGGGCAGGTGTTTAATTGGAATTTAAGAAGCCCATGTCCCACTCTGGAGTGCTTGAGTAAAGTCCTGCAAATGGCTCTTGACTCCAGCTTGCTGCCAATACACAGCCTGGGAACCAACAGTGATGGCTCAAGTGATTGGATCCTTGAACAGAGTTGTTGGCTCCTGGCTTTGGCCTGGCCGAGCCCTGGTTGTGGTGGGTATTTGGAGAGTGAACCATCAGATGAAAGCTTGCTGGCTCTCTGCTGTTCAAATAAATGCCTACATGTAAAATTTAAGTGAAAAATAAATTTTCCCATAATATTGCTAGTATTCACTTGCTTTAACCCAGGGATACAGTAACAAGCAAGATGTGTTTAATTAGGGACTTGTGTTGTGAAGCAGCATGTTAAAGCACCACCTGTGATGCCAGCATCCCATGTCAGAGCACTGGTTCAAGTTCTGATGCTCTGTGCCTGATCCAGCTGGTGTATATCTGGGAGAGAAGTGAGGTATGGCCTGAGTGCTTGGCTCCCTACCACCCACATGGGAAACCCCAGTGGAGTTCCTTGCTCAAGACCTAGTACAGCCCTGTTTTAGCCATTTGAGGAGTGAACCAACAAATGGAAGATCATTCTCTCACTGTATCTCTCTCTCCCCTCATCTCCTTCTTTCTCCCTCTCTCTCCATTTTAAATAATCTTTATAAAAAAAGATTCAGTGATCCACCCATCATCCCCAGACATGCATGTTGATTGCTAAGCATTCACCACCACCAACAGCTAGTGGAGCTGTGTGATTTGGGAAGCTTGCAGCCTTGCAAAATAAAAGTCATCACCCCCACTTTACAGAGAGGAAAAAAGACAGTCTGACACTTGCCATAGGTGAAATTGGTATAGAGAAGGCCCTACATCCAAGTTTAGCCTGATAGGGCTGCCAGATTTAGCCAAGAAAAAAACAGAAGTACCTGAAACAATAACACCCAAATGCCCAGTTCCATTTGCATGCTACATAAACATTGAAAGACCCCTTAGTGTAATCATATCCCAAATGTTCCATGGAATGCAATATATTTGTTATGTTTTTTTTCCATTCATCTGACATGTGAATTGATCTGGGTTGATCAGAAATGCAAATGCATCTAAATATTGCATAGAATATTGACTAAACTCATGAATTATGCATTGGTCAACTGTTGAGAAAATTCATCTTGGAGTCCTGTATTTTTCCTTTAAAAGATATTTTAAAGATCCTTATATTTATCTGAAAAGCAGAGTGACAGCACAGGAGGGAGAGACAGAGATATGTTCCATCCACGGATAGACTCCTGAAATCCTTGCAACAGATGGGGCAGGGCCAGGCTAGAGCAGTGAGCCAGGGCCTCATTCCAGGCCTCCCATGTGGGTGGCAGGAACCCAATTACTTGAGCCCTTGGTGTTGCCTCCCAGGGTCTGCAGTAGCAGGAAGCTGGAGTCAGGAGCAGAGCCAGGGATCAAACACAGGCACTCTGATGTGTAAGAGAGGCAGGGGAATTCCACTTTTTGAATGTTATCCTTTCTTTTTTGAATTCCCTGTGGTACTGAGTAAAAAAATTCAATTGAGTATATTTGTGTGGTTTATTTGGGTTCTCTGTTCTGTTTGTCTAAGTCTGTCCTTTTCCCAGTGTCACAAATTCTTGATTACTGCATCTACAGAGTGAGACTTGACATTGACTGCAGTGAATCTTCCCACTTTGTTCTTCCCACTCTCCCAAGACTGTCTTAACTCTCCGTATGAATTTTAGAATAAGTTCACCTAGACCTACAAAATCTTGCTGGGATAATGATGGAAATGCATTAGAGTTATTTACTAATTTGGGGAAACCAGCACCTTTATTACATTTATCCTGTAATCCACGGGCACAGTACAGTTTCCAGTTCTTTAGATGTACTTCACCTTTTTTAAAATCAGTATTTTGTTATTTGGAGTGTACAATATTACACATATTTTGTTAATGCTATACATAAGCATTTCATTTTCTCAGATTAGTTGAAAGTGGCATAGTTAATTTCAGGTTCTACATCTCCATTGTGAGTATTCAGAGAGAGAATCAAATTTTTCATGTTTTGTAGCTGGAAAACATGCAAGAAAGAAAGAGAGCGAGAGAGAGAGACTCAGGCAGCATGGCCCTTTGCAGTAACCAGGAGAGGCCAGGCCCACACAGCTGGACAACCTGTCCCCAAATCATCATGACATGAAGAGAGCAAGTCCCACTCACCTGGACCTGAATCCATCCCCGTGTCCTGAACTTGCTTGCTGCCTAGAAAACAAACTCCAGCTCAGCTGGTCACTTGACACAGGAGTGCCTCTAACTGCTGTAGAATATGGAAGGAGCAGTGCTTGGCAATGATGACATCATGGAGTGCATTCACAATGGCACCCTCCTAGATCAGCAGGTCTCGGGGTCAGGGTTCCCAACCCCCTGAGGAATAAGAATCCCCTAGCAGTGGGGCCTGTGGTCTCTCCTGGGATCAAGAGAAAAGGGCAGATGTGCAGGAGATACGTCATGGGCTCAGATGTCCTGGTTCCCTCTGTCACTCTCTGGACAATGTCCCAGGTCACTGCCACCCTCCATCCTCCATCCTCCTTTTCCTCCTCTACAATTATATTTTGTATTGACTTTTGAGCATTTGCATTTTGGATTAATATGAGTGCAGTGTGTGCTCTCATAATTGAGAATACAACTACCTGAGGTCCCCGTACTTTGCCTACCCTTGCAATGACCAGAACTGGGGAATCCATGTGGCACAACCTCCTGCCACATGACAGGCTTAACCTAGCACTGCTGATCCAGGCTGTGCCTCTTGCCTGCCTCCTGGCTTCTCCTTGCTGCTGCTGTTGCTGTTGGGTATCAGAATCCAGAGACTAGGGGCAGGGGTGAGGCAGGCTGCCTGCCACCTGCCTGGGACCTTGAGCCAGCAGGGACCAGACTATCTGCAGGAGGAACTGGGACTCTGTCCTGGACACAGGCAAGAGGTGAAGTATTGAGTCACTGTGACTTTACCACCAGCCCCTGACACTGGTGCTGACCACACAGACACTGATGTTGACAATAAGCATATGGGGTCAGGAGCACCCACAATCCCTAGGGCTCCCAGATAAGGGACATCCACATCTGGGGGACACCTTCACGTCAGCACCATTAGGCCCCTTCCAGCTCCTCGGCTGGGCATGGTTGCCTCTTGTCCTGCAGGGACAGTGAATGCCTTGCAGGATTTGTGGAGCCTCCTGGGTCCTGCTGTGGCCAAGCTCCTCACTACTCTCCCTGTCCCAGAGGACCTGAGCTGTAATATCCCACTGGGGACAAGTGTGAGCCTGTGTGTGTGTGTGTGTGTGTGTGTGTGTGTTTGCACAAGCCCATGTGTGTTCCTAGCTATACAGGTTCCATTGCTGCTGTTGTATTTACCTGTCTCCTCACCACCCTTGTCTGGTCTCCCCTGGAGGTGAGGATGGAGGGAGGCCAAGGGCAGGGTTCTGTGAGGAAGCTGGGCCCTGGCTGGTGGAGGTGACTGTGGTGTGGTGCTGTGTGTGCTCTGCAGAGCAGGGATCCCCACCCCACCCCAGACATCACCACATTCAGGGGCTCCAAGGATGAACCACTTCCCAAGGTCTCAGGCAGCTGGGTTACCAGGTGCTGCTGACCAGGCCATGGGTTGAGTAATACAAGATGAGAACTGGGAGAACTCACCTCAGGGACATTGCTTCTGTCACTCAGGGGGTCATATGGAGACACCTCTCATCTGTCATCCTCTCTCTGCCATCCGCCCTCATCATTGGAGACTAAACAGGGTGAAGTCATGGCAAACGTGTCCCTGCAGCCTGTCCTACCCTCCTGAGGCCCCACAGGGTCCCACTCCCTGTTCCTTAACCCTGACTCACACTGTGATAACCCCACACCATTGCTGGCCTGGCCAGGGCATGTGACCATCAGGGTTAAGGAAATGACACAGCTCCTCCCACACAGAGGAGCCTGAAGCCTCCCAGCCCTGCTCCTGCCAGGACAGTCATTCAGGCCTCACCTAACCTGTGCTTAGTCTTGGATCCACCCACTCTTAGGCTGCTACACTCCTGCCTGACAATTCTCCATCATCCCTTCATGATCCTGCTTGTGCTGACCTCCTGTGAGCTCACAGCTTGCCCAGGAACTGAGCCCACAGTGTCCAGTGTCTCCAAGGACTGCACTTCCACAGTCTCTGCTCAGGACAGGCCACCAGTGTCCTTGTGCCAAGGAGACTCTTCATGTCCATGAACTCACCAGTTGTCTCCATCACCCACTGGTCTACTTCTTCAGTTGTTAAATTATAGTATATATAGTAATTATTCTTAGTCAATTTGTTTCTCTTCTCTAGGTTGAATCCAAAGATTTTTGTTCAAATAATTAGAAGAAATATTTATAGAAGATAATTCACATTTTCCGTTCCTAATATTTAGGTGCCTATCAACAAACACTGTGTCTTTTCTGTGAATCCAGATTCTTGTGGTTTCTGGTCCATAACATGAAGCATTTACTGAGTGAATGTGTTATTTTGAAACTACCAAGTGTCTGCTGCATGATAAAATAATGTAAAGAAGCTCCAATACAAAAATATTTTAATAGTTTTTGAAATATACAGTTATAGAATTCTCTGAATATTACCGATGAAATTAGCTTCTCATTTGAAAATATTATTTTAAAACACAAATAACACATTGACAATAACCCTTGTGCTCCAAGAATATTCCCCATCAATACTATAAATCCCAAACACATAAAAATCCTACAGATATTATTTACATATTTAAACCAAACTATGATTATAGTAAACACATTCATTGATCAAGTACAATACATCAGAATTGTGGCTTAGAGACACTACAAATGCAATTATAGGTGCAGTTTCATCAATTTTCATAAATCTTCTACCATAGCCGCCCTAGCACTGTCTTTGTACACCCATTCCATATATATGGTAGTGCAGCACACATCATACTGAAGACTACTTCCCTTCATTACTGAGCTGTTTATGTTACTGAGAAACAGGCCAAAATTTAATGCCAGTGAAGACAAAAATGTAAAATTAAAAAAAATCTTGAAAATATCATTCTAATTTTTTTAATTGCATGAGTACTATTTCATCTTAGGTAGCATCAAAATAAGCAATAAGAATTTAAATAACACAAAAGATGATCAACTGTTCCTAAAATATTCATAAATATTTTCAATAAAAATAAAAGCACTTTGTCAGTAAAGAAATAATGTCATATCTATTGCCAGTTTTAGGTTGTCAGAGATTTGAAGATAAGTGTGCAGCATAAAATATATATATATATACTATAATATAAAATGTGGTGTAAAAATTGTAAACAATATTTTAAAGGGATCATGCAGGTAAACGTAGTATAAACAGCAATATACTTGAATGGCTAAGGTGTGTTCACACTGTAGAAACTACAGCTGGTACTCACACGGTTTACCTGGCACTGCTGCTCTGCATCATGATCGGTCCCTCCATTAGAGAGACTGCAGCACAGGATTCGTTCTAAAACACTCTGAAGCACGCTAGTGAGATCCTTTAATCCATAAGCAGCGCCCTCAGCTACTTCTTTGCTAGGAAACACATGAGCAAAACTTGTGATTCCCTTGCAGACTTGTGCAATGGCAACCAGAAGGAAGACAGCAGAAAATCTTCTGGCAGGGAAAGTAAGATTCTGTGCTAGTCTTCCTGTGACATGCTTGCACGTTATGTGACCGAAACTATGACAACTGTATTTTAAGGACATATTTTCTTTCTAGAGGAATGTTTAAAAGTGGAGTCTAAAATTAAAAATTGTCCTCCTATAATTCAGTAGTCTACCATCTGGGTTAAGTTTTCACACATGAGAACGTGCATTCCACAGGCAGAGCAAAAGTTAAACAGTTTCAATCAAACTCCCTAACTGGCTTCTCTCTTCCTATTGATTTCTACTTCACTAGGCTGGAGGGGAAAGAGAGGGGCGCTCCTCCAATCCACCCCCACCAGCTCCCACCAGGAGCAAGGGCTTTGTAAAGAGAAAGCTACACTCCACCCTGCAAACATGAATGTGCAGCAAGAATGTATCCTTTCTCTAAGGGAAGCCAGGCTGGGGACATCCACAGGGAGGGAACCAGATGCAAATGCACAGCCCTGCTCCTCCTGGGTGGGGGGCTCCCGGTTGGGGTTGCTCAGTGCTCCTGAGATTACAGTGTCAGGCGCAAGCAAGACAAAGCAGCTTCCACAACAGGCATCTTCTATCAGACCAGTGCTGGGGAGAAAGGCATTTCAAAGGGTGCTTTTGTGAAAAGTCCAAGTGGTTGCCAAAATTATACTCCAGGGGGCATGGGTGCAGCAAGGGGAGGCACGGGACAAGGGCAGGGGTGCGGGGACAAAGCTACACAGCCGGGTCAGCAGGAGGGTCCAGTGGAAACTGGGGGGCGAGGGCGGCCCTGGACTGTGGAATGAGGATGTGCCCTGAAGAGGGCTGTGAAGCGCAGGGAGTGGAGAGGAAGGAAGGGGCTCGGGGCTGCTGCGCCCTTCGTGGCCACAAATGGAGCACCGCATGGCCGTTGTCTGGCTGGGTGGCCCCTGTCTGAGCCCCTGGACCCAGTGCCCAGGCCTCGCCAGAAGGGTCTGCGGCCCTCGCAGCCCAAAGGCCTGCCAGACCAGTCAGGATCCAGGCTCCTCATTGAGCCTCTGGGGTCAAACCTGCCCCCTGCAGATCTGAAAGCAAGGGACACATCCCCAGAAGGGGGCGCCATGGAGCCCACTGCCCAGGAGTTGTCCCACCTCCTCCCCTCCCCTGGTGAAGTGGAACTGAAGCCACCAGCTGTCACCCAAAGACACCCCTCAGGCGGCTTAACCACCCTAGCGTCCCCCAAACAGGCCCAGGTGAACTCTGCGGTGTGCAGCACTTCCTGGTGTTGCATGCTTGCTGAATTCCAAGCTATCTCAGTGACTATCAGGGAGGAAGCACCATCTTAACAAGGTGAGTAGAGGCTTCTGTGGCTCATACCTGTGTGCAACCACATTACTATGTGAGAGGAATAAATCTGTGGTCCCCACTGAATCTGAGCTGGCCTGGCCTGGGTGGTGCTCCCCCCCTCACTGTATCACAGGTGCCAGGAATCAGACTGCCAGGGTGGAATACGACAGGCAGCTGGCTCTGGGAACACCTTGTCTCTTTCTGTGCAGGGGGCAAGTTCGTGGGCTGAGAGGGGACCCCCTGCCCCTTGTGAGTTTGGGAGCCATGTACACCATGAGTGCGGGAATTCTGTGACAGAGATGTGGAAATATGTAGAAAACTGCCAGTGTCATTATTCACTTAGAAAGAAAAATATTTGTATGGTGCCACAAAGGACCTCAGCCAAAACAGACATAAGTAAAAAGGACAAAGCAAGAGTAATTTTTCCATGGATTTGAAATATAAAGATATTTTCAATACATTCAGGAAGGTGTGCGAGCACACTCAAGAAAGAACTGTACCAACAAGGTTTGAGTCCACCACTTTATGTGAACTGGAGGCATGGGGTGGTGTCTGGGGCAGAACTTAATTAAATATTTAAAGGGGGCAGGGTTGGGGGAGGGACCTGAGTATCACTCATTTCCTTGACCTTTTAGGGAAATCTCAGAAGTGTCATGGCTTCAGGTGCATGATGAGAGTAGGGTGCCAACCATGGTGAGTTTATTACAATGACTTTATAATGAGCTAAAGGCCATCATGGAGACACAGTTGGCAGCCCTTGTGGGGAGCAATCCGGACTGGACTGAGTTACTGGAATTAGGACTTATTCTATGCATCTGCTCTCCCACAGTATGGCGCTGGGAGAGAAGTAAACAGCTTCCGCACAGCTGCCTCCAGTTCAACCAATAAACTGTAGGACTTGCTACTGATTGGAGGAGAGCAGCGTACTCGGCGTGTGGGCAGCCGAGTTAGGATTGGCGGAGGAGGACTATAAAGGAGGAGAGAGATGGCATGCACCGGGAACATCTAAGGGGAACATCTAGCTGAAGGAACACCTGTGCAGCCCCCGAGAAAGCCGGCCGGCAGTGTGCCGCTCCCCTGCGGAAGTGGGGAATGTGGCCAGGGGGAACTGCCCTTCCACGGAGGTGGAAGGGATAGTAGCCAACCCGGGAAGAACCAGCAGCAAACCCGGGGAGGGCCGAGCAGACGAAAGAACAGCGCAGGGTCCTGTGTCATTCCTCCATGAAGAGGGGGAGCGACACCTGTTGGTTATTTCCAGCTGGCACCTGTTGTAAGTGCCTAAACTGCAGGAGCTTCCATTTTCCACTGCATGGAATCTGGCGTGTTTGGTGCTGCAGCAGTCAATTTTCCTGCTAGCTATCCCCCACCCCGATACATCAATGCTACCCCACACATAGGTACAATTTTATGTGCCTTTTAAAATTTGTTTTAATTATTTTCATATATCACTTCTCAGCCTTTAGGCTAAGATCAAGTGTAAAAACTTATTTTTGTAAAAAAAATTAATTTTTCCCTATGGAGTCCAGAAAGAACACGGCCCAGCTGACACCTTGATTTTGACCCAATGAGACCTCTGACTTCCCAAACGCTAAGATCAGACAATTTTACTGTTTTAAGCACTAAGTTCCTGGTAATGTTTTAAAGCAACAATAAAAAATTAATACTATCACTTAAAAAATACTGTCAGATAATGACATAGACACAGATGTATAAACTAACAGAACAGAAAAAAAAAAAAACAGCTTTGGGGCAAAGGGCCCAAATACATACAGTGGGAAAAATGCAATCTTTTCAGCAAATGGTCTGGGGGAAAGTTGTATCCACATTCAGAAGAATTAAATTAGATCCTTATTTCATACCATAGACACACATAAACCCAAAATACATTAAAATCTTAAATATAAGACCTGAAGGTGTAAAACTACCAGATAAAAGCATAAGAGAAAAGCTCTACAACATAGGCATGGCTGATAATGTTTTTGATATTAACCTGAAAGCAACAAAACAAAACAGACAAATGTGACTACACAAAATGAAAGTTTTTGCACAACAAAGGAAACAACAAGGTAGAGACAAGACAGACAAAGGACCTCAACATACATATCTGAAATGAAAACATGCACATGAACATCATGCACATGGGAAATGGCTGGACACCACCAAAAATCAGGGAAATGCAAATTCACACCACAGTGAGCTGCCAGCATCACATCCGTTAGAATGGCTTTTATCACAGATGAAAGATAACATGTTTTTGTGGATACAGTCTAAAGAGAACTTGTGTATCACTGCTGGAAGTGTAATTGTACAGACAGTGTGAGAAACACCATGGCCATCCCTCAACAAACTAAAACAGAATTACCACGACCAGGTGCACGCACAGAAGACATGAATAAAGTGTGTTGAAGAAATACTTGCTCCCATGTTCACTGCAGCAGTTTTCACAAGAGCCAAACTATGAAATCAACCTACATTTCCATTTAGGATAAAGAAATAAAATGTGGTCAGTGGGATACCATTCAGCTATTAGAAAGATAAGGCTGATACTTTGGACAACATGGATGAACCTGGAGGATATCACGCTGAGTTAACTGAGTCAGAGAAAGACAAATACCACTCAGTCTCAGAACCCACGTGGAATATTTACAAACTTAACTCAGAGAGGAGAATGATGGCCTACAAAGGCTGGCATGGAGGAAAGGAAGGAATAGCAAGTTGTTACTCAACGCATACACAGTTTCAGATATGCTGGAGCAATAAGTTTGAAATCTTTACACCTTGCAGTGATTACAGTCAACAACAACATATCACCTATTTTGAAATTGCTAAGGGTTCATTTCAAATGTCTTATCCCAACAAACAAATAAGTTGACAAGGTGATGGACATATTAATTCACTCAGTTTAATCATTCCACATTGTTTAAAGATACAAAAGCATCAATTGTACCTCATAATTGTATGCAATACAATTTGTTAGTCGAAGATTCTATTAATATTGAAAGACATGTATTAAATTATTAATAGTGGAAATAATAAAGCAATTGAGAGCAGTACTATTTGGATGGATGGGCTGGTGCACAATACTGTAATATATGTTTAAAAGTGTTTAAATACACATACATAGTACACATTTGTAAGATTTCACTGGGTTGAGCAGTGCCATTTCAGTGACAGATGTGTGTTCATCACAGAAAATTCCACAAACATAATTTAAAGACATATATATTAAAGACATTACTGATAGGGCTACTTACAAGTTACTAATGGCACTATTTCTCTGGATTGTTATTTTCAAAAGTCAATCATGCCTGCATGGAAAATAATGTGTAAAGACATGAGAGGGTACTTTAAAAAGTTCATAGAAAATGGAATTAAAAGATAATTATGGTGCAAAAAAATGAAATTAATTGATACATTTTCAGAATACATATTTGCATAAACTTTGAAGGCCCTTCATATTTCTTTGATCTTTTTCATTTTGAAAAATATTCACTAAGTACCGCATTTGTGGCTAGTCTATGTCCTAAGTGATAGTAATAAGGCATCTAACAAGACTGACAAAGTATCTGCTCACAAGGAGTTCACATTTATTTAGAGAAAACATACAAAATCCCAAAAATGTAAATATTAGAACTGTAATCAGAGTTAAATGCTGTGGGGAGCAACTGAGACTAGACTAAGTTACTGGAATTAAGACTTATTCTATGTATCTGCTCTCCCACAATATGGCGCTGAGGGAGCAAACAACCTCTACGCAGCTGCCTCATCAGTTTGATAAGCTGCAGGAGCTGATCCTGCTCCTGATTGGAGGAGAGCAGCGTGCTCGGTGTGTGGGTAGCAGAGTTGGGATTGGTGGAAGAGGACTATAAAGGAAAGAGAGACAACATGCACCAGGAAAGTCTGAAAGAAACACCTGAGGAACATCTGAGCAGCCCCCAAGAGAGTCGGCCGGCAGTGTGCCGCTCCTCCATGGAAGTGGGGAAAGCGGCGGGGGGGTGCCGCCTCTCCACGGAGGTGGAGGGGTCGGCAGCTAACCCGGGACAGCGTCGTTCCTCCGTGAGTGAGGGACCGGCAGCTAACCTGGGAAGAGCCGGGCAGAAAGAACAGCGCAGGGTCCTGTGTCATTCCTCCGTGAATGGGGGAGTGACAAAATGCTATGAATACAATCTCCTAAGTAAGTGGAATAGAGAATGGTGGAACTCTCCAACATATAGAAGGTAAGAAAAGACTATTTGTATTCATGTATTTATTTAAAAGGCAGAGAGAGAGAGAGAGGTGCAGAGACAGGAAGAGAGATTTCCATCTGCTCATTCACTCCTCAACTGCCTACAACCATTGGTGTTGGGCCAGGCCAAAGCCTGGAACTCCAGCCAGGTTCTCCGACATGGGTAGACAGGGACCCAAGTACTGTAGCCATCACCCAGTGCCTTCCAGGGTACCCATTACCAGGATGTGGGAATGAAAATGGAATTGCAGGGCTGGTGTTGTGGTGCAGTGAATTAAGCTAACACTTGTGATGCCAGCATCCCATATCAAGTGGTGGTTCAAGTCCCAGCTGTTCCACTTCCAACCCAGCTTCCTGTTAATGTGCCTGGGAAGACCACAATGTCCCAAGTACTTGGACCTCTGCCACCCATGTGGGACCCCAGTATGAAGCTCCTGGCTCCTGGCTTCAGCCTGACCCAGTCCTGGCCTTTGCAACCATTTAAGGGGTGAACCAGCAGATGGAAGCCCACTCTCTCTCTGCCTTTCAAATAAATAAGTTAAGAAAAAAACTGATCTCAGACTCAAACCCAAGCACTCTGTATGGAATGTGGGTTTCCTAACTGATGTCTTAACCACTGTGCCAAATGCTCACCCCAGAAAAAACTATTTCTTACGATCTTTGTCCTTTTTTACATTGGTGCACACAGGCGGCTGAAATGTGTCAGAAGTAGCCTTCATTTTATAAAGATCTACTATGTCTTCTTCCAGTTGTCTTTTCTCTTCTTCAAGCTTTATCTCCTTGTGTTGAATCCTCTTCAGGTTCTCAAACTTGTCCTGTAACTGGGACATCAATGTGCAGTTGTGACTCAAAGCACAGTGCGGCAGAATAGCTGAAAGAATATACTTGCCTTTTAGGGTTATCAAACAGCTCAAACATTCACAATAAAAGAAAATACTCGAAGCCGGCGCCGTGGCTCAATAGGCTAATCCTCCACCTTGCGGCGCCGGCACACCGGGTTCTAGTCCCGGTTGGGGCGCCGGATTCTGTCCCGGTTGCCCCTCTTCCAGGCCAGCTCTCTGCTATGGCCAGGGAGTGCAGTGGAGGATGGCCCAGGTGCTTGGGCCCTGTACCCCATGGGAGACCAGGAAAAAGCACCTGGCTCCTGGCTCCTGCCAGGATCAGCGCGGTGCGCCGGCTGCAGCGGCGGCCATTGGAGGGTGAACCAGCGGCAAAGGAAGACCTTTCTCTCTCTGTCTCTCTCTCTCACTGTCCACTCTGCCTGTCCAAAAAAAAAAAAAAAAAAAAAAAAAAAAAAAGAAAATACTCAGATGTGGGGTGTCCTTGATGTTAATTTTGACTATGTTCCCATGGAATCAAATGTAATAGAACCCACAGCTGTGAACAAAAAAATCTGAATTTTTCATTTTTCCTAATAACCTATATTTTCTGAGTCAACATTTTCTCCTCAAAACATGTTCTAATAAAGTTTAATAAATCCATGCTCACTAAAAATACATGCACATTAAGATACACCATGGTTTGTGAAACAGCAGCTGAGACTTGAATTGGTAAAGATGCTTTGAAAGAAAGTCTAAAATTTCCTTGTTAAGTAAAATCAGTTCATGTGGAAAACAACAAGAACTCACTTACATTTTAGCTCCTCAGGAATTCTTATTCATCTATGGGGCTTAAAATCAATTCAATTAACTATGAAAAAGAGGCAGAGCCACCTTGGATCTCATTAGAGGCAGGCCTGCATCTGTGATATGATTTGTCAACAGCACAAAGATTGTTATATGCATCAGAGAAGCTCTTTGTAATTCAAATTACTTATTCAAATTATGTACTTACTTAATCAGAGAGACATAGAGGCCACTATCCACTGGCTCACTTCTCAAATGTCCACGAGCTGGGAACTACATCCAGGTCTAGCTTATGGGTGGCCTGGATCCAACCACATGGGGCATCGCCAGCTGCTTTCTAGGGTATGCATAAGCAGGAAGCTGGGACAGGGAGTAGGGCCAGGACTTGAACCCAGGCAATCTGACACAGGATGTGAGTTTCCTCACTGCTATGCCAAATACCTGCTCTAGAGAAGGTGTGCTTTTTAAAGCTATCATTTGCATGGAATAATATGATGAAGGAGAGGTGCAATTGTGGCTTAAGTTTTAAAAAATACATATGCTGGGGACTTTTGCTACCACACTAATGGTCAGTAGGCTGAGGTGACTGCCAAGAATGCAAGCAGGGTTGATTTCAGTGACTCTCAGTGCTGTGTGTTCATTAGTCATCCAGTGAGCCTGTAAGTCTCCCAATGTGTAGATTGCATACAGGTTAATTACATTAGAATACCTGGGTTGAAATCCACGGGACAGAGCCTTTTAAAGTTCCCTACATGATGTTAGTGTGGGAGAGGGATCTGGAAGGTCAGACAAGGGGCACAAAAACACAGTAGCGAGGACCTAGCAGGTTCTGGTATTTGACATCCCAGTGGGGCGATCACTAGCCTTCAGGGAAATGCAAATCAAAACCACAGTGAGACTTCACCTCACCCCAGATAGAGTAGCTCTCATACAGAAATCAACAAACAACAAATGCTGGCAAGGATGTGGGGAAAAAGATACCCTAATCACTGGTGGTGGGAAGGTAAACTGGTAAAGCCACATTGGAAGACAATATGGAGGTACCTCAGAAATTTGAATATAGACCTGCTGTATGACCCAGCCATCCTACTCCTGGGAATTTACCCAAACAAAAAGAAATCAGCATATTAAAGAGTTATCTGAAATCTATGTTCATTGCAGCTCAATTCATAACAGCTAAGATATGGAATCAACCAGATGTCCATCAACTGAAGACTGGATAAAAAAATTATGGTATATATACACCATGGAATGCTACACAGCAGTAAAAAATGAAATCTTGTAATTTGCAACAAAATGGATGCAACTGGAAACCATTACACTTAGTAAAATAAGCCAGTCCCAAAAAGACAAATATTATATGTTCTCTCTTATCTGTGGTGAATAATAGAGTACCTAAAAGGTAATCTACAGAAGTGAAATTGACACTTTGAGATATGATGATTTTGAATAGCCTTTGTCTCAACTGTTGGGAAAGTGTTTTTTTTCTTCATACTATTTGTTGAATTATTTAGTGTATAGTAAATATTATAAGGATAAAATTAACTGAAAATGTCTTTGTAAAACATAAGAAGCCAGCGCCGTGGCTCAACAGGCTAATCCTCCACCTTGCAGTGCCGGCACACCGGGTTCTAGTCAGTTGGGGCGCCGGATTCTGTCCCAGTTGCCCCTCTTCCAGGCCAGCTCTCTGCTGTGGCCCAGGAGTACAGTGGAGGATGGCCCAAGAACTTGGGCCCTGCACTCCATGGGAGACCAGGATAAGCACCTGGCTCCTGCCATCAGATCAGCGCAGTGTGCCGGCCACAGCACACCAGCTGTGGCGGCCACTGGAGGGTGAACCAACGGCAAAAGGAAGACCTTTCTCTCTCTCTCTCTCTCTCTCTCTCTCTCACTGTCCACTCTGCCTGTCAAAAAAAAAAAAAGAAAAGAAAAATAAGAATGGGAATAGGAGAGGGAAGAAGAAGAAGGGTGGGAGTGTGGGCAGGAGGGAGGGTAGGGTAGAAAGTATCACTATGTCCCTGAATCTGTATATAGGAAGTACATGAAATTTGTATGCCTTAAATAAAGTTTTTTTTTTTTTAAAGAAACAGAAAGAATCCCCCTGGCCACCAAATCTGGGTAAGACTTGAATTCCACAGCCACTGACCCCATGAATTCCTGTGAGTGCATGTCAGGCCCACCTTAGGCCCGTGGTGACACACTGAAAGGAGTATAACCTAACACAGCACAGGCCTCTGCACAAGGCCAAGAACTTCAGAGGCTGCATCCATGAGCACCCCCTGGGGTGGGGTACAGGTCTTTGGGCTTTAACAGGTGCTGGGTCTCACAGCAGCTGCTGGATGGGCTCAGAGCTCCAAAGCAAGGTCCTGAACTCCCTCTCCTGCCCTACTCTATAGTAGCTGTGGTCTTGTTCCAGTTTCTGCCAAGGTTTGTGGGAGGAGTGACAGAGGTTGTCTGGCTATGGAAAGCCCAATACTCAGTCTGCAGGCACAAGCCTTAGGGGCAGCAGCCACAGGGTTCTGTGTGATTCTGAATTTTATTGCAGTGGGCCTTGCACTGGAATTCAGCTCCCTCTGCCTCTCACAAGCAGGAAGCATCTCTCTCCAGACTGTGCTGCTTAGAGTAGGGAAGGGATGACACAGGCATCTCTTTCCTTTCTGATTTCTTCATTGCAATGCTTCTTCTTATTCTCCTAAAGGCACTATGGTCTCCCGCCTGGCATCTGTAGCTCTTGTGATGGTGACTTGATGTGTTGATAATTGTGAAACTTTCTGCCTCCATGGGAAGGTGGTCCCCAGATTATCTTACTCAGCCACCATCCTGCTTTGTACCACCTATAAATGCCTTTTGAACTGAGTAATGGGCACAGGCTGGAAGAATTATAGGATTAAGCCAGAAAAAAACCTAGATCCCCATAATTTCAGCATAAAGGGAAATACTGCTGAGGAATAAGAAGACAAGAGCTGCAGGGAAAATCTAAATCTTCTCAGGCATTAGTTAGGACCAAGTCAGAATACTGATAGAAATACAGACAGTAAGGCCTTCTTGATGAAGTTGCAGATAGAAACAAAGTATTAGAAACTTCAGTAAAGACCTTCCTCAGTGTACAGTTGCAAGGAACATAGTTGAATTGTTCCTATGTCTAAGGCATTATTCAGGACATAGTTTAAGAGCCATGAGCCAGGGTATCTGGCAGAAGGAAAATCTAAGGAGCAAAGCAGTCAAGGGTCTACACAACTTCTAACTACCTCCAGTAAAAAGAGGAGAGAAATTATTTAAAGATGGAATTTATAACTAAAATGGAAGGAGGGGCCGGCACCGTGGCTCAATAGGCTAATCCTCTGCCTTGCGGCACCGGCACACCGGGTTCTAGCCCCGGTCGGGGCGCTGGATTCTGTCCCAGTTGCCCCTCTTCCAGGCCAGCTCTCTGCTGTGGCCTGAGAAGGCAGTGGAGGATGGCCCAAGTGCTTGGGCCCTGCACCCCATGGGAGACCAGGAGAAGCACCTGGCTCCTGCCATCGGATCAGCTCAGTGCGCTGGCTGCAATGCACCAGCCGTGCCGGCCATTGGAGGGTCTCTCTCTCTCTCACTGTCCACTCTGGCTGTAAAAAAAAAAAAAAAATGGAAGGAGGAAGTAAAATTTTGAAAACCCTAAAGCTGGCCCTGTGAGTAATAATTTTCATGTTCAGGAGAGAATACTACAGATGTACCCAAGTGGCCATTTGCCAGGGGTTAATGTGGCTGTCAGTTACCCAGGTTCTAGTCATGAAGACAAGGCTTTTCAGAGGGATCTGTGAGGCAAACCAGGGCCTTCACCGCAAGATTCCTGGAGAGGACCCTTGGGGATCTCAGCATTCATTTCTCTGCTCCACCTCAGGACTCTGCTCCCCAGATTCTGGTACAGCATCCTGGACCACCACAGTCATCACCAAGTGAGCTCAGGTGTGGCCCGTCCCACTGCTACGTGAGGTACAAGCCAACATTTCTAGCAGCATCCACATGTTACTAATTCTGTGGCCACACAGACTGCAAGAGCTGTGGAAACACAGATGTCTCTATCTAGACAAAGGATAGCATGTGGGCAATCTGGGGCCCAGGTGAAGACTTGACACAGGGTACAGCCACTGCATAGAATTCCCACCACAGCAATGCCTCATGGGATTCATACTTTTTGAAGTCAAGCAGCCTCAAAAACATCATCTGATCTCTCTAGTTTACCCCCTAGTTAGGAAGACCACTAAAAGTTGATGTAAAGTATATCAAACCGGCAGCACCTGCCTCTTTCTTAGCTTCTTTAAATGTTGTTTCTTTCTCCCTCACCTGTTGCATAAATCTCTGTTTTAGCTTCATAGATCTCCTGAAAGCTAAAAAGCACATTTGTATTACTCTCACATTAAAATGCCCACATAAATAAATATAGGTTCTATAAAAGAACATTTACCAATATGACAACTTATAGATCATGGGATATATAAACTGAGGTATAATATTTAACCTGAGTATATGTAGACTATAAATAAAGAGTACTAAAAAGGGTACTATAATTTTTAACTACTTATAGTAGAGATTTCTTATTTCTGCCATTTTCTGTACTTCTTATATTTTGGCAATAAAATTTGAGGAAAGTTCTAATGATTGAAACTACTTTCAAAATAGTTGAAATAGGAGCTGGTGTTGTGGTGTAGCAGGTTACGCCATCACCCGTGATGTCAGCATCCCATATGAGCACCAGTTTGTGTCCTCGCTGCTCCACTTCCAATTAGTTCCCTGCTAATGCACCTGTGAAAGCAGTGGGAGCTGTACCAAGTACTTGGGCCTGTGCTCCCATGTGAGAGACCCAAATGGAGTTCCAGCTCCTGTCCTTGGCCTGGCCTAACTCCAACCCCAG
This sequence comes from Oryctolagus cuniculus, assembly GCF_964237555.1. Taxonomy (NCBI): domain Eukaryota; kingdom Metazoa; phylum Chordata; class Mammalia; order Lagomorpha; family Leporidae; genus Oryctolagus; species Oryctolagus cuniculus. The sequence continues at coordinate 51,770,725 of NC_091450.1, forward strand.
CCACTGTGGCCATTTGGGAAGTGAACCAGTGGATGAAAGATATCTATCTCTGTCTTCCCAACCTGTCTTTCAAATAAATAAATCTTTTTAAAATAGTTAAAATAAAGCTAGGCATCTTTAAAAATATCATTCACTTAAGATAGTTCAATTCTGGTTGTCATCAAGGAATCATAACCAACTGACTACTAAAGTACTATAAATACTGTTACAACACAAATACCATCCATCTTCAATAGCGCTAAATACATCTGCTCTAAAACTTTTTCACTTGACTTCCAAGAATTGCATTAATGCTTTTCAACTCTTTCCTTCACCAAACCTTCTTAATTTCTTTTGCCAATCTGTCAGTGTTTGCTTATATTCACCAATCTCTTCCCTGATTCTGTTTCACATAAATACAAAAATCAAAACAAAATAATACCTTGGGTACATTTTTCAGTATACACAAATATTTCACTTATAAATGAGCTTTTTTAATATTGCTTCTATTAGTTCCACCTAAGACTTAGGATGATTAAAAAACCTAAAATGAAGGATGGGTTGGGATGGGAGAAGTACAATTATCTGCATGCCCAAATGACTACACTTTGTGGTTGTAGGGACTTTCTAAATTGTTCATCTAGTTGTTCCAGCCATGTCTGTACTCACTTAACTGGCTGGTTGTCCGGGCCCACATCAGTGAAACCCATTGACTGCACTTTGAAGTACCTGAAACGTTCTGGTTTCAGGTGGACGCTGAGTGTGCATCTGTTCTTTCAGGTCTTGCATATTGGTAGAAAGAAGCATATCCCAGAGCTGAACAAAGTCACAGTGATTTTCATTTTCCACTGGTCAGAAAAACAACACATCTACAACATTCACTGTCAATACCTGGCACTCAGTAAGCTTTCTTGAAAGAATGCAAGAATGGAAACCACGTTTAAAGGAAAGCCAACATTATCATCTGAATAACAGCAATAATTCTTTTAACAACATAACTGTGTTCCTACTAATACATACCAACTATATGAAGTTTATTTCTAGATTAGCAAATTTTCTTTAAATTCAATACATAAATAGAAAATAAAAAATAGTAAAACAATGTGTCTCACTAGCATCCACTATAGGTTTTCATGGTTAGTGCATTAGTACTTTACAAACTATCCTGAAGGTATTTCACAGACTTCTAACAAAGTATGTATTATAACATCACTGAAGGAAATACTTTTATTAAGTAAAATTCTACTAACAAAAATATATGCAAAAGATAGATTATGCATGCTTTAGTTATAAAATCCCATTTATATTCCATACATGTGTTTCACTAAACAGTATACTGAAATAAACCAAAAATGCAGAAGCAACTATAGTTCTATCAGATAAAGTAGGCTTTGAGGCAAAAACTGCAAACCAAGAATTAGAAGGTCATTGTATAAAGACAGAGGAGTCATTTAATCAAAAGGATATAGCAGGACTGGCATTTAGTCTAGTAGTTAACATGCCAATTAAGATACCTGCTTCACATATTGGAGTACCTGGATTCAGTACCAACAGTCAGCTCCTGGCTCTGGCTTCCTGCTAAGGCAGCTCTGGGAGGCAGCAGTGATGGCTTCTGCATCCACAAGGGCAGCCTGGACTGATCTTCCAGCTCCTGACTTTAGCCCCAGCTCAGTCCCAGTGACTGTGATCATCTAGGGAGTGGACTGGTAGGAGGACGCTCTCTCTGTATAACTGTCTCTCTGCCTCTCAATTCAATAAATATATTCAAAATGACATAGCACTTATACATATATTTGCATCTAAATATATATTTTCACCTAAATATAAATATAGACTTATATATAAATATATTTGTACCTAAATATATAAATCAAATATTAATAAATCTTTAAGAACAATATAGACTGTAATATCATAGTAGCATACTTAGAAATCCCTTTCAGAAACTGGCTGATTGGGGCTGGCATTGTGGCAGTGAACTAAGCTGCTGCCTGCAATGTCAATATTCCATATGTGAGCACAAGTCCTGGTTGCTTTGCTTCCAAAATAACAATACGTCACCATCTTTTAAAAATAAATAAGTAGGCCGGCACCATGGCTCAATAGGCTAATCCTCCACCTAGCGGCACCGGCACACCGGGTTCTAGTCCTGGTCAGGGCACCGGATTCTGTTCCAGTTGCCCCTCTTCCAGGCCAGCTCTCTGCTGTGGCCAGGGAGTGCAGTGGAGGATGGCCCAAGTGCTTGGGCCCTGCACTCCATGGGAGACCAGGAGAAGCACCTGGCTCCTGCCTTCAGATCAGCGCAGTGCACCGGCCGCAGCATGCCGGCCGTGGCAGCCATTGAAGGGTGAACCAACGGCAAAGGAAGACCTTTCTCTCTGTCTCTCTCTCACTATCCACTCTGCCTGTCAAAAATAAATAAAATAAATAAATAAATAAATAAATAAAAATTAAAAGAAAAAATAGTCAGGATATGAAATCAACCCAAGAGTCCACCACTCAATGAGTGGATAAATAAAATGTAGCAAATAAGCACAATGGAATACCATTCAGCCTTAAAATGAAGGAAATTCTGTCATTTATAACAACATGAATAAACCTGGAGGCCATTTAACTACGAAATAAGCCAGGCACATGGGCAAATATGGCATGCTTTCAGTTATTTAAGGAATATTAAAAAGTTTAATTTACATAAATAGTGAATAAAATAGCAGTTATCAGGAGCTGGATAGAGTAGTGGATAAGGGAGATTTTGGTCAAAATATAAAATATTTTGTTAGATAAAAGTGAAAGTTCAAGACATCTACTGTACACTATGGTTACTATTGTTAACATACTGTATTCTTAAAAATTTCAATACTGAGTATATATTAATATTCTCACCACAAAGCTTGTGTATATGGTGATTAGCTCAATTTAGCCTTTCAACAACAGACACATAGTTCAAAGTGTCACGTTGCATATGAAAAGTACATACAATTTTGTCAATTAAAATTTTTTGTTAAAAAATCAACTCTCATGTCTTTCTCTTGTGTTGCCATTTCTAAAAGTCTCAGGATGACTTATTATTTATAGCACATGATAATTTTATATTTTATTTATATTCATTATATTTATATTTATTTTATATGATAATTTTACTATAGCTTATTTTACTTATAATTATTTATATTATACCTACATAATATTACATGTAGTATAACATATAGCAATATAGTAAAACATATTTGAATATTTCATAACTTTGAAACTCTAAAAATCCTACAGGTGACAGACATGGAATGTTTAACTCCATATTTCCAGAGCCTGCACTCTTTCATCACATTTACCTTGCAAAACTCCCCAGGGGTAGTCACGGCCTCTGACCATCCTTTTCCCAACTGTCACCTCATCCATGCTCCCTGCCACAGTGAAAGGCCTAGAAAATAAGAGTGATATTAATTGAATTCTTTCATACTAATGCAGTTGACGCTGTACAAAAATAAGAGATGAGAATGTCACAATACATCTAATTAAACAAAGGATATATACTGCATCAGATCTCAATACTTGACAGCATATATGTGCTAACAAATTTTTTGCCAACATTGATCTCAGATTATGCACATAACTGAAAATTATCTACTGAGCAGAGCCTACAGCAGGGTATCATGCTGTGGGGAATAAAAAGAAAAAAGATTTTAGTGGACATATAATTCTTCCCTATATTTACCCTGAAACACAGAGACATTGTTGAGGAAATGACATTCATACCACTTTTAATTCTAGTATAAAAATTAAAAGAAAATGGTACTGCCGGCGCCGCAGCTCAACAGGCTAATCCTCCGCCTAGCGGTGCTAGCACACCAGGTTCTAGTCTCTGTCGGGGCTCCAGATTCTGTCCCAGTTGCCCCTCTTCCAGGCCAGCTCTCTGCTGTGGCCCTGGAGTGCAGTGGAGGATGGCCCAAGTGCTTGGGCCCTGCACCCCATGGGAGACCAGGAGAAGCACCTGGCTCCTGCCTTCGGATCAGTGCGGTGTGCTGGCCACAGCGCGCTGACTGTGGCAGCCACTGGAGGGTGAACCAATGGCAAAAGAAGACCTTTCTCTCTGTCTCTCTTTCTCACTCACTCACTGTCCACTCTGCCTGTCAAAAAAAAAAAAAAATGGTACTAAAAAATAACTAAAACAATGTTACTGGATAAACATGGCATTTGCTTATAAGGAATACTATATGCATCCCAGTGAATTTGAAGTGCAATTTAGAGCAAAATGGGGTCTCTATAGCTCATGACAGAGAGGTTCTCCAGGCCAAGAATGTCTGAAAAATGATAACCAAAAAACCAGTACACAGGATTTTTTTTTTAGATTAGGCATTGATAAACGTATAAGCATTGTTTCTTAGATACATACTAAGTAATGCATACATTATGCCAAGAATTCAAAGAAAAATATGGAGAATAATATAATGAAAACTGTGATCAGATTTTTAAAAAGCAAAAGAATTTAAATAAATCACTTTAAATAGGCACCATACTAATTTGAAATAAGGAATATTTTGTTTACCTATGTAGTTATACATACATCTATACATCTAAGAAAACATGTATGGTTTATTTTTTCATCACACTGTCAATAAGAATCTTTGCTTGTTTACAAAGGTTAGAAAAATGTGCTAATTAAACCAAGCTACAGTTCAACATTTCAAAGCACACTAAAACCGTAAGATTACTCAAAAACCATAAGATTACTCAATTTCATTATGGTAACATCTCAGCTGTTACAACAGCGGGAGGAAGAAGCATTCAAGAGGTTAAGTAGCAGGGTTGGAGTTATTGAATTCCACATACCAGCTGCACCAAGAACCCAAGAGCATACTGACTACAGAAATGAACATGCGTCCACCAGTAACTTCAAAGTTCTGGCATAGCTATGTTAATCCCTTTTGATGTGTGAAAGTTTAGTATATGACAAACATTTCACTTTACCCCCCAAAGAACCCAATCATACCCACACACACACAAATCACTTTCCAGTTACACTTCTGCATGTCTTTAACAAAACAATAAGGGATATAATCATAGCAAACCACGGGATACCTTATCAGCACGCTATCTAAAATGCCTCATTTAAAAACACTGGGTAAAAACATATTCACAGCAGCTGCTGTGAATGGCTATGGTAATTTTATAATAGAAAAACCCTGCTCCAGCAGTGCTTTCCCCAGCAGATGTCTGAAATCACAGCACATCATCACCCTGCTCACTTCCTATTATACTGTAATACACACAAAGCCAAAAAAGCACCTTAACATCATATCACGATTTTGAAATGTGGGAAAAAATACAAACAAAATCCACTGTGTGGATAAAATGGTCTCCATGATATCTGGGCAGAGTGCTTTTTAAGTTTTTTATATTATTGCACAGACATTTGTTCTCACATGTTTTTCAGTTTTTATGTCTTTTCTTAAATGTGAATAAGTGCTACGGATAAAATACAAATGTAGAAAATAACAGCAGCATGATTTGTCAAAGTTAATCTATAATTCAGTAAGAAAAATAGGATTTCTAAACTGTACTAAATGTTTAAAAATATTGTTCTAATGCAGTGTTAAGTCCTCAAAAGCCGATTCAAAGTCACGTACACCCTCCCTGCGCAGCAAGCGGAACTGAGAAAAGCAGCTCAGCTGGAAAGAGTCCCTTCAGCTTCTGTGTCGGGCGTTCCCAGTGAAAAAGAAGTAGCCCACCTGGGCTGCTCCCCCGGTGACTGACACCTCATGGCCCCTGGCTGCACGGGCTACACGTAGACCGGCTGGCACCCTCTGTCGGATCCACCAGATCGGAGTTTTCCAATCTGAGTTCTCAGACTGTGAAGCCTCTGCTCCTGAAGGCTTGTGGCATCTAAAGGGGAAGCCACTGTCATCACAGCACCTTCAGAAAGGGAATTCACAGAAGGCGAGCTCCGGTGCCTGTTTCCAGGGCAGGCGAGCGTGTCCCAGGACTTGGTACTCCCTTCGCTGGCCTCATTCCACAGGCTTTCTTTATCTATGGGGTCAAAATCTGAGGTGTCCCATGGGGTGGCTGCTGGTGGGCACGTAGGGGGCTGGCTGCTTCCAGATGTCGCTGGAGAAGTCTATGGTGTGAAGAAGGGGTGGGCCTTTAAGTCATCTGCCTGTCCCTCCCCCAGGCAGACTAGAGCAGCTCAGCTTGGTGATAAGGTTGACCTGGCCTCTGGCTCAGCTTGACCTGGGCAGGAATGTGGAAGTGTTCTCCCAGTTGACCACCTTCAGCTGGGTTTCTGTGAGTGTGGGCACCAGCCCGACCGGCATCTCAAAGAGAATCATGCTGATGCTCCACAAGGGTGTACCTTTGCAGAGGAGTGATGTAACGTGGCAACCCAACCAGGGGGTGCACCAGACACCGCTGGTGCTGCTTGCTGCCTGCTGTTCCAGGGTCTTCAGCCTGTCCTCACACCGACAGTTAGACACATCATCCCAGAGGTCACTGAGCTCCATGCTGTCCTGTCAGATGTGGTTTCCTTTCTGGTAGTATTGGGAATTGTGAGTTCCACCTGCACCCCATGAAGAGGCCGAAATCTGTCCCTTTGATGTGACCATCCAGCTCTATCCAAATGTTGTCAGGCATGATGTCCCAGTAGATAAAGCCTATCTTGTGGACGCTCTCAATGGCCAACATCAACTCTATGATGAGAACCAGGCCAGGTGCTCAGGGAAGACCTCCATGTGGATCAGCAGGCTCATCACATCCCCACCAGGGACCAGTCCCTTACAAAGTACAGGCTGTCTTTGTCTTGGAAGGAGTAGTAGAGTTTCACCACGCACTCGTTGTCGGCCTCAGCCAGGATGTCCCTCTCAGCCATGACACAGGCCACCTGATTCCGGCTCAGCACATCCTCCTTCCTCAGGGTCCTCATGGTGTACAGAGAGTGAGTGTCCACCTTACAAGTAAAGTGCACTTCTCCAAAGGCACCAGGGTTTTGATTTTCACAAACATGGGCTTGTTCACCTTGGCCCTCTTCAGCCTGCTGTAATTAGACTCCTCCTGGTAGAGGATCTCCCTCTGTTCCTGCTCAGCTTCGCACAGTCCAGCTTTGGCCATCCCTTGCTCCAGCTGCATCCTCCGGTTCACCTTCTGCTGGTAGGTTTCTATGACATTTTCCACTTGTTGCTCCATGAATTACTTAAAGTGTGACTCGCTCCTCCTCCTCCTTGCTGTTTTTGCAGCCAAGGACTTAGGAAAAAGTCTGGATCTGCTTTTTGTCCTTCCCGCATCTGTGCCCCTTGGCGCCCTAGTGGCTCTTGTCTGCCCTTTTGGCGGGCTTGGCCGCTGCACCCCCTCGGAGGCTCTGCTCCATGCCCACACACAGGCCGTCCAGGTCGTACTGCTCCGACATGCTGGGCAGCAGCAGGTGATTCGGGTAGGGGGGCAGGCACCTGCAGTGTGGGCTGCCCAACTCCAGGTCTAGCAGGTATGGACTGCCGAGGGTGTTGGGGGCCAGCAGGGAGGGCTCGGCCTGGATGGGGACGCCCACCTGCAGTTGCTGGCTGTTGAAGGAGTAGGTCCTTCTGGGCGCGGGGCCGTCGGGCTGGCCCTTGGCTGTCAGGCCCCAGTAGACCCCAGCCTCAGGCAGCACCTTGCTCTGGAACAAGAGGCTGTGCCGCACGCCTTAGGCCAGAGGCTCCCAGGGCACCAGCAAGAGCGCGGCCTTAGGTGGCGCCAAGTAGCGGCAGCGAGGGGCCCGCAGTGCGGGGACCCAGGGAAGTGCGCCCCCCGCCCCCTCCATGCCCGCTGTCCCATAGCCTTAGGAGGGGTGCGCTGTCCAGGGGAAGGCTTGGCACCTCCTCCCGCGCCGCCCAGCAGGTGGTAGGGTGGGAAGGCGTCGCCCTGGAAACTGGGCCTCCATGACATCCTCACCTGGGTTGGCACCAGGCCCTTTCCTGGGGAGTCTGCTTAACGACTCGCACTGTCTGTTCCTTCCTGGGGCCCAGGCAGCCCGTCTTACTGATGTATTCCGGGGCCGTTTCTATACTCCTGCTGCCAGTCAGCTTGAGCGCTCTGCCCGCCACCTCCTGGTCACACCCTGCATTCACCAGCCTCTGCTGCATCTGCAGGTTCCCAGCAGTGCAGGTGCCGGATTCCTTAGCATCTGATTTCCCCCAGCGCTGTCTGATAAAAGCGGTGGCCCTCTGCCGTCCAGGGAGGCATCACTGCTCTGTCCCTCGGGCAACCCCTGAGTGGAAGGCCTGGGCGGCTGTTACAGCCCCTCGCGGGTCTCTTGCAGTCGCTGCCAGCTATTTCCAGAGTAAGTCATGGCAGGAAAAGTCTTTGGCCTCGTTGTTAGTCCAGTTTCCTTTCACCATAAACCTTCTTAAAGTCTTAAATTATTTAAAAATATAAAAAGCTGTCAATATTGTAAATATATTTTCAAGACAACTTCCTTTTGAAAATTTGCCTTCCTTCAACTTTTGTAGTCCCTAGAGAATCTAGATGTTGCAGAGCCTCCATGGTGAAGTCCTCACTCTCCTGCAGCGTGGTCTACGCCTTCCAAGGTGTCCTGGCCCAGGGCTCTGGGCCAGAGACCTGATGACAGTGGCTGGAGCTGCTGCAGGCCCCCCAGGGACATGGGCTGCCCCGGAGGCAGCTGCTCCATCTTCCCGGGCTCTCACGCTGCGGTTCCAAAGCGCACATCTCCGTAGGTTTCACAATTACAACTTTAGGATCTTGCTAATTCTTCCCACTGTGAACGCCCCCCTTGCTCTTCCCTTTCTTATTCTCACTCTTATTCTTTACTAAGATCTATTTTAAATTAACTTTATATATATATATATAATTAACTGTTAAGTATAGAATTCAATGAATTGTATGAAAGAGAAAAAATAAGGAAAATATTATAAAGGAAAAGATAAAAGATATAGAATAAAAAGCAACAGTCAAGAGAAGGGCTCCTGAAAATTGTTGCTTCTCAAAGTGTGAATTTCATTTCTACATGTTGTCTTTTAGGTGCTTTATTAGTTATCACAGGTCAGGGAGAACATACAGAGTTTGTCCCTTTGGAACTGGCTTATTTCACTAAGTATGGTGTTTTCCAGTTTCATCCATTTTGTTGCAAATGACCAGTCTTCGTTTTCTTTTCATTTTTTTTTACTGCCTGCTGTGTTGTATTCCATGGTGTACATATCCCATAATTTCTTTATCCAGTCTTCAGCTGATGAGCATTTGGGTTGATTCCATGTCTTTGCTATTGTGAATTGAGCTACAATAAATATGTGGTACAGATAGCTCTTTCGTATGCTCCATCTTCCAGTTATAAGGTCAAAAAGGAGAAATGTTGATTACCTTGTTTTGACCAGTATACACTTTATACATCTATTGAAATGTCACAATGTAGCACATAAATATGCACAATTGTTAATTTTTACATAAAAAGCACTAAAGGAAATTCTTCATACTGAAAGCAAGAAACTTCTGTAGATAATTCAAATAAATATTTTTAAATAGTAATTGTAGGCCGGCGCCGCGGCTCACTAGGCTAATCCTCCGCCTAGCGGCGCCGGCACACCAGGTTCTAGTCCCGGTCGGGGTGCCGGATTCTGTCCCGGTTGCCCCTCTTCCAGGCCAGCTCTCTGCTGTGGCCAGGGAGTGCAGTGGAGGATGGCCCAAGTGCTTGGGCCCTGCACCCCATGGGACACCAGGAAAAGCACCTGGCTCCTGGCTCCTGCCATCGGATCAGCGCGGTGCACCGGCCGCGGCAGCCATTGGAGGGTGAACCAACGGCAAAGGAAGACCTTTCTCTCTGTCTCTCTCTCTCACTGTCCACTCTGCCTGTCAATTATAATAATTATAATTATAATTATAAAATATAATATAATATATAAAATAATGGCTTAAATGTATATCCTGCTTATCCTTTTAATTTTTAAATAATATATAAAATATTTATATAATGTTTCTATAACCTAGAACACATAGAAAGGTATTACATTTGTAACACATTTGCTAATAACCATGCAAAGACTATAGGCAGCACCAAAGCTGAACTGGAATGAGGAAATTACTAATGTATTACTAAGTTTGAAATATAAAAATATGTGTATAACAATAATGCCACAGAAAATATGAAAATAGAATACAGCTATATAATAGTAAAGTTTCTATACTATTAAAATCAAAAGTGGAATATATGTGAAGTCAGTTCTGGTAAGCTGAGGTGTATGTATATGGTGAATCTTGAGCAACTACTATAATCAAAGCTAAAATTTCAGTGAAGAGGCATTAGACAAATTAAAAGTCTACATAAACATTTGCTTAATGGCAAAAAAAGAGAATAATAGAACAAATATAGCATGAGAAATTTAGAGAACAAAATGTAAGATGGCAGTCACAAATCAAATTATAGAAGTAAGAATATTACTTATGAATGGATTAAACAAGTGAATAAAAGCACAAATTGCCAGACTGAACAATTAAGCATGTCTCAGCTCTATCTTTTCTGCAGGAGAAACAATTTGGTTCAAAGACACAAATATATTGAAAGTAAAAGGATTGAAAATGCGCATCATGATAACAGCAACTACAAGAAAGCTGTGGTGGCTCTTCTAATATTAGATAAAATATTTTAAACTTTTCTACTAAAGTTATAAAGACTGTCTTACTTATAATTTTACATGAAAGGGCCCACCCAATCCTTGATTTATGAATCCATATGCACCTATTCACAAAGCACCAAAATCACACACAAGAAATGAAAACAGAAATGAGGAGGTAAACAGGCAATTTAATAACACTTACAGACTTCAATACCTCAACATGAAAAGTGGACAGAGCAAAGTGAAGTTCAACAAACAGAGATTCAGACACCACCATAAACTAGAGTTAACACTCCAATGGATAACAGAATATACATTCTTTTTAAGTGTACATGGAAAGTTCTCTAGGATAAACCACATGATAGGCCACAAAAGCAAATATCAATACGTATTAAAGAATAGAAATAAGAAAAAATGTCTCTGGCTATTTAAAACTAATGATAATGTATCTAATGGGAGACACAGGCTCCAAAACAATAATAATAGGAGACTTAAACATCCCACTTTCATCAATGGACAGATCAACTAGGCTAAAAATCAACACAGAAACAACAGAGCTAATCTACACTATGGACTAAACAGACCTAACTGACACCTATAGAACATCTCATCCTAAAGCTGCAGAACACGCATTCTTTTCATCAGTGCTTGAACTTTCTCTAGTGCAGACCATGTGCTAAGCCATAAAGCAAGATTCAACAAATTCAAACAGCTGAAATCATACCATGTATCTCTTTGTCCACAATGGAATGAAGTTGGAAATTAACAACTTAACAGACTCTAGAAAATATGCAAAGTATGAACATTAACAAGACATTCTTGAATGAACAGTGTGCCAGGAAATAAAAAAACTCCAGGAAACAAATAAAGATGACAACACAACATATCAAAACTTGTAGTATATAGCAAAAGCAGTTTTAAGAGAGAAGTTTATAGCAATTAGTACATCAAAAAATTGCAAACACATCAAATAAATGACTAAAATTGCATTTCAAATACTAGAAAAATAAGAACAAACCAAACCAAGTAGGAGGGAAAAATAATTAAAAGTGGAAAACATTTTTCAAGGTCAAGAAAATGTCTCCTCGCACTGGATTTTGGGGAAAACACATTATTAATCTTCTTTTTGTCAGATACAAATGAAACATATGACTAATACTGCTACTTATAAATGGTATCTTCATTCTCACATGTAAAACAATTAAACAGAAGCTTACATTCATGGAGGAGTTCACCTGACTCAGAGTTTCATCATCTGTCAGGAAGTGGTATATTTGGATGCCATTGCTGCTCAACTCACTCATAATCCTACTCTTAAGCTTCGGTAAATTACTCTTAGAAATCGTATCTGCTTTGGCAATCAATGGTATAATGTTCACCTATTAAGAAGAAAGACAAACAAATTTCACCTTCTAATGATTTGTTGTTTGTCTTGTAGTTTTCAAAAAGCCTCACAACCTCTGAGAATAAATTTGTATAACTAGATGATCTCTGGTTATCATATCTTCCTTCCAAATATTTTTCAAAAATCATTAGTACCTTTTAATATTCGTCTTTTATAATTCATCAATGTTGTTTTTCTCCTAAAAGTCTTTCACTTACAACACATTTTGAGTTAGTAAAATGTAAGCTATTCTATGAAACAGACCATCTATTTCATTATCAATTTTATTTCTTATTAGACTGAGTGACAAAAGTCAGAATTAGAAACCTTTCAACACAATTGTGGAAGAGGATTTTTATGTCATAGCTCTCAGTCATGCACAGCACCTTCTCCATAAAGACATCCTAATCAGGGTCTCATCTCATCTTCACCTATCTGTGCCTGACCTACATGTCCTTGCAGACAGAGGCCAGCATTGTGGTACAATGGGTTAAGCTGATGCAGACCTCCCATACTGGAGCACCGGTCCAGGCTGCTCTGCTTCCCATCCAGCTCCCAGACAGTCTGCCTGGGGAAGCAGCAGAGAACAGTCCAAGTACTTGGGCCCCTGCCACCCATGTGAGAGACCTGTAAGAAATTCCAGGCTCCTGGCTTCTGCCTGACTCAGCCCTGGTCGTTGCAGCCATTTGGGGAGCTAACCAGTGGATAGAAGTGTTCTCTTTCTTCCTGTCAAATAAATATAAATGTCCTCAAAGAGAGGCCAGCACTGTGGTGTAGCAGGTAGTCTCCACCTGTGGGGCCAGCATCCCTTACAGGTGCTGGTGCTTGTCCTGGCTGCTCTACTTCTGATCCAGCTCCCTGCTAATATGCCTGGGAAAGCAGCAGAAGATGGTCCAAGTCCTTGGGCCCCTGCACCCACATGGAAGACCTGGAAGAAGCTCCTGGCTCCTAGCCTTGGACTGGCCCAGATCTGGCAATTTGGAGAGTGAGCCAGGAAATGGAAGATCTGTGTGTGTGTGTGTGTGTCTGTAACTCTGCCTTGCAAATAAATAAATAAATCTTTTTGGAAAATGTTCTTGAAGATGGATTTGCTTGTTTCCCAGAGACCACATAAATGTAATAGACTTTTTTGGTTACCATAGTTTAATGACTGAGTGTGAATTTGCATGTGTATCTGTGTGTGTGTGTGTATGTATGAGTATGTGTGTGTGAATGTACATGTGTGTGTATGTAGGTGTATGAGTATGTGTGTGTATGTGTGTGTGTGTGTGAAGGGCACCTTTCTAACAAGTAAGTTAACTTGAATTTGCAAAAATGAATTATTTTCACATTTAAAGTTGAATATTTACATATTTTAGGTTGAAGCTTTACAAATAAGCTTTTTTCCAGTTCTACTATATGATCGTTCTCACATCTGTGAATTTATACTGAAATAGCTAAACTTGTAGAAAGTAAAAATGTCCAAAATTCTAAAATATGCTTTACTACTGTTATATTAAAGTCATAGCTTCACAATATCAAAATGTGGCAAACAGACATCAGTGTTATTGGATAATTTTTGTTTTAAATTTCTCAAATCACTTTTTAAAAAACACTGAGCAAATACAAGGCTTCAAAGTTAAAAAATAGTTGTTCAAAATTTTGTCAGAATGGGCCATCAAAGGAGGTACCTTTCTCTGAAGGGAGGAGAGAACTTTCACTTTGATTATGGCCTTGTCTAAATAAGGTTGGAGTTTGTGAACTCAAGAGGCTTCCATAGCCTTGCCAGCTCATGACAAGAGCCTCAGATGATTACTGACTCATAAATAAAAGTGTCAATTATTGCTGGTGCCGCAGCTCACTAGGCTAATCCTCCACCTGTGGTGCCGGCACCCCAGGTTCTAGTCCCAGGTGGGGCACCAGATTCTGTCCCGGTTGCTCCTCTTCCAGTCCAGCTCTCTGCTGTGGCCCAGGAGGGCAGTGGGGGATGGCCCAAGTGCTTGGGCCCTGCACCCTATGGGAGACCAGGAGGAAGCACCTGGCTCCTGGCTTCAGATTGGTGCAGCGTGCCGGCCATAGGGGCCATTTTGGGGGTGAACCAACAGAAGAAAGACCTTTCTCTCTGTATCTCTCTCTCTCACTGTCTAACTGCCTGTCAAGAAAAAAAGAAGTGTCAATTATTAAATCAACAACAGGCATCACTGTGTACTTACACCCCATGTAGCATCTCTGTCCTTAATGTGTTGTACTATGTGAATTAACAGTAAAACTGGTCTTCAAACAGTACTTTATACTTTGTGTGTCTATGTGGGTGCAACTGTTGAAATCTTTACTTAGTATATACTGAGTTGATCTTCTGTATATAAAGATAATTAAAAATGACTCTTAATGGTAATTTCCGGATCCAAGATGGCTTAATAGGGAAAAGATGTGCTGACTTTGACCATGGGAATATAACAGAAGAAAAGGGTGGAACTGCATTCTGCAGGGGACAGTTGGAGAGAAGTGTGCAGTGGAAATTCTACAGAAAGCAGACAGACACCATGGAGCAGCGAGGATGGTACAATCACACAGCAGTGGCAGGGCATCACCAGCAACTCACACAGCTGCTGGCTGCAGGGGACACCATCTATCTGCATCCAGGTGCCCGGTGACCAGCAGGGAAGAGGAGACACCTCAGCAAAGCAGGTAGAGACTGCTGGAGGCTGCACATGACAGGGAGTTTACAGAGGGATAGATCCGTGGTCCACACTGACTTTGAGTCTGGCATGAACAATTGGTGGGGAGCAGGGCACCCACTTAGGCCTGTGAAGTGCTCCCCTCCCATCACTCTACCAAGGCACCCAGACTCATTTTGGCGAGGCAGAGCAGCACCATCTTCTATCCAGCAGACATCTGGCTCTGGGAAAGCAGCAGCTCCCTCCACAGCCGGGGGAGGCTCACACTGCTAAGAGTGGACCCCCCACACCCTGTGACTGTGGGAGCTATGTGGGCTGTGACTGGGAATTCTGTGACTGTTGGATAGGGCATGGGTGTGGTTGTGTAATCATGTGTCTGGCTTCAGAGGCTCAGAGTTCCCTGAGTGTCTTGGGTGGGTCATTGCAGAGGGTTCTTCATGCACCTGAGTGGGTGAGGTGCATACCAACTGTGGGCTCACATTGAACAAATGGTTCACTTGGTAGAGAGAAGCTGAGGCTGTGATCATGACAGCCAAAGTGATCATACCCACCCTCTGCTGACAACAGAGATCTACCATGCCCAACAGGGGTGTCACCCCAGACTCTTACTCCACACTAGGGTGTTAACCAGGGCTCCATGGCCACACCCAGCACATGCTTCTGGATATCCACTGATGGCATAGACACTCCACTAAGCCACAGTGGTATATTTCAAAGACAAAAGCCCTCAGAGGAGAAAACCAAGTGTTTCCACAAATGTCTAAAAATAAACGGAGAAATACAACAAACATGAACATTTATCACCTCACCACAGTTAGCACAGCTATCATCCAAAAATCAAAAAATAGGCCAGTGCCGCAGCTTACTTGGCTAATCCTCTGCCTGCAGCACCAGCACCCTGGGTTCTAGTCCCAGTTGGGGCATCGGATTCTGTCCCAGTTGCTCCTCTTCCAGTCCAGCTCTCTGCTGTGGCCCGGGAAGGCAGTGGAGGATGGCCCAAGTGCACCTGGCTCCTGGCTTTGGATCAGCGTGGTGCACCAGCTGTAGCAGCCATTGGGGGATAAACCAATGGAAGGAAGACCTTTCTCTCTGTATCTCTCTCTCTCACTGTCAAACTCTGCCTGTCAAAAAAAAATGCTAGTGATGATATAGAGGAAAAGGTAACCTAATCCAATATTGGTGGGAATGTGAACTAGTACAAACATTATGGAAGACAGTATGGAGATTCCTCAGAAATCTGAAAATAGATCTACAATACAACCCAGCCACTCCACTTCTGGGAATTTACCGAAAGGAAATGAAATCATCATACAAAAGAGTTATCTTTACTCCTATGATTCTAGCAGTTCAACTGACAATAGCTAAGGTATGGAATCAACCCTAGACTGAAGAATGGATAAAAAAATTTGGTATATATATATATATGATGGAATACCACTAAAACAGTATGAAATTCTGTCTTTTGCAACAAAATGGATGCAACTGGAGAACACTATGCTTACTGAAATACACAAAAACTCAAAATATTATATATATTTCCCTGACTTGTGGTAACTAATATATACAGTACAAAAAATAATGTTTTGAGTGAAACTGACATTTTAAAATTTGATTAGTATTTACAGCCCTTGTCCATATTCCTAAGGAACAGTGGTTTTCTACTTACTACTTGTCTTCACTACAAACCAACAATAATAGCATGTGTATTCATTCATTTCACTTGTAAATGATCAAACTGGGAGAATCCTGTGGCAACTGGTGAAAAGTACTGGTGGGAATACCTAATTCCAACGATCATTCTAGAATTACTGGATGAACTGACACATGAGTTTCCACAAATACAGGGGGAAATGCAGGGCAAGCTGAAAAGGATTGAGACCGGAGTGTTAATAAGGCAGATAAGAAGCCAAAAGTAAGATGGACAAGTATTAGAGGCACTGCTTCTGGGTTCATCTTTGGTCCAGAATTCCATTTTAATACATGGCATCACTCATGTGCCTACAAACTGAAATTTTAGAAAAGCACCTACATCATCCTTCCCTAAACAACACCTCTAAAACAAGGAAATACTTTTGATCAAAACAGCTACATATCTATTTCTTAATGTTTGTTTGTTTGTTTTTATCTACCTGAAAAACAGGGAAAGAGGTGGTGTAAAAATCATCCATCTGTTGGTTCAGCCCTGAAATTCCAGCAACAGCTGGAGTTGGGCCATGTGAACCCAAAACCCCACCTGAGTCTCCCATATGGGTGGTAGGGGCCCAAGCACTTGAACCATCATTTGCTGCCTCCCAGGATGCATTAGTAAGAAATTAGGCAAGAAGCAGATTACCTGGAATTTGAACCAGCATCTGATATGGGCTGCAGGGGTTCAAGTGGCAGTTTAGCTTGCTGTGTCACAATACCTACCCATGGTCATACATCTAATATCTTGTCAATGTTAGCACCAGGAAGACTAAGTGCCTCATACGATTTGTCATCACAATGAGAATGTCATCAACAAGAGTCAGCATGGGTAGAACAGACATATTCACATACACAAGAGAAATCTTTGTCTGCAGCAAGTGTAACATTGACTTCCAACAGGGATCTGCTAAAATATCACAGACCTGGAACATTTTCTGACCATCTTCTGTTAAGCAAAATATACTCATACAGCAGACAGCAGCAAACACCATGGCCCAATTTCTGCTATTTCTGGGATAATAAGTGTCTTTAGGTAAATACAGAGAAAAACAAGGTTTGGGCCAGCACAGTGGGTTAACGCCCTGGCCTGAAGCGCCGGCATCACATATGGGTGCCGGTTTGAGACCCAGCTGCTCTACTTCCAACCCAGCTCTCTTCTATGGCCTGGGAAAGCAGTTGAAAATGGCCCAAGTCCTTGGGCCCCTGCACCCACATGGGAGACCTGGAAGAACCTCCTGGCTCCTGCCTTCGGATCATGCAGCTCCAGCCGTTGTGGTCAACTGGGGAGTAAACCATCAGATGGAAGACCTCTGTATCTGCTTCTTCTCCCTCTGTGTAACTCTGATTTTGAATAAATAAATAAATCTTTAAAAAAAAAAAGGTAGGCACTCTAGGCCTTGACATGTGGGAACATTATATCACCACAAAGTAGAAGAGCAAGACAGACACATATACAGTCACGGGCAGCCAGTCAGTAGCAATTCTGCAACTTCTCCTATTGAAATGAAAATTCCCATCACAAATACAGAAAATACATGACATATAAATGGAAGAGTGGATCACTGAAATTATTCCAAGTTCTGAAAAGTACTGCCAACCAAGGATAGTTTGTTAAGTGAAACTATCTTTCATAAGTAAAGGAGAAACAAAAGCATGCAAAGGCAGGAAAAATTTAAGGAATTCATCACCACCATGCCAGGCTTCCAGAAGATGCTTAAGGGACTCCTTCATACAAAAACAATGAAATAAACCTACCATTTAGAAGGACAATGCCCACAAAAAAAGAACAAAGGGTAATCAAAATAAGCAGAAGCAACTTTTAAATTATAGGACTAAGTCATTACTTATTAACAAGAACTTTAAATGTAAATGATCTAAATTCCCCAATTAAAAGAACCAGACAGGCTGAATGGATAAAAGAAAAAGGCTCAACAATACACTGCCAACAAAAATTTGCTTCTCCAGAAAAGACACAGAGAGACTGAAAGTAAAAAGATGAAAAAACATACTCCATGCAGGCAGAAACCAAAAGCTTTTTGAACAGGGGTGGCTATAAATATCCCAGACAAATTAGACTTTAATGTAAAAACAGACACAACTGGTGACCATATAATGATCAATAGGTCAACTCAGCAAGAAAATACAACGGTTTTAGATGAACATATACTTAAAGCTAGATTGCCCAAACATTAATAGATCAAAAGCGACAAATAAGCTCCAGTACAACAATGGTAGCGGAATTCCACATTCCACTTTCATCTATGAACAGAACATCCAGACAAACATATCAACAAAAACATATTAGAGTTTAGCTATATAATGATATATATAGGACCAATGAACACATCAGATACTTAGAGAATGTCCCATCAAACAGGTACAAAATGCACAATCTTTTCATCAGCACATGGAACATTCTGTAGTACAGACATATATTATCGCACAAAGCCAGCCTCATCAGATTAAAAAAAAGGCAAAATAATATCATGCATCATTTCTTACCATAATGGATTAGAACTAGGAATCAGAAACAAAAGAAACTCTAGTAATTTCACAAATATGTGGAAACTGACAGTATGCTTCTCAATGAACAGCAGGGTCACTGAAGAAACCAAAAGGAACATTTAAAATTCCTTGAAACAAATAAAAATAGAAACACAACATACCAAAACTTCTGGGATACAGCAAAACAATACGAGAAGGGATATTTTTAACAAGAAGTATATACATAAAAAATAGAATACCAATTAAACACACTAACTATACATTTCAAACATCTAGAAAAACAGTAACAAAAATGAGAAGGAAAGAAATAAAAAAGCAGAATAAATGAAGTAGAAACTTAAAATGCAGTACAAAAGATTGATAAAATAAGAGCTTTTTTTTTTTTTTTTTGACAGGTAGAGTTATAGACTGTGAGAGAGAGGGAGAGAGAGAGAGAGAGAGAAAGGTCTTCCTTCCATTGGTTCACTCCCCAAATGGACGTTATGGCCAGCGCTGTGCTGATCTGAAGCCAGGAGCCAGGTGCTTCCTTCTGGACTCCCATGCAGGTGCAGGGGCCCAAGCACTTGGGCCATCCTCCACTGCCCTCCTGGGCCACAGCAGAGAGCTGGACTGGAAGAGGAGCAACTGGGACTAGAACCTGGTGCTCATATGGGGTGCCAGCACCGCAGGCAGAAAATTAACCAAGTGAGCCACGGCGTCAGCCCCAAGAGTTGGTTCTTTGACATAAGTAAAACTGACAAACTTTAGCTGCGGTAAACAAAGGGAAAAAGAAGATACAAATAAGTAAAATCAGATGTGAAAAAGTAGATGGGACAACTGATAGAACAGAAATACAAGGGTCATTAGAGATTACTATAACAACAATATACCAACAAACTGGAAAACATAGAAGAAATGCACATATCTCTGGATACAAACAACCTACCAATATTTAACCATGAAAACATAGAAAACACAAACAGACAAATGAGTAATTAAATCAAGTCAGTAATTAAAAGTCTCTAAGGAAAGCCAAGGACCCATGGGTTTCTTCACTGCTGAATTATACCAAATTTTTAGGGAAAACTAACACCAATTCTTCTCATACCAGCCCTCAAAACTGAATCAGATGAAACTCTCCAAACTCAGTCTACGAATTCAGCATTACCTTGATTCCCCAAGCAGAAAAGGACACAACAAATAAAATAGATAACAATATGCCTGATGAGCATACATGCAAAAGCTTTCAACAAAATGCCAGCAAATAAAATCCAACAAAACATCAAAAAGATCATACATCATAATCAACTGGGATTTATCCCACGAAAACTGGGATGGTTCACATTCCAGAGTCAGTAAATGTATATTATAATGGCTCTAATCAGAAAGACAGAAAATAACAAATGCTAGTAAGGGTGTGGCCAACATGATGCTTTCTTCTTGTTAATGGTCATTAACAGTTGAAGTTTTCTGTATTAAAAATAGGGCCAGTGTCAAGGCTCAATAGGCTAATCCTTCCCCTGCGGCGCCGGCACCCAGGGTTCTAGTCCCGGTCGGGGCACCAGGTTCTGACCCGGTTGCCCCTCTTCCAGGCCAGCTTCTGCTATGGCCCGGGAGTGCAGTGGAGGATGGCCCAAGTCCTTGGGCCCTGCACCCGCATAGGAGACCAGGAGAAGCACCTGGCTCCTGGCTTCGGATCAGTGCAAAGCGCCAGCCGCGGCGGCCATTTGAGGGTGAACCAATGGCAAAAGGAAGACCTTTCTCTCTGTCTCTCTCTCTCTCACTGTCCACTCTGCCTGTCAAAAAAAAAAAAAAAAAAGTCCCATCCTACTTCAAGCCACGTTTATGTTAATACAGTAAAGAGAAAGATTACAAGTGATTAACCATCCTAGAAACCAGATAGTAGTATTTTAATAGAACAAAACTTCACAAAGGCACAGTAGAATTACGGAATTCATTTTATCCAGTGATTTGCATTGGAAACTGGGTGGGACATACTTCTAATGAATTCTGTGACTTTATGATTTCATGCGTAGTGTAAGACTTCCAGCCCTACAGGAATCACAGGCCTGGGTTAGGCCACTGTTCTGACTCAGCCATCAGGCAACTACGCCCACTTCTTTCTGCATTATCAACGCTAGCACCCTTCATCTGCTTGACACCAAAAAAAAAAAAAAAAAAATGCCAATTTCAGCGACTAGTTTTAAAAGAGCAAGCTAAAAGTCTCAAAAGTACTTTCATCCTTCAAAGACAAGACTCTGGCATAACCCTATTTCTTTCAGCCCCTCGATTTTTTTTTTTTTTTACTTTTTAATAATTACATTTTTTACATTCCACAGGAGATTTTCTATATTTCTGATGGACACGCAATAATTTTACATATTTATAGGCTACACTGATAATTCAGGATATTGATCCTGCAAGGACGGATCTCTTTTCTCTTTATCATTACCTTATGTTGGATCCTGCGAGCTCCTGTCTTGTAGTTGTCTGGCCTCCGCGTCGGCGCCCAGCGACTTGGGGGCGGCCTCCCGTGCCCCTCATTGCCGCTGCCCACTCCAGCCCTGCAGGTCGCCCCGGGCCGCCGCCCGGGCTGCCCCTGCTGTGGCTTCGTGACTTCGGGGCGCCACGAGTCGGAGCAGGAGCCCGGGAGCACCCGGAGCCCCGCTTCCCGGCACCAAGAGCGAGCGCCCCGCGCGGAGAGGGCGCGGACTCCACCTGGAACGCCCGGGAGCCAAGGCGGGCGCCGCCTGCCGGGTCCTCACTCGGGGGACGCGCTGTGCCGCAGCCTCCCGGCCCAGGCTCCACCTTCCGCGTCCTTGGTCCTTGACCTTTCTGCCTGGGCCGCCGGCCATGCCCCGGGGGTCCCGTGGCACTTCGGCCTGGGACCCTCTGCACGCCGGGACGCCGCGTGCCCAAGCATTCCCAACTGCGGACTCGGAGCCGCAGGGCGCAGGCGGTTGGCTCGCGGGGTGCGGGCCCCGGGCGGGCGTCGCCCGTGAGGAGGGATGAGCCGCCTTCTCCACGGGCCGTCACCGCCGCCCTCCTGCTTCGGGACACCGCGGGATCCGTTTCCGGTCCGGCTGCGCCTGGCTGAGCGGCTCCTGTGGGAGAAATCTCTGTGCATGAGGGAGCAGGAGCTCCGGTTACCCCTTGGCTCTGAGGCAAAGCCTGGCCTCACTCTCAGCCACCAACATGTGTCCACCAGCAGCCAGGATGCGGTCACCACAAACAGACCCGCCCTGGGACTCACGCAGAGACACCCTGGGGCTCACAGGGGCCTCTGGCCCCTCACCCTCATCCTCAGCCACCTGCCCGCACCGCGTCCCGCAAGTACATTCCCATGCCATGGGTGGCGTGCGTGCACATTCCAGCCCCAACACAGGCCTTAACCTCAACCTCATCCTGTTAGGTAGGAATTCAGTTATGAGCTTCTGTGTGTGTGACATAAAGGCCTAAAGAGAAGACATCTATGTCCAGCATATGCATCTGTATCTCAAAGTCATCCTGACAATGTTTCAGGGGCAGCCCGGTATTCGCATCCTGCCCTGCCCCCTTCTACCTGATAACCTGCCAGGTGGAGGTCCCCGCCCCTTCTGCCTGACAAATCTTCCACAATCTCCCAGGTGCAGCCCAGTGTCTGCACTTCAAACACCCTGCTCCAGATCCCCATTCTCCAGGGTTCCTGCTCACCCTTCCTCTAAACTCAGGATGGTGCCAGCTAGGCTTCCTCCAGTCAGATACCTTCAGGGGAAAACTCAGATAGAAGTTTTTCTATTTACATCCAAAAAGCCCTTTGTTCCAAGAGGAGCAGAGGTGGGGAAGCAAGACCCATCTCCTTAAAAAAAAACCCTTCCCAGGCAGGGCAGCAGAGAGATGGATCAGAAGCAGAGTGGCCAGGGCTCCAACCTGCACTCAGGTATGAGAAGCAGGTATCTTTTTTTTTTTTTTAAACTTTTATTTAATGCATATAATTTTCCAAAGTACGACTTATGGATTACAATGGCTTCCCCCCAATACCGTCCCTCCCACCCACAACCCTCCCCTTTCCCACTCCCTCTCCCCTTCCATTCACATCAAGATTCATTTTCGATTATCTTAATATACAGAAGATCAGCTTAGTATACATTAAGTATGGATTTCAACAGTTTGCTCCCACACAGAAACATAAAGTGAAAAATAATAGATGATTTTTTTAAATGATGATGAAATCAGAGCAGACCTATTGTCATGTTTAATCCCAGTGAGAGTCAAGTTGGGAATTGATAATTTCTTTCTTTCTTTTTTTTTTTTTCAGAGGATCAGTTTAGTATGCATTAAGTAAGGATTTCAACAGTTTGCACCCCCATAGAAACACAAAGTGAAATATATTGTTTGAGTACTCGTTATAGCATTAAATCTCAATGTACAGCACATTAAGGATAGAGATCCTACATGAGGAGTAAGTGCACAGTGACTCCTGTTGTTGACTTTACCAATTGACACTCCTGTCTATGGCATCAGTAATCTCCCTATGCTCCAGTCATGAGTTTCCAAGGCTATGGAAGCCCTCTGAGTTCTCCGACTCTTATCTTGTTTAGACAAGGTCATAGTCAAAGTGGAGGTTCTCTCCTCCCTTCAGAGAAAGGTACCTCCTTCATTGATGACCTGTTCTTTCCACTGGGATCTCACTCGCAGAGATCTTTTGCCAGAGTGTCTTGGCTTTCCATGCCTGAAATACTCTCATGAGCTTTTCAGCCAGCTCCGAATGCCTTTAGGGCTGATTCTGAGGCCAGAGTGCTATTTAGGACATCTGCCATTCTATGAGTCTGCTGAGTATCTCACTTCCCATGTTGGATCACTCTCCCCTTTATTTACTCCATCGGTTAGCGTTAGCAGGTACTAGACTTGTCTATGTGTTCCCTTTGACTCCCAGTCCCTTCACCATGACCAACTGTGAACTGAAACTGATCACCTGGAACAGTGAGATGGCATTGGTACATGCCACCTCGATGGGATTGAATTGGAATCCCCTGGTATGCTTCCAACTCCACCACTTGGGGCAAGTCAGCCTGAGCATGTCCCAAATTATACATCTCTTCCCTCTCCCATTCCCACCACCATGTTCAACAGGGATCACATTTCAGTTAATTTTCAACACTTAAGAATAACTGTGCATCAATTACAGATCTAAACCAGTCATATTAAGTAGAACAGATAAAAAAAACTACTAAGAGAGATAATGTATTAAGTTGTTCATTAACAGTCAGGGCTATGCTGATCAAGCCACCATTTCCCATAGTGTCCACCTCACTCCAACAGGTTTCCCTCTTGGTGTTCAGTCAGTCGTCACCGATCAGGGAGAACATATGGTATTTGTCCCTTTGGGACTGGCTTATTTCACTCAGCATGATGTGTTCCAGATTCCTCCATTTTGTTGCAAATGACTGGATTTCGTTGTTTCTTACTGCGGTATAGTATTCTAAAGAGTACATATCCCATAATTTCTTTATCCAGTCTATCGTTGATGGGCATTTAGGTTGGTTCCAGGTCTTAGCTATTGTGAATTGAGCTGCAATAAACATTAGGGTGCAGACCGCTTTTTTGTTTGCCAATTTAAATTCCTTTGGGTAAATTCCAAGGAGTGGGATGGCTGGGTCGAACGGTAGGGTTATCTTCAGGTTTCTGAGGAATCTCCAGACTGACTTCCATAGTGGCTTGACCAGCTTGCATTCCCACCAACAGTGGGTTAGTGTCCCTTTTTCCCCACATCCTCGCCAGCATCTGTTGTTGGTAGATTTCTGCATGTGAGCCATTCTAACCGGGGTGAGGTGAAACCTCATTGTGGTTTTGATTTGCATTTCCCTGATTGCTAATGACCTTGAACATTTTTTCATGTGTCTGTTGGCCATTTGGATTTCCTCTTTTGAAAAATGTCTATTGAGGTCCTTGGCCCATCTCTTAAGTGGGTTGTTGGTTTTGTTTTTGTGGAGTTTCTTGATCTCTTTGTAGATTCTGGTTATTAACCCTTTATCTGTTGCATAGTTTGCAAATATTTTTTCCCATTCTGTCTGTTGTCTCTTCACTCTCCTGACTGTTTCTTTTGCAGTACAGAAACTTCTCAATTTGATGCAATCCCAATAGTTGATTTTGGCTCTGGTACTGGTACAGAAACAGATGGATAGACCAATGGAACAGAATTGAAACACCAGAAATCAACCCAAACATCTACAGCCAACTTATATTTGATCAAGGATCTAAAACTAATTCCTGGAGCAAGGACAGTCTATTCAATAAATGGTGCTGGGAAAATTGGATTTCCACGTGCAGAAGCATGAAGCAAGACCCCTACCTTACACCTTACACAAAAATCCACTCAACATGGATTAAAGACCTAAACCTACGACCTGACACCATCAAGTTACTAGAGAACATTGGAGAAACCCTTCAAGATATTGGCACAGGCAAAGAATTTCTGGAAAAGACCCGGGAGGCACAGGCAGTCAAAGCCAAAATCAACTATTGGGAGAAGCAGGTATCTTAAGCCTCCACTTAACCCACTGTGACACAATGCCCACCCTTATTAAGCCTATTGCCCCGAGTCCTAACCCTGTATTTCAAAAACATTTTCCAACAAAGTGACTAAAGTGCTAAGGTGATATTCATTTTCTTTGATATTCATTTTCTTTTCCTAATAAGTATTTAAAGCAATGCACCACTTTCGCCTGCCTTTGCTTCAAGCCTTTTTCTACTATATGCCTAGTCCTGTCATAAGTTTCACACAAATCGTTTCTATATTTAAGTTATAATGAATATTTTTAAATGCTTGTCTAACTGGTGAGATGTTTGTGAATGTTTAAGAGGAAAAACGCTGACTCGCAGCATTTGCTCACATAGAGGTTAACACTGGCCTGTTGTTGATTTCAAGCCACCTGCATAATGCCCTGGAATGCAGAGCTCTCACTAAGTGCTAAGTGCTAGGTGCCAGCCAGCTTAGGAGCACCACTGGAGCTAGGTCATCCCCCACAAAGCAATATGTGAACCACATTTTGATTCACTCTGCCTTCCAAATAATTTTTTTTTTTTGACAAGCAGAGTAGACAGTGAGAGAGAGACAGAGAGAAAGGTCTTCCCTTACCATTTGTTCACCCTCCAATGGCTGCCACGGCACTGGCCCAAATAATTTTTTTGAAAATATAACAAATGAGAAAACTAGGTGAAATACAAAAGAATTAAACATAACATGTTGCATATATATACTGTAGCTTAATGACAAATTAAATCTAATAAAAGCATAAAGGGAGGAGGCAAGAAACTAAAATGACTACAAGTGCAAGAAAGAGTTAATGGTGTAATATAATTTCAAAAAAACTATGATAGTCCATGTAACGAGATAAAAGGATGCAGCCAGCTGAACTTGTCTCTGCTGGTCAAAATTTTAGGAAATTCATGTTCAACTCTAAGGGGCACACTGGAACACTGCATGTCATCCCATGATTTGCAGAGTTCCTGATACAGTGTTTTTTATTAAATAACCAGGAATAAAGGCATCAAGGGAGGAAGAAAGGAAAAGGAGAGGAAGAGGGAGGAGGGACAGGAAAATGATGGAAAGAACCCAAAGTGGAGTGCTTAGCTGCATAACAGAACCTTGTATATGCAAAGTGAAGACTTGGAGAGGGAATAAAACAAGCATTTTAGAGGAATAAAGCCTGAAAATGCATGAAGATCATCATATGGAAAAGGTATTACATTTATTGTGGGATGGCCAAAAGAATGGCAAAAGGAGAGCAAGTTCCAAAGAACTAATTTTCTATAACATATGAAAGGGACTTTATCATAAAGTCATTCAGTAATTGAATAGTGGTGGAGGAATGAGCATTTAGCCTAGTGGTTATCCCACATTGGAGTGCCTACATTTGATGCTCAGTTTTGGCTCCCAGCTCCAGCTTCCTGGAATCCAGACCCTAGAAGTCAGCTCTGATGGCTCAAATGAGTGGGTTCCTGCCACTCAGCTGGAAGACCTGGATTATATCCCTGGCTCTTAGCTCCAGTCCTGGCCAATACAGGCATTTGGAGAATGAACCAGCAGATAGAGCGCTCTCTCTCTCTCTCCCCTTCTCAAATACATAATTAAAAAAATTTTAAATTTATAAATTAAGTGTGTCCACTTAAGCCTTAAATTCACATAGGAAAGGAATGAAAAATGGGCATTGTCACTAATGATGAGAGTGTATCTTGGCATAGTATCTACAATGATTACCCAATTTTAAAACTTCGAACACTTTCTGACCCAACAATTCCATTTATAAGAAAATAGTACAAAATATACATGAAAAGATAGGTCTGTTCAGTGCTGCAGCATTATAAGAAATAGAGAAAATATCACCTTTCAACTACCCAGAGGGGACTGGCTACTGAAGAACAAGACATCTATGCACCGAGAAAGTACAGAACTTAAAAGGAATAGGTTGACCTGTGTTTGCTGATACAAAAAGTCAGCCAAAGATTAGTTATTGCTGAGTTGAAAAGATGTTTTCTCTCTCCTATTCTTTAAATTCTTTAATAATGTGAGAATGGTATTTTTTAATACTTAAAACTATGTTGTCCAGTTGTAAAAGCATTCAACAAAAGGTTGGAAGATTACTCACTGCTGTGGTCTGAAATATTGGGTGCCTCTAAAAATGTGTATGTTGAACCCCAATCACCAAAGCAAGGTGTCAAGGGGTAGGCCACTGGGAGGTGATTAGACTGTGAGAGTTCTGCCCTCATGAAAAAGGCTTGATAGAAACTGTTTCTTCTGCCATGTAAGGATACACTGAGGGGCTGGCATTGTGGCACAGCAGGTTAACACCCAGGCCTGAAGCACTGGCATCCCATAGCCACCGGTTCAAGACCTGGCTGCTCCACTTCTGACCTAGCTCTCTGCTGTGGTCTGAGAAAGCAGTGGAAGATGGCTCAAGTCCTTGGGCCCCTGTATCCACTTGGGAGACCCAGAGGAAGCTCCTGGCTCCTGCCTTCAGACTGGTGCAGTTCCGGCCATTGCGGCCAATTGGAGAGTGAACCAATGGAAGATCTCTCTCTCTCTCTCTCTCTCTCTCTCTCTCTCTCTCTCTCTGTGTGTGTGTGTGTGTGTAACTCTGACTTGAAAATAAATAAATAAATCTTTTTTAAAAAAAGAAAAAATGTGGATGATTGAAAAATAAAGGTGAAACAGACCATTCTTTCAAAGAGAAGAAAAAGGGGAAAAAAATTGGTGGTTTGGTAGCTCAAACTTAGATACAGAATTTGAAAAAAAGAGAAAACACCACAGGAATGCCATTAGTAATTAAGACATAAACAAACACTATTTAACATAACTGAATATCCATGTATAAATTGGATGTTCTCCATCATAAAGAGTTCTGAAACCCAAGTTTCACTCTTTAGGACATTTTACTTTTTGGACATACTACTTTTTTAATGTAAATTTTAATATACATTAATTTAATAATTTTTTATTTAATAAAAATATTTTAAGATGAGTCCCTAGTACAGAGACTCATCTTAAAATGGAACTTGATTCAAACTGACACTCAATAAAGCAATCAGCAAGCATCAACCCAACCACTTTCTAAAATAACTTCATTTAAAAAGTTCTCATTGGCATGGGCATGGCGCAGTGAGTTAAGCTGCTGGTTAGGGTGCTCACATCTTATATGGAAATGCCAGTTATAGTCCCTACAGCACTTTTTCAGATCCAGATTCCTGCTAATGCACCTGGTAAGGCATCAGGTAGTGGCTTAAGTCCCTGGGTCCCTGCCACTCAAGTGGGGAGATGGAATTCCCGGCTCCTGATTTTGACCTGGCCCAGCTCTGGCTGTTGTGGTCATTTGGGGAGTGAACCAGCTATGAGCAAAATCTCTCTCTCTCTTTTCTCTCACTTCCTCTTTTTCTGCCATTCTTTCAGATAAATAAAATAAAACTTTAAAAATAAAAGGTATTCATTTTTGGTACATAAACTGCACAAATATCCTCATCACGATAGCATTTTTCTTCTCACCTATTGGTAAGCTCTGGAATTTTAATGTGTTTGCCTTTGCTGTTAAATAGGAATAGTCTTCTGAATTACTAACAAAGTCAGGAGACTCAAAAATGTAATCATGATTTAAACTGTCATTGATATTTAACTGCAAGGAATATAAAAGTTAAGAAAAGTTAATTCATGTGCAACCATAAAAAGCAAGCCTTTAACATCTGGGTCTGTACCAGTGTACTCAGTCAATAGTTTCCAATCTTACTGAAGCCACAGAGTTCTATTGGGAAGATATACTGAACTGTTTCTTCATCATTATTTTTCTTTGTAGGCATACATGTTGGTTTTTCTGCCATGTCAGACAGAAAGAACTGAAAATGAAGAAATTAAGTCTTAAAAATGTACTTACAAAGGTTACATTCTTATTTTATATCACCACAGACCTGTTTTGAGTTGTAGCTGTCTTGCTACAGAGGCTTCTACACAATAAATAATATACATTCAAGATACGTGGTAATGCATGTAACCATAACACAAAAGCATTCTAGGAAAGGTAACTTCCTTTTTGAAATCAAGAGGACAAAGAGCACTCACTCTTCATTAAAGGACTCTACAGTCATGAGAAACTAGAGACTTTTGTTTTAATCCATGCTAAACCAACCAAGAAGCCTGCATAATTGCTTAACTTTCCAGAACAGCTTACCAGGGGAGTCTGGGCATTAGAGTACAACAACTGAAGGAGAATTAGAAAGACAGAGCTTATAGAATATAAAGGAGTCCCTTGGACACTGAACTAACATAATGATAATTCTCACAAAGCACCTACTATGCATCCAGCATTGTGCCCAGGGCCTTGTGCTTTACCTCCTTTAGTGCTCCTAGGAGCCCTGAGGTGGACAGATTTTCATTGCCATCTGCCAGGTGGAAAAAAGACACAGAAAGCCGAAGGAACTTACTTACCCAGAGGTCCAGCAGGTCTGAACTGGTCCCAAAGCTGGTGTTCTTCCTACTGGCCACACTAGTGGACCAAATCACCATTTCCTATGTTTGCAACAGTTGCAAAAAAGGTGGGGAGGATACAAGGGAGTCCTGTGTGCTGATTTCCCAGCAAGACCACCTGGGATGGCCCTGCTGCCCTACTCTTGAGAGCAATAGCACAAAGATATGAAGAATAAGAGGCTTATTTTAAGAGGAAATATTATATATGGGTAATGTAAAAAAAGAAAAATTAACTAAATCAAAAAATGACTCTTTGTGGTGATCTCTTCCCTGGATCTACCCTGAAAATTGCTACCCTTTAGAATATATAAATTCTCTCATTTTCCCTAACATTAGATGAGTTCTCTTCTATAGATAACATTCTGTTTTGTGGCATGGTTTACTCTAGCATAGATTATACAAATACGCTATATTTGTTTATGTTGGGCATCACAGTAACTTCTAGTCATTTAATTACAATTGGTAATAAACATTTAAATTACTGGGAAAACGTTGCTCCCTTACTTCTTATTCACTAAGAATGCAAATAAGTTACTACAAATTCAAGAGTATCTGTTTCTGTATAACTGCTGATATATTGGCACATCTGCCCAAGTCTAGTTTGAATACCAGACATTGGTTGGCGAGTATTTCAAAACCCAATTATAAATGAATTGCAGGAGACCAGCATTGGGGCATAGCAGGAAAAGCTGCCACCTGCAATGCCAGCATCCCAGCCCCTGCCTATGTGATCATCTGGGGAGTGGAGCAGCAGACAGAATATCTCTGTCTCTCCCTCTCTCTCAATAACTTGGACCTTTTGGCCTTGCAGTTAAGAGACTGGTTGGGGAGCCAGCGCTGCACCAGAATAGGTAAAGCTGCGGCCTGTGGCACCACCATCCCATATGGGTGCTGGTTCAAGTCCCAGCTGCTCCACTTCTGATCCAGCTCTCTGCTATGGCCTGGGAAAGCAGTAGAAGATGGCCTGAGTTCTTGGGCCACTGTACCCATATAGGAGACTCTGAAGAAGCTCCTGGCTCCTGGCATCAGATCTGCCCAGCTCCAGCCATTACAGCCACTTGGGGAGTGAACCAGCAGATGGAAGACCTTTCTCTTTGTCACTCCATCTCTCTGTAACTCTGTCTCAAGTAAATAAATAAATCTTTAAAAAAAAAAAAAAAAGACTAGAGCAAAAGTTCTCAAAACATGGTTCCTGAGCCTTGAGAGTCCCTGAGACTTTTTGATGGGGCCCAGGATGCTCTCTCTTTTCTTTTTCTTTTTCTTTCTTTTTTTTTTTTAACAATACCAACGTGTGATTTGCCTATCCCACTGTGTTAACACTTACAGTGATGGTTCAAAAGCAATGGTGGATGAAAACACCTGCTGATCTTCAGCTCAGCAGTGCCACAAAATTGTATTATTGCTCATTGTGCTATTTCCCACACACGTTCACAATAACAACAGGAAATAATGTAGAATGAGCCCTCATAAAGCACTTATGTTGTACATAGACGTGTTGGTTGTCTTGAGAATAACAGGTTCTGTGAGTGGCAAGAGATAGTTATTTCTTTTTATGAAACATTGTCAATTATAAGAAAAACTGACGAACACTGGTATTTGGGTTTGGATGTCACAAGACAATTTCTGGGAAATAAATGAGGTGTGATATAAAACATCAAGAAAAATAACCAAGGGGTCGACTTTTGGCCCAGTGGTTAAGATGCCAGTTAAGATACCCATATGCCATGTCGGAGTACCTGAGTTCTATACCCGCTCTGGCTCCTGACTCCAGCTTCCTGCTAATGAGGATTCTGAAAGACAGTCGAGGTGACTGAAATAATTAGTTTCCTGCCATCCACATGAGGGACTCAGATCTGAATTCCTGGCTTGTGGCTTTGGACCAGTCTAGCTTCAGCCTACTCTCTCTCTCTCTCCAAATCTCTCTCTGACCCTCTGACCCTCAAATAAAAAAATTTTTTTTTAACAGGCAGAGTGGACAGTGAGAGAGAGAGACAGGAAGAAAGGTCTTCCTTTGCCGTTGGTTCACCCTTCAATGGCCGCTGCAGTCGGTGTGCTGAGGCCTGCGCACCGGCTGATTCGAAGGCGGGAGCCAGGTGCTTCTCCTGGTCTCCCATGGGGTGCAGGGCCCAAGCACTTGGGCCATCCTCCACTGCACTCCCGGGCAATAGCAGAGAGCTGGCATGGAAGAGGGGCAACCAGGACAGAATCCAGCGCCCTGACCGGGACTAGAACCTGGTGTGCCGGCGCCGCTAGGCGGAGGATTAGCCTAGTGAGCCACGGCGCCGGCCTCCTCAAATAAATTTTTAATATGTAATAAAATAACTAAAAATATATTCTGTAACTGATTAAATTTGAGCTTTAAAGCTAAAGTTTGAGTTTTTGGAAAACTTTTATCCATTTTTTTTTTTTATTTATTTGACAGGTAGAGTTATAGACAGTGAGAGAGACAGAGAGAAAGGTCTTCCTTCTGTTGGTTCACTCCCCAAATGGCTGCTACCACCAGCACTGCGCGGATCCGAAGCCAGGAGCCAGGTGCTTCCTCCTGGTCCTCCCAAGCACTTGGGCCATCCTCCACTGCCCTCCCTGGCTACAGCAGAGAGCTGGACTGGAAGAGGAGCAACCAGGACTAGAGCCTGGTGCCCATGTGGGATGCGGGCACCGCAGATGGAAGATTAACCAAGTGAGCCACGGCGCCAGCCCCTATCCATCATTATAATCTTGACAGCTTCCCAATACTTAAAAACTTTTCCAAAGATATTGGTGATTATGACAAATATAAACTTTTTTTAAGGTTTATTTATCTATTTAATGAGATAATAAGAGAGGGAGGGAGAGAGAGAGGGGTCCTCTACCAGCTGGGTCACTCCCCAGATGGCCACCACGGCCAGGGCTGGGCCAGGCTGCACCCAGGAGCCAGGAGCTCCATCAGGGTCCCCCAGGAGGGCACAGGGCCCAGGTGAGCAGAGCCGGGATGCAGGCGAAGCCCTCCCGGAGAGGAGAATTTCTAGCCGGTGTCCTGGTCACTGGGGAAGGGGAAACTGGGAATAAAGGCGCAGGAAGCTCGAGAGAGAAACACACGAAGGAGGGGGCGTTGGTCCTGGTCCCCTGGCCGTCCCACCCAGGCCTCCAGGACCCTAGCCTCGCCCCCCAGCAGTTCCGGGAAGGTTCAGAGGAGCCATTTCTTGCCACTCCCCTTGGTCAACTCTGAGGACCACAGGCTCGCTCCTGCCCGCGTGGCCTCCCCCCCTCCCCCGGCCCAGCTCCCCCAGCCCTGGTCCGGACCCGTGGGTTCCCGTGGGTTCCTGGGGTTGCTTCCACTCGGGGGAACTCTGCTGGGAGATCCTGTGAGCGAGCGTCCGCACACATACATGCACACGGGTACACACACACACGCACAGGTGCACATGCATACAAGGGTGAACAAGCACGGATACGCACACGGCTGCACACAGGTACACGCAGGCACACACGGGTGCACACGGGCAGTCTGCAGGGCCAGCCCAGCTTCCTCTCCCCTCGGGTTCCCCCCCCCAGGGAACCCCAGACCCCTGAGCGGTGGCACCAGGTGGGCCTTGGGATCCCAGGGAGTGGCTCAGCCCTTAGCCCCGGGGCCTGGGCCCCGGGGACGTCCCAGTGACGCCCCTCCCAGCGGAGAGCGGTGTGGGGGGCGGCGGGCAGGCCCCTGCCTGGGAAGGGGGAGGCGGCCAAGGACAGAAGGGACTATGCAGAGCAGGCTTGGGGTACAGACCCTGGGGCCCCACAGGGCGGGTCCGGGGCGGTTTCGGGCTGGAGTTGCCTCGCCCTCGGGGAGACCCGCGCGGGGCGGAGCTCCCAGCTGAGGCCGGCGGCTGGGGAGTGAGCAGCGGATGCGCGAGGGTGCGTTCACGCCGGCTGGGGCCTGGGGCTCCTCGCGGCTCAGCGGCGTCCCCGTCCCGCGCAGGCATCTCCTCGCCCGTGAAAAAGAGATGGACAAGTCGCCATTCAACAGCCCCTCGCCGCAGAACTCGCCGCGCCTGCCCAGATTCACGCAGCACCACCGGCCCGAGATCGCCACGCACAACGGTGAGCGCGGGGCGGGGCGGGGGCTGGGCGGGGGCCAGGGGCAGAGTGCGCACACACAGGCGGGGGGTGGGGCGGAGCCGGGGGCAGAACGCGCACACAGGCGAGGGGCCGGGGCCGGGGCCGGGGCCTTGGGGCAGAGCGCACACACAGGCGTGGGGGGGGGGGGGACCGGGGCCAGGGTCGAGCGCTGGGCCCAAGCCCCGCGCTGACCGCTCCGCCGCGTAGGCATCGTCCGGAATCCGCACCCGTCCTCCGCCCTGCACTTTCCCACCACGTCCATCCTGCAGCAGACGGCGTCCACCTACTTCCCGCACAGGGCTATCCGCTACCCGCCGCATCTCAACCCTCAGGACCCGCTCAAAGATCTCATGTCGCTGGCCTGCGACCCGGCCAGCCGGCAGCCTGGTCCGGTGAGTGCGGGGTGGCGACGGGCGGAGGGGGCGCGGCGACGCTGGCAGGGTTCCGCGGGTGGCGGAGGGGGCGCGGCGCCGCGGACGGGGTTCCGCGGGCAGCCGCAGATTCCTCCTCCTTGGCTCCTGCCAGGCCCCCGCAGCTATGCGCTTCCTGCCCTCGGGGTTTCGCATTTGGGAGCGGCGGGCGAGGTGGCACCTTGTGAACAGAGAGGCGGGGTGCAGGGGTCCCAGCCCCCTGGACCTCCAGCCGGTCTCAGGCCTGCCCAACCCCCGTAGCCCTGCGGGCGCCTTGGTCCCTCCTTGGCCGCCCCCCACCCCCGCTCAGCCTGGGCACCCAGTGCTCTTCCCTTGCCGGAAGGCTCTGGCCCCAGTCTAGCGGAAGGGGCTGCACGCGTGTCCACTCCTCCCTCCCCCTCCCCCCGCACCTACCAGGCTCCTTCCCCGCCCCCCCCCCCCCCCCCCCGGCTAGGGGGAGCCTCCTCACAGGAAGCCGGTGGGAATCGGGGCTCCCCTGCAGGACCCACGGTTTGCCCTCCAGAGAGCCCAGGGCCACGTGGTCAGGGCCAGAGGGGCGGGGGGGGGGCAGCACCGGGGGCGCAGGGGTCTCAGGCCCCAGGTGTCCGCGGGCTGCAGGAAGGAGGATCCGGACTTCACAGCTCTGGGGACTCAGGGGGACGGAGCCCCGGGCTGGCCCACTCCATTCTGGGTGTTTTTAGGATACATTTATGATTTATCTGAAAGCAGAGTTGGGGGCGGGGGCGGGGGAGAGAAGAGAGAGAGAGGTAGGGGTGTTCCATTCACTGGGTCACTCCCAGAATGGCTGGGGCAGAGCCAGGCCAGAGCCAGGAGCTCCATCCGTGGTTCCCCTGCAGGTGCAGGGGCCCAGACACCTGGGCCATCAGCCGGGGACCCGGATGGGAAGTGGAGCGGCCGGGACTCGAACCAGCACTCCCTGGGTGCTGGCATTGTGCACAGCCCGCCGTGGGCCACATCTCGCCGTGCAAGGGAGGGTTCCACCTGGCCCTGGAAGCCCCCTACCCCCTTCTATACTTTTCCAGCTGAGAACCCTGGATCACAGCTTGGTGACCTCTGTCAGCCCCGCCCCGCCCCCTCTCACACCCAGGCCAGGAACCAGCTTCCCTTGAACTGCCAGGAAGCTGGCCCCAGATTCAAATCCTGCCTCAGCCAGCTTGAAGGCCCAGGCTTTCCCCACCCACTCACCTGTGAGGTGGGGGAGGGCAACTGTGTCCTGTGAAGACTCCCCTGGGGGTGAACAGGGCTGTGCCCAGGGCCTGGCATACAGTAGGCACTTAATAGATGTGGACAGCACATAGATCCCCTCCCTGCAAGCCACACGGGGCTCTGACCACAAACCCAGGCTCCTGCCCCCAGGCCTGGCTAGGCCCCTGCTCCCCTCCCCCTCTGCAGCCCCTGACCAAGTGCCCTGGTCACCCTGATTAGAGTGAGGGAGTGAGGCCTGCAGACCTGCGGCTGTCCTGCCTTGCCCCATGCAGCAGTTTGGAAGTTACCAAATGCCCTTGGTGACAGGTGGCCCCCAGGACTGTGGGGCGCGGGGTGCCACGGGAGTGCGTGCAGAGGGCTGGCTGTGTGACCCCAGGCTTTGCACACCCTCTCTGGGCCTGGCCGGCCCTTCCCTAATGGGCTCTTGGTCTCTCTCCTCCCTGCAGCCTACTCTGCACCCAACACGTTTCCTGCAAACCGTTCCTTTGGGATTAGGACCAAGGGATCCTGTGGGCAGCTTTTAGGCACAGGTGGGGGCCGAGAGGCCGGCCAGAGGGGGGCAGGGAGCCAGGCAGAGGGGCCGGCCTGGCCTGGGGGGCACACGGAGAGGAGAGGGGAGCCCGCCCGCCTCTGCTGCCAGCCACAGCCCGGGCTCCGGGGTCCTCAAGCAAGCCTGGGCTGCCTTCTCCTGGGCTCCCCCTCCTGCCTCCTGCCCAACATCTGTCCAGATGGGGAGAGGCCCAGAGAGGCCGGGGACCTGCCCAGGGTCACACAGCCATCAGCTGGAACTTGCCTCACCCCCACCCCGTGCCCCAGGCCCAGTGGCCTGGGGGGAGACCCTGCTTCTGGGAGGGGCTCAGAGCAGGGATGTGAGTGACCCCGGGGCCCACGTGTCCCCCAACCTGCCCGCCTTCGGGGACCCTGGGCCTGAGACAGTAGGAGGGGCCCCAGAGCCCCAGCCCCCCACCGTGTTGTTGGGGAGGGGTCTCAGATGCACAGAGAAGCCAGCCCAGAAGCTCCAGGTCATGTGGGGGAGGTCCCCGAGGCTGTGGCTGGACCCTGCTGCACCATTCTGGGCCTCAGGCACAGGGCGGGGGCCAGCAGCTCCCACACCCAGGTCACTGGGAGCCAGGGCGGCACTGACCCCAGGGCCCAGACCCCCTCCAGTGGGGGCTTTGAGCTCCTAATTGATTCAGAAACCAAAGCTAATAGGGCTCAGGCCTGGCCCTAACTCTTCCCCCGCCACCTGCCTGAGAGCAGAGGGAAACCAAGCCAAACAAGGCCCCAGCAAGGATGGAGTGGGGGGCCAGGGCGCAGGGAGAGGAGGGGAGGGGCCTCCCTGGCAGGGCTCACAGGGAGGGGGGTCCACAGCGGGTCAGGGCGCTGGGACAGGTTGTGAGTGTTGGGAGGGGGGTGTGAGGGCAGGCGCCGCCTGCTCCCTGCAGCCAGGGAGAGGGGAGGAAGCCAGAGCCCCGCTCTGGGCCCCCTCAGGGCTGATTCCAGCTCTGTCCGCACTTCCTCCCCCATTGGTGTTATTCCTGGCAGTGTGCCACTCAGCCCCCCACCCGCCCCCAAGCCTCCTCCTCTGCAGCCCCTCCCCCAATCAATACCCATTGATCTCCACCCCCACCCTCAGCATGTGCCTAGCCCTCTGAGCTGGGCTCACCTGGACACCCCAGCCCCCAGCCACCCGCCGGCCCTGGGATCGCCCCAAGGAAGGCCAGGGTCATGTGCCAGAAGCCACGTGGAGGCAGAGGCTGTCCACTGGAGAGAGTCATGCCCAGAGCCTGACTGGTTGCCAATGGAAACCAGACATGAGGTAGTTGCCAAGATTAACTTGAATATGGCTGGAGATGGGCAGCTGCGAGCTCAGGTGCCACTTCATTGGGATGGCCCAGTGGCTGCCACGTTGCCTGGTTTCCGGGGACACCAGTGATAAGTGACAGGGGTGGGTGACAGCTCAAGCCCCCCGGCAGACCTGGGGTCTAGGGAGAGAGACCCAAGATGCCCCCAGCTGGCCCTGGAGTCAGGAGATAGGCCCAAGCAAACACCTGCAAGTCCTGGGGTCTAGGGAGATGGGCCCTAGCTACCTGCCACCACCCTGGCCCTGGAGAGAGGGAGACAGGCCCAAGCTGCCCCTGGCCGGCCCTGGGGTCTAGGGAGACAGGCCCGAGCTGCCCTCAGACAGCCCTGGGGTCAAGAGACAGGCCTATGGCACCATGGCTCAATGGGCTGATCCTCTGCCTGCGGTGCCTGCACCCTGGGTTCTAGTCCCGGTCGGGGTGCTGGATTCTGTCCCGGTTGCTCCTCTTCCAGTCCAGCTCCCTGCTGTGGCCCGGGAGTACAGTGGAGCATGGCCCAAGTCCTTGGGCCCTGCACCTGCAAGGGAGACCAGGAGAAACACCTGGCTCCTGGCTATGGATCAACATGGTGTGCCGGCAGCAGTGCGCTGACCACAGTGGCCACTGGGAGGTGAACCAACAGAAAAAGGAAGACCTTTCTCTCTGTCTGTCTTTCACTGTCCACTCTGCCTGTCAAAAAAAAAAAAAAAAAAAAAAAAGAGAGAGAGAGAGAGGGAGAGACAGGCCTAAGACCCCACTGGCCAACCCTGGAGTCTAGGGAGATAGGCCCGGACTGCCCCCAGCTGGCCCTGGAGTCGAGACACAGGCCCAGGCTGCCCCCAGCCAGCCCTGAGATCTAGAGTGATGGGCCCAAGCTTCCCCCAAGCGGCCCTGGGATCTAGAGAGTTGGGCTCAGACCACCCCCCACCCCAGCCCTGGAGAAGAGGGAGACAGGCCCAAGCTGCCCCCAGCCAGCCTGGGAGTCCAACACTGGCCTGAGTTGCCACCTGGCCGGCTCTGGAGTATAGGGAGAAGGCCTGGGCTGCCCCCGGCTGTCCTAGAGTCAGGAGAAGGGCCCGAGCCACCCCTGGCCAGCCCTGGGATCTAGAGAGATGAGCCCAGGCCGTCCCCCCCGCCCCAGCCCTGGAGAAGAGGGAGACAGGCCCAATCTGCCCCTGGCCAGCTCTGGGGTCTAGGGAGACAGGCCTGAGCTGCACCTGGCCAGCACTATGGTTGAGACTTGGGCCTGAGCTGCCTCTGGGCAGCCCTGGGGTCTAGGGATACAGGCCTGAGCTGCCCCCAGACAGCCTTGGAGACAGGAAACAGGCCCGAGCTGCCCCTGGCCGGCCCTGGTGTCTAGGGAGACAGGCCTGAGCTGCCCCCAGACAGCCCTGGAGGTGAGACATGGGCCTGAGCTGCCCCTGGCTGGCCCTGGGGTCTAGGGAGATGGGACTGAGCTACCCCTAGCCAGCCCTGGGGTCTAGGGACATGGGACCGGGCCACCCCCACCCCTGGCCCTGGAGAAGAGGGAGACAGGACCGAGCAGCCTCTGGCCGGCCATGGGGTCTAGGGAGATGGGCCTGAGCTGCCCCCAGCCAGCCTTGTGATCTAGGGAGACGGGCCCGGGCTGCCCCCACCCCCTGGCCCTGGAGAAGAGGGAGACTGGCCCGAGCTACTCCTGGCTGGCCCTGGGGTCTAGGGAGACAGGCCTGAGCTGCCCCGAGCCAGCCCTGGGGTTGAGACACAGGCCCGAGCTGCACCCGGCTGGCCCTGGGGTCTAGAGAGACTGGCCTGAGCTGCCCCCCAGCCAGCCCTGGAGTCAAGACATGGGCCGGAGCTGCCGCCTCGCTGGCCCTGGAATTGAGACACGGGCCGGAGCTGCCCCTGGCTGGCCCTGGGCTCTAGGAAAATGGGCCCAAGCTGCCCCCGGCCAGCCCTGGGGTCTAGGGAGACAGGTCTGGGCTGCCCCCCCTAGCCCTGGAGAAGAGGGAGACAGGCCCAAGCTGCCCCTGGCCGGCCCTGGAATTGAGACAAGGGCCTGAGCTGCCCCCGGCAAGCCCTGCGGTCTAGGGAGATGGCCCAGGCTGTCCCCCACTCCAGCCCTGGAGAAGAGGGAGACAGTCCCAAGCTGCCCCCTGCTGGCCCTGGGGTCTAGGGAGACTGGCCCAAGCTGCCCCTGGCCAGACCTGGGGATGAGACATGAGCCTGAGCTGCCCCCGGCCAGCCCCTGGGGTCGAAGGAGACAGGCCTGAGCCACACCCCTGGCCAACCCTAGGGTCTAGGGAGACGGGCCTGAGCTGCCCCCAGCCAGCCCTGGGGTCAAGACACGGGTCCGAGCTGGCCCTGGCCTGCCCTGGAGTCAGGATATGGACCCGTGCCACTCCCGGCCATCCCTGGGTTCAAGACACAGGTCTGAGCTGCCCCCGGGCAGCCCTGGGGTCTAGGGAGATGGGCCCAAGCTGCCCCTGGCCGGCCCTGGGGTCTAGGGAGATGGGTCAGGGCCGCCTACCCCCTGGCCCTGGAGAAGAGGGTGACAGGCCCAAGCTGCCCCTGGCTGGCCTTGGGGTCTAGGGAGACTGGCCTGAGCTGCCCCCGGGCAGCCCTGGGGTCTAGGGAGATGGGCCCCAGCTGCCCACCCCCCAGCCCTGGAGAAGAGGGCAAAAGGCCCAAGCTGCCTCTGGCTGGCCCTGGGGTCTAGGGAGATTGGCCCGAGCTGCCTCGGACAGCCCTGGGGTCTAGGGAGAGGGGCACGGGCCACTCCCTCCACCGGCCCTGGAGAAGAGGAGAAGGCCAATGCTGCCCCCGGCTGGCCCTGGGGTCAAGGGAAATGGGCCCAGGCCGCCCCCCAACCCTGCTAGCCCCGGGGTCGTGACAGACATGAGTTGCCCCCGGCCAGCCCTGGAGTCTAGGGAGATGAGCATGAGCTGCCCCTGGCCAGCTTTGCGGTATAGGGAGCTGGGTCTGGGCCAACCCCCTGGCCCTGGAGAAGAGGGAGACAGGCCCAACCTGCCCCTAGCAGGTGCTCGGCTCTAGGGAGACTGGCCCGAGCAGTCCCCAACCAGCCCTGGAGTCGAGACCCGGGCTCAAGCTGCCCCTGGCAGTCCCTGGGGTCTAGGGATATGGGCCTGAACTGCCCCCAGCCAGCCCTTGGGTCTATGGAGTCGGGCCTGAGCCAACCCCCCCCCTTCGCCCTGGAGTAGAGGGAGACAGCCCCAAGCTCCTTGGCTGGCCCTGGGGTCAGGAGAAAGGCCTAAGCCCCCCACAGGCCAGCCCAGGGGTCTAGGGAGATGGGCCCGGGCCAACCCCCCCAGCCCTGGAGAAGAGGGAGACAGGCCCAGGCTCCCTGGCCAGCTCTGGGGTCTAGGGAGTCGGGCCCGAGCTGCCCCCAGCCAGCCCTGGGGTCAGGAGACAAGCCTAAGCCCCTCAGCGTCCAGCCCTGGAGTGTAGGGATTTTGGACCGAGCTGCCACCGGCCAGTCCTGGGGTCTAGGGAGACAGGCCTGGGCTGCTTCTCCGCCCCAGCCCTGGAGAAGAGGGAGACGGGCCCGAGCTTCCCCTGGCCAGCCCTGGGGTCAGGAGACAGAACTA
Source organism: Oryctolagus cuniculus (assembly GCF_964237555.1). NCBI lineage: Eukaryota > Metazoa > Chordata > Mammalia > Lagomorpha > Leporidae > Oryctolagus > Oryctolagus cuniculus. The sequence goes on from NC_091450.1 coordinate 51,811,636, forward strand.
CGTCCCCCACTTGCCAGCCCATGAGTCTAGGGAGACAGGCCAGAGCTGCCTCTGGTCAGCCCTGGAGTCGAGACAGGGTCCCAAGCTGCCTCTGGCTGGGCCCTGGGGTCTAGGGAGAGGGGCCTGAGCTTCCCCCAGGTCTCCTGTGCCCCTGCTGGGCAGCCCAGGCTCATCAGCTCCTCTGTGATACCAGGCTAAGGGTCCGCCCTCCTCAGGGCTTGTTACTAACTATTGTGAACTGTAAACAGGATATATTCAATGAAAACCACATCTCATTATGAGCTACAACAAGTATTGATAACTGAAATCTAAGAGATCCTCTTAATACCAGCGAAAAGCTCAACTCATGTTGCTTTCTGAAGTATAGCAGTGAGACTGAGAGTCAGCTTCTCAGAGACAAAAAAACCATGGAGCAACAGACTGAAGGTGAAGAAAGCACTAGAGGAACCTAGAAGTGTACAAGCAAGAGTAAACTTTACCAAGGAAGGCAAAATAGCAGTGAACTTCAAAAATTTTGTGTAGAACTGGTAATAAAAATAGTTATTTTGCTGTAGCTTTGGAATTCATGTACATTTTTCAAAATATGCGTTTTCCATCAATTTTTTGAAGACCTCTCTTGTACATAGGTTTATGTACCAAATAAAGTGCAGTGAGGCAAGGTGTTGGGTCTCCCGGTTAAACAGGCCAGTAAAGATGCCCACATTCCACACCAGAGTACGTGGATTCAATACCCACCTACAGCTTTTGATTCTTGCTTCCTAGTAATGCAGACCCTGTGAGGCACAGGTTATGGTTCAAGTAATTGAGTTCCTGCAACACATATGGGGACTTGGACTAGGCTTTCAGATCCTGGCTTTGGCTTGGCACAACCCCAATCACTGTAGTCATTTAAAGTGCTTACCAGATTGGGAGCTCTCTCTCTGTCTCTCTTTCTCTATCTCTATCGGATGATCTGCCATCTATCTATATATCTATCTACATATCTATCAAATCTATATCTGTTTCATTGTCTTGCTTACTCTCAGACAATAAATGAATCTTAAAAAAATACATTGGCAAGAAATTTGTATGAAAATGATTCTTAAAAGAGTTTTGCTTTTGGCAGAAGAAAAACAATCTAAGATAAAAGCAAAGCAATATAAGCAGGAATGATAAACAACAGAAGGATTAAATGTAGGGGTAAATTTAAGTTATTGACTTTAGAAAGCAATCACATGGATACCTTACTTGTTCAAAATGTGTATAATTTAAATTCTGATAATGGAAAAAAGATGAAAGTGAAACAATTACAGTAAATATGATTCTAGTGTTGTGAAAAGTAGTAAATTTGAAATACTGATGATAAATCAGCAGTAAATCTGACAATTGCTAGGGTAACTACAAAATTAATTAAGGAATACATAACCAACAAACCAATGGAGAGGAAATTAAGTAACAAACTATATAGATTCAAAATGAGGGAGAAGAGGAAACTACTAAAACAGGAAACAAAGTAAGATGCTAAATTCAGGTAAAATATCACAAAATTTTAAATGTAAATTAACTAAGTGATCCAGCTAGAAATCAAAATTTTCTTATTTAATGGAAAAACAGTTAATTATTTGCTATTTAAGATACAACCCTTAAATGTTTAAGAGTAAAAATGTTGAAAATATACCTACACATTTTGAATAGAAGACTCTCTTGAGATCTGACAAGACAGACTTTCATGCAGGAACTATTACTAGATATATTCAGAGAGATTTCATAATGATATAGTTATCAATTCAGTGGGAAGATATAGAATTCTAAATTCTTATGTAGGTTAATGTGGGAAGAGTTTTAGCACTTGTCCTTTTTTTTCTTAAAATTTTAAGCTTTTTATTTAGTGAGAGAAAGAACTTATCTTCAGAAACAGTAAAGATTCAGGTGAAAACAACAAAGAAAATTAAGAACATGCTCATAATTCATATTCATATGAATTGAACATGAGTTTTGCTGCACACAGAATCTTTCATCAAATAAACTTTATTAGTGTGAGCGTAGTGGCACAGTAGGTTAAGTCAACACTTACAGTGCCCGTGTCCCATATCAAATGCTTAGTTTGGGTCCCTGCTACTCTTCTTTTCCAGCTTTTATGAGTGTGCCCAGGAGACACAGAAAATGGTCCAAGTCTTTGGGTTCCTGCCACCCTTGTGGAGTGAGTTCCTGGATCCTGACTTTGGCCTAGCCTAGTCCCAGCTGTTGCAGGTATTTGGAGTGTGAACCAGCAGTTGGAAAATCTCTCTCTCTCTTTTTTCTCTCAATGTTGCTTTTGATCTGCAATACAAAGAAATAAATTCAATTTTAAAAAGATACACTTGATCAGCAGCCACTTCCCCTCCCAGGTGTAGGTTAGGCTTGACTAACTTGTGTTGACTAAGGAGAGCCATGTGAGGAAGAAGTTGAAAGGGATAGGTTTTGTGTTACCGTGTTCCCTTTTCCTTGTGCTATCATGGGACAGGATTCTACTATTCTTGCTTGGCTAGCCTGGGTAACAAAGATAGTATGACTTCTGTGAGGAGAGTCCCCTGCCACAAATGATGGACCTGTACAGTGAGTAAACCAGCAATCTGTTACTATAAAACCCTGCGAGTCACAGTGTTAACCTAGCCTTCCCACCTTGACCTCGTCAACTCTCCCTCCATCCCCTACCCCATGGCCACTGTCCAGCTTATGTTTTATTCACATTCACATTTTATTCAGATTCATGATAGAAGGAGGAAACCATATTAGATGATTTATATTTTCAAGATTTATTTATTTATTTACTTAAAAGTCAGAGTTACAGAGAGGCAGAAGCAGAGGCAGCGGCAGAGAAAGAGAAAGAGAAAGAGAAAGAGAAAGAGAAAGAGAAAGAGAAAGAAAGAGAAAGAGAAAGAGAAAGAGAAAGAGAAAGAGAAAGAGAAAGAGAAAGAGAAAGAAAGAGAAAGAGAAAGAGAAAGAGAAAGAGAAAGAGAAAGAGAAAGAGAAAGAGAAAGAGAAAGAGAGGTCTTCCATCTTCTGGTTCACTCCCCAGGTGAACACAATAGCTGTAGCTGAGCTGATCCAAAGCCAGAAACCAGGAGCTTCTTCTGGGTCTCCCATGGGAGTTCAGGAGCCCAAGGACTTGGGCCATCTTCTACTTCTTTCCCAGGCCATAGCAGAGATCTGGATCAGAAGTGGAGCATCCAGGACTCAAACCAGCACCCGTATGGGATGCCAGCACTGCAGGTGATGTGTTTACCTGCTACATCACAGTGCTGGCCACAAGATTATATACTTTTATGAATGCTATAAGCAACTAGCACTGAAAGAAATTATAAAAAGGAGATTTAATAGGTAACACTTGTATAGAAACTACTTAGTGACTCTGTTTCCAAATAATTCAGGAGCATATTGTTATGATCTGTTTTCATAGGTTAATATTAAATAGAAATTTATTTTTAGATACATCCATCAGGAATGTCATATGTGCATACATCTGTATGTTCTCTGAATGGTTGAGAGCGAAATAAAATAATTGCTTACATCTGAATCGATAGATTTCATGAATAGTGATAGGTTTTAAGAGGGATATAATTCAGCCGGCGCCGCGGCTCACTAGGCTAATCCTCCACCTTGCGGCGCCGGCACACTGGGTTCTAGTCCCGGTTGGGGCGCTGGATTCTGTCCCGGTTGCCCCTCTTCCAGGCCAGCTCTCTGCTGTGGCCAGGGAGTACAGTGGAGGATGGCCCAGGTGCTTGGGCCCTGCACCCCATGGGAGACCAGGAGAAGCACCTGGCTCCTGCCATCGGATCAGCGCGGTGCGCCGGCCGCAGCGTGCCAGTCGCGGCGGCCATTGGAGGGTGAACCAACGGCAAAAGGAAGACCTTTCTCTCTGTCTCTCTCTCTCTCACTGTCCACTCTGCCTGTCAAAAAAAAAAAAAAAGAGGGATATAATTTTTTCTAGTTGAAAATTGCTCTTCTCACACCTGGTAGGAAGACAGGATGTGAATGGCTGGCAGTGAGGCAAGATTGTTGCAGATTCTCTATCTTAGGAGAGTAGTGGGCTGGAGGGCTGGGGGGAAGAGGGTAGAGCTCATTAACGAGGTAGAGTGGGAGGAAATTAAAATCAGCTGTGGGTCAGAACAGCTTTAAGAAGCAGGAGAATTGTGGCAGTGACTGCATGGAGTTCCTGATGAACAGATTGCAGAGTGAAGCAGTGCAGCCTGAACAGGCTGTATTTGCATGGGCGTTCATTGAGGCCTTCAGTATGGGGAGTCAGAGCAGGTAAAAGGAAAAAGGGCAAGGAGGGGAGCAAGGCCCAGGACTTGGAGGGCGAGGAGGGGAGCGGGCTTCGGACCTGGAGGTCATGAGTAGAGCAGGGCCCAGGCCCTGGAGACTGAGGAGGGGAGCAGAGTCTGCCCCTGGATTGCAAGGAGGGGAGTGGGGCCCAGGCCCTGGAGGGCCAGAGGGGAGCGGGGTTTTGCCCGGAGAATGAGGAGCAGAGCTGAGTCCGGCTCTGGAGGGGGAGGATGGGAGCTGGGCCCAGTGCCTGGAGGGCACGGAGGGCAGTGGGGTCTGGCCCTGGAAGGCGATGAAGGGAGCTGGACCCAGACCCTGGAGGGTGAGGAGGGGAGCGGGGCCAGGCCCTGAAGGGCGAGTAGTGCAGCAGAGCTTGGCAAGAAGGCGAGGAGTAGAGCAGGGCTCAGGCCCTGGAGGGCCAGGAGTGGAGCAGGGCCCAGGCCCTGGAGAGTTAGGAGGGGAGCAGGGTCTGATCCTGGAGGGCTGCAAGGGGAGCAGGGCCCACTCCCAGGAGGGTGATGGGGGAGCAGGGACCAGGCCCTTGAGGGCCAGGAGGGGAGTGGGGTCTCTCCCAGAAGGGAGAGAAGTGGGGCAGGGCCCAGGCCCTGCAGGGCGAGGATGGAGTGGGGTCTGGCCATGGAGGGCAGCGAGTGGCGCCTGGTATAGCCCTGGAGGGTGGCTAGGGGAGCAGGGCACAGGCCCTGGAGTGCGAGGTGGGGAGTGGCACCCATCCCTGGAGAGCGAGGAGGGGAGCAGGGTCCGGCACTGGAGGGTGGCAAGGGGAGCGGGGCCCAGTCCCTGGAAGGCTAGAGGAGGAGCAGAGTTTGGCCCTGGAGGGTGAGGAGGGGAGCGGGGTCCAGTCCCTGGAGGGCGATGGAGGGAGTGGGGCCCATTTCCTGGAGGGTGAGGAGGGGAGCAGGGTATGGCACTGGAGGGTGAGAAGGGGAGCAGGGTATGGCCCTGGAGGGCGAGGAGGGAACAGGGCCCAGGCCTTGGAGGGTGAGGAGGAAATAGGGCCCAGGCCCTGGAGGGTGAGGAGGGGATCCCGGCTGGGCTCTGGAGGGCAAGGAGGGGAGCAGGACCCAGTGCCTGGAGGGCGAGCAAAGGACCATGGCACAGGCCCTGGAGGGCTAGAAAGGAAGCGGGGCCCACTCCCTGGAGGGCAAAGAGGGGAGAAGGGCCCAGCCCTGGAGGGCGGTGAGGGGAGCACGGCACCGGCCCTGGAGTGTGAGGTGGGAGTGGTGCCATCCCTGGAGAGTGAGGAGGGGAGCGGGGCCCAGGCTCTGGATAGCGAGGAAGGGAGCGGGGTCCAGCCCTGGAGGGTGATGACATGAGCAGGGCCCATTCCCTGGATGGCAAGAAGGGGAGTGGGGCCAAGCCCCTTGAGAGCGAGCAGAGGAGCAAGGCCCAGGCCCTGGAGTGTGAGGAGGGGAGCGGGGTCCGGACCTGGAGGGCTGTGAGGGGAGCATCCTCCAGCCCTGGAAGGCAGCAAGCTGAGCTGGGCCCAGGCCCTGGGGGGCGAGGAGGCCTGCACCTTAGGAGAGCATTTTCTGGCCCTGGAAGGCAAGGAGGGGAGCAGGGCCCAGTCCTTTTAGGGCAAGCAGAGGAGCAGGGCCAAGGCCCTTTAGGGCAAGGAGGGGAGCTGGGTTTGGCCCTGGAAGGAGCTGAGGGGAGCAGGGCCCAGGCCCTGGTGAGTGAGGAGGGGAGCTATCAGGCCCAAATAACAAGATGGAGGCCCAGTCTAAAATAGGTGAACCGTGATCCAGGCTCAGATCTCTCACCTCCAGGGCCGGGCCCAGCTCACCTGTTGCCTTCCAGGACCTGAGCCCTGTTCCCCATGCTGCCCTCCAGTGCAGGACCCTGCTCCCCTCCTTGCCCTCCAGGGCCCGGCCCTGCTCCCCTCCTCGCTCTCTAGGGCCTGGGCCCAGCTCCCCTCCTTGCCCTTGAAGGCCTGGCCCAGCTCACCACCGCAGCCTCCAGGGCCTGGGCCCCCTACCCTCCTCACCTCCTTGGCCCTGCCCTGCTCCCCTCCTTGCCCTCCAGGGCCTAGTCCCGGATCCCCTACTCGCTGTCCAGGGCCCTGCCTTGCTCCCCTCTTCACCCTCCAGGGCCCTGCCCTGCTTTCCTTGCCGCCCTCCAGGACCTGACCGGTTCCTCTCCTCGCCCTCCAGGGCCTGGGCCCAGTTTCCCTCCTTGCCCTCCAGGGCATGGGCCCCGCTCCAATCCTCACCCTCCAGGCCCAGGCCCTGCTCCCCTCCTCGCCCTCCAGGTCCTGGAACCTGCTCCCCTCCTTGTGCTACAGGACCTGAACCCACTTCCCTCCTTACCCTCCAAGGCATGGGTCCTGCTCCCCTCACTGCCTTACGGGGCCTGACCCTGCTCCCCTCCTCACCCTCCAGGACCTGACCGGTTCCTCTCCTCGCCCTCCAGGGCCTGGGCCCTGCTCCCCTCCTTTCCTCCAGGGCCGGATCCGCTCTCCTTGCTGCCCTCCAGTGCAGGACGCTGCTTCCCTCTATGCCTTCCATTGCCCTGCCTTGATACCCTTGCTGTGCTTCAGGGGCTTACCCTGCTCACTTCCTTGCCCACCAGGGCCTGGGCTGTGCTCCTCTTGCTGCCCACCAGGGCCATGCCCCGCTCCCCTCCTCGCCCTCCAGGGCTACGCCCTACTCCCCTCCTCACCATCCAGGCCAGGCCCTCCTCCCCACCTTCGCCTACAGGGCCTAGGACCTGATCCCCTCCCAGCCCTCCAGGGCCAGGCCCTGCCCCCTCTTTGCCCTCCAGGGCCGGCCCCCCTCCCCTAATAACCCTCAAGGACTAGGCCCAGCTCCCCTCCTCACAGTCCTGGGCCAGGCCCCCATCCTCTCCTTGCCCTCACGGGCCACTGAGTTCCCTTCGTCACCCTCCAGGACCTGGTCCCCATCCCCACCTTGCCCTAAAAAGCCAGGTCATGCTCCCCTCAACGCCCTCAAGGGCTTGGCCCAGCACCACTCCTCATCCTACAGTGTCGCTCCCCCTCTTCGTGGAGGAACGACACAGGACCCTGCGCTGCTCTTTAGTCTGCTCGGCCCTCCCCGGGTTTGCTGCTGGTTCTTCCCGGGTTGGCTACTATCCCTTCCACCTCCATGGAAGGGCGGTTCCCCCTGGCCGCTTTCCCCACTTCCGCAGGGGAGCGGCACACCGCCGGCCGGCTCTCTTGGGGGCTGCACAGGTGTTCCTCTTAGATGTTCCCCTTAGATGTTCCCTGGTGCATGCCGTCTCTCTCCTCCTTTATAGTCCTCCTCTGCCAATCCCAACTCGGCTGCCCACACGCCGAGTATGCTGCTCTCCTCCAATCAGGAGCAAGTCCTACAGTTTATTGGTTGAACTGGAGGCAGCTGTGTAGAAGCTGTTTTCCTCTCTCCCAGCGCCATATTGTGGGAGAGCAGGTGCATAGAATAAGTCTTAATTCCAGTAACAGTCTAGTCCGAGCTGCTCCCCACACTACAGGGTCAGGCCTTGCTCCCATCCTTGCCCTCCAGGGCCTAGGCACACCACCCGCATCGCCCTCCAAGGCCTGACACTGCTCACCTCCATGTATTCCATGGTCTGGGCCCCGATACCTTCACTGCCTTCCAGGGCCTAGAACCGTTCCCCTCGCCAACGTCCAGGGCCTGGCCCCATTCCCCTCCTCACCCTCCAGGAACTGTCCCCGCTCCCTTCCTCGCCCTCCACATCTGCGCCCTCCATGGCCTGGCCCCCATTCCTTCCTAGCCCTCCAGAGCCTGGGCCAAGTTCCCTCCTTGCCCTCCAAGGTTGGGCCCTGCTCCCAACCTTGCCCTCCAAGTCTGGGCCCAGCTCCCCTCCTCATCCTCCAGGCCCTAACCCAGGTCCCCTCCATGCCCTCCAAACCAGGCCCCGCTCCCCTCCTCGCCCTCCATGGCCTGGGCCCAGCTCCCCTCCTAGGCCTTCAGGACTGGGCCCTGCTCCCCTCCTCACAGTCCAGCGCCGGGCCCCACGTCCCTCAGGAACGGCCATCACTGCCCTCCAGGTCATGGGCCCTGCTCCCCTCCTCACCCTCCAGGTCAGGCCTTGCTCCCATCCTCGCCCTCCAGGGCCTGGGTCTCACTCCCCTCACTGCCTTCCAGGGCTAGGGTCCACTCCCCTCAGGAAGAGCATCACTGCCCTCCAGGGCATGAGCCCCACTCCCCACCTTGCCCTCCAGAGCCAGACCCTGCTTCCCTCGCCGCCCTCCAGTGCAGGACCCTGCTTCCCTCCTTGCCCTCCAGGACCTGGGTCCGCTCCCCTCACTGCCTTCCAGGGCCTCACCCCATTCCCCTTGCCAGCCTCCAGGGCCTGCCCCCGCTACCCTCACTGCCTTCCAGGGGCTGGCCCTGCTCCCCTCGCGAGCCTCCAGGGCCTGACCAAGCTCCCCTCCTTCCTATCCAGGACCTGAGATCCGCTCCCCTCACTGCTTTCCAGGGCCTGGCCCTGTTCCCTTTGCCAGCCTCCAGGGCCTGTCCCCTCACCCCTCCTCACCCTCCAGTTCCTGACAACACTCCCCTCCTCGCCCTTCAGGACCTGACCCTGCTCCCCTCCTCACCTCCAGGCCTAGGCCCTGCTGCCCTCCTTACCCTCCAGGGCCAGGCCCTTCTCCCCTCAGGAACGGCCATCACCGCCCTCCAGGTCATGGGCCCCACTCCCCTCCTCAACCTCCAGGGCCAGACCCCGATCTCTTCCTTGACCTCCAGAGCCGGGTGAACTCATCACCCTACAGGGTCAGGCCTTTCTCCCATCCTTGCCCTCCAGGGCCTGGGACCCGCTCCCCTCCTTGCCCTCTTGGGACTGGGCCCTGCTCCCCTCCTCACCCTCCAGGGCCTGGGTCTCACTCCCTGCACTGCCTTCCAGGCTAGGGCCCACGCCTCTCAGGAAGGGCATCACTGACCTTAAGGGCGTGGGCCCTGCTCCCCACCTCACCCTCCAGGGGCAGGCTACACTCCTTTTGCCACTTTCAAGTGCCGGACCCTGCTCCCCACGCCACCCTCCAGGGCCTGACCCCTCTCCTCTCCTCACCCTCCAGGACCTGAACCCGCTCCCCTCCTCGGCCTCCAGGACCTGGGACCCCGCTCCCCTCCTCGCCCTCCAGGACCTGGGTCCCGCTCCCCAACTCACCCTTCAGGTCCAGGCCTAGCTCCCTTCCTTGACCTCCTGGGCCAGGCCAGCTCCCCTCATCACCCTACAGGGTCAGGCCTTGCTCCCATCCTTGCCCTCTAGGGCCTGGGACCCGCGCCCCTCCTCACCCTCCAGGGCCTGGGTCTCACTCCCCTCACTGCCTTCCAGGCTAGGGCCCACTCCCCTCAGGAAGGGCATCACTGCCCTCCAGAGCATAGGCCCCGCCCCCCACCTCACCTTCCAGGACCTGGCCGTGCTCACATCCATGTCATCATCGGCTTGGGCCCCAATCCCCCCACTGCTTTCCAGGACCTGGCCCTGTTCCCCTCTGTAGCCTCCAGGACCTGCCCCCACTCCCATCCTTGCCCTAGAGGGCCTGACCCCGTTCCCTTCCTCGCCTTCCAGGACCTGGCCCTACTCACATCCACACCCTCCATGGCCTGGGCCCCGTTTCTTCCTAGCCCTCTAGAGCCTGGGCCCAGTTCCCTCCTCGTCCTCCAGGACCAGAACCTTCTCCCCTCAGGAACAGCCAACCCTGGAGGGCCCAGGCCCTCCTCACCCTCCAGGGCCTGGGCCCCATCCCCTCCTTGTCCTAAGGGGCTGGGCCACACTCCCCTGAACTCCCTCTAGGATTGGACCCAGCACCCTCCTCACCCTCCAGGGCCAGGCCATGCTGCCCTGCTCACTCTCCAGAGTCTATGCCTGCTCCCCTTGATGCCCACAGAGTCTGGCCTCGCTCCCCTCTCATATTCCATGGCCCAGCCCTGCTCCCCTCTTTGCCCTGCAGGGCCAGGCACTACACCCCTCCTTAAAATCCTGGGCTAGGCCCCCCTCCCCACCTCACCCTCCAGGGTCAGGCCCCACTCCCCTCAGGCACAGCCATCACTGCCCTCCAGGGCATGGGCCTGCTCCCCTTCTTGTTCTCCAGGGCCTGGCCTCATTCTCTCTCCACTTCCAGTTCATGGACCGTTCCACTTGCCACCAAGCAGGGCCTGACTCCGCTCCCCTTCTTGCCCTCCAAGTTCTGTCCCTGCTCCCCTCCTCACCCTCCAGGGTCAAGAACTACTCCCTTCAGGCATGGCCATCATGCCCTCCAGGATATGAGACCTGCTCCATTCCTTGCCTTGGAGGGTGAGGAAGGCAGCAGTGCCCAGGCCCTGGAAGGCAAGGAGGGGGGCAGGGCCTGGTCCATGAGGGCGATAGGGGAGGGGGGGCCGGTCCTGGAGGACAAGGAGAGGGCAGGGCCTGGCCCTAGAGGGCAGCAAGGGGATCAGCTCCCAGGCTCTGGAGGAGGAGGGGAGTGGGGCCTGGCCCAGGATGGTGAGGAGGGGAGTAGGGCCTGGCCCTGGACGGCGAGGAGGGGAGCGGGGCGTGGCCCAGGTGGGCAGCAAGGGTAGCACGGCCCAGGCCCTGGTGGGCAAGGAAGTGGGCAGGGTAAGCCCCTGGAGTGCAGCAAGGGGAGCAGGGCAGGGCCATGGAAGGCATAGAGGGAAGCAGGGTCCCGCCCTGGAGGGCAACAAGGGAGCGGGGTCCAGCCCTGGAGGAAAGGAGGGGAGCAGGGCTCAGACCCTGGAGGGTGAGAATGAGTGCAGAATGGCCTGATGCTGTAGGATGAGGAGGGCGACGAGGGGAGCATAGCCAAGGCCCTGGAGGGTGAGGTGGGGAGCAGAGCCTGGTCCTGGAAGGCTAGGAGGGGAGTGGTATCCAGCACTGGAGGGTGGCGAGGGGAATGGGGCCAGGCCCTAGAAGGCAGTGAGGGGATTGGGGCCCAGGCGATGAAGGGCATGGAGGTGAGCAGGTTTAGGCAGGAGAGAGGGGTGAGGCCATGGAGGGCAAGGAGGGGAGCCAGGCCAGGCCCTGAAAGGCAGTAGGGGGGCGGGTTCAGGCCCTGAAGGGCAAAGAGGGGAGTGTGGTCAGGCCTTGGAGGGCAGCGAGTGGAGTAGGGCAGGGCCATGGAGGGCGAGGAGGGAATGAGGCCCAGGCCCTGGAGGGTGAGGAGAGCAGGGCCCATTCCCTGGAGGCCAGTGATGGCCATGCCTGAGGGCAGTGGGTCCTGACCCTGGAGGGCGAGGAGAGCAGGGCCCATTCCCTGGAGGCCAGTGATGGCCATGCCTGAGGGCAGTGGGTCCTGACCCTGGAGGGCGAGGAGAGTAGGGGGGCCTAGCCCAGGATTTTAAGGAGGGGTGCAGTGCCTGGCCCTGGAAGGTGAAGAGGGGAGCAGGGCTGGGCCCTGGAGCATAAGTAGGGGAGCCAGGTTTGACTCTTGTGGGCATCAAGGTGAGTGGGCCCAGGCCCTGGAGGGTGAGGAGGGGAGCATGGCCAGGCCCTGGAGGCCTAGGAGGGGAGCAGGGCCTGACCCTGGTGGGCAGCAAGGGCAGCAGGGCCTGGCCCTGGAGGGTGGCAGTAGGTGCGGGGACTGGCCATAGAGGGTGAGGAGAGGAGCAAGACCAATATCCTGGAGGGCAGTGATGTTCCTGAGGTGAGTGGGGCCCGGCCCTGGACTGTGAGGAGGGGAGCAGAGCCCAGCCCTGAAGGGCGAGGAGGGGAGCTGGGTACAGGCTGTTGAGGGCGAGGAGGGGAGTGAGGCTTGGTCCTGGAGGGTGTAGAAGGGAGCTGGGGTCAGGCCCTGGAGGGTGATGAGGGGAGTGTGGCCCTGCCCTTTAGGGTGAGAGGGGATGGGGGCCAAGCCCTGGAGGGCAAGGAGGGGAAACTGCCTGGGCCGTGAGGGCAAGAAGAGGAGTGGGGCCTTGCCTAGGATGGTGAGGCGGGGAGCAGGGCCTGGCCCTGGAGGGTGGCAGTAGGTGCAGGGAATGGCCATGGAGGGCGAGGAGAGGAGCGGGGCCAATGCCCTGGAGGGCGTGACGGCTGTTCCTGAAGTGAGTGGGGCCCGGCCCTGGACTGTGAGGAGGAGAGCAGAGCCCAGCCCTGAAGGGTGAGGAGGGGAGCTGGGTCAGGCCCTGGAGGGCAAGGAGGGGAAACTGCCTGGGCCGTGAGGGCAAGAAGAGGAGTGGGGCCTTGCCTAGGATGGTGAGGAGGGGAGCAGTGCCTGGTCCTTGGGTGTGATTAGCGGAGAGGGCCCAGCCCTGGAGTGCAAGGAGGGGGCAGGGCCTGGCCCTGGATGGTGGCGAGAGGATCAGGGCCCAGGCCCTGGAGGGTGAGTAGGGAACAGGGCCAGGCCATAGAGGGCATGGATGTGTCATTGCCAGGTCCTTGAGGGTGAGGAGGGGGGCAGGGTCAGGCCCTGGTTGGTGGCGAGGGGATCTGGGCCAGGCCCTGGAAGGTAAGGGAGGGGAGCGGGACCCAGGCCCTGGAGGTGAGGAGAGGAGTAGGGTCCAGTCCTGGAGGGTGAGGAGGAAACTGAGACCACGCTCTGGAGAGCTAGGAAGGAACGGGGCCCAGGCCATGGAAGGCATGGGTGTGAGAAAGGCCACGTCCTGGAGAGCAAAGAGGCGAGCAGGGTCAGGCCCTGGAAGGCAGTGAGGGGATCGGGACCCAGTCCATGGAGGGTATGTAGGTGAGCATGGCCAGCCCTTGGGGGTCAAGGAGAGGAGTGGGGTCAGGCCCTGGTGGGCAGTAAGGGTTGTGGGGTTCAGGCCCTGAAGGCGTGGAAGGGAGCAGGGCCCAGCACTGGAGGGCTAGGAGGGGAGCAAGGCCCTTCCCTGGAAAGCAAGGAGGGTAGCAGGGTCCAGGCTCTAGAGGGTGAGGAGGGGAGCAGTGCCCGGCCCTCTGGGGAAAGGAGAGGAGTGGCGTCCTGTACAGGAGAGAGGCGGGGGTGGTGTAGGGTCCTGCCCTGGAGGTTGGCAAGAGGAGCAGGCCTGCCCCTGGAGGTGAGGAGGGGAGTGGGGCCCATGCCCTGGAGGGCAGTGATGGCTGAGGAGAGAAGGCACTGGCCCTGGAGGTGAGGAGGGCAGCAGGGCCTAGGCCTGGAGGTGAGGAGGGGAGCAGGGTCTGTTCCAGGAGGGTGAGGAGGGAACTGGGCCCAGGCTTTGGAGAGCTAGGAAGGAACAGGGCCCAGGCCATGGAGGGCATGGATGTGAGCAGGGCCAGGCGCTGGAACGAGGAGGGGAGCGGGTCAGGTCCTGGAGGGCCAGCAGGGCAGCGGGGTCAGTCCCTGGAGGGTGTCGAGGGGAACAGGGCCAGGCCCTGGAAGGAAGTGAGGGGATTGGGGCCCAGGCCATGGAGGGCATGGATGTGAGCAGTGCCAGGCCTTGGAGCGCGAGTAGGGGAGCCCTGGTTGGTGGCGAGGGGATCTGGGCCAGGCCCTGGAAGGCAGGGAGGGCAGCGGGGTCAGGCCCTGGAGGGCATGGAGGGGAATGGGATCAGGCCCTGGAGGGCAGTGAGTGGATTGGGGCAGGGCCATGCCGTGCAAGGAGGGAAGCGGGGTCAGGACCTGGAGCGTGCGGAGGGAATGAGGCCCAGGCCCTGGAGTGCATGGAGGTGAGCAGTGCCAGGCCCTGGAGGGTGAGGAGGGAATGGGGCACAGGCCCTGTAGGGCAAGGAGGGGAGTGGGGCCCATGCCCTGGAGGGCAGTGATAGCCATGCCTGAGGGGAGTGGGGCCTGACCCTGGAGGGTGAGGAGGGGAGCAAGGCTGGGCCCTGGAGCCTGAGTAGCATAGTGAGGCCTGACCCTGATGGGCATCAAGGGTAGAAGGCCCAGGCCCTGGAGGGCAAGGAAGGCAGCAGGGTCAGGCCCTGGAAAGCAGTGAGGGGAGCGGAACCCATGTCCAGGAGGGAAGTGATGGTCATGACTGAGGGGAGTGGGGCCTTGCCCTAGAGGGCATAGAGGTATGCAGGGCAAGGCCATGGAGGGCTAGGAGGGCAGCAGGGTCCAGGTCCTAGAGGGCCAGGAGGGTAGCAGGGCGTGGCCCTGGAGGGCAAGGAGGGTAGTGGGGTCCTTCACTGGAGGGAGGCAGGGGTTGCAGGGCCCAGTGTGTGGCAAGGGGAGCTGGGCCCAGCCAGCCGTGGAGTACGGAGAGTGGAGCAGGGCCTGGTCCTGGAGGGCGAGGAGGGAAGTGGGGCCCGGCCCTCTTGGGCAAGGAAGGCAGCAGGGTCAGGCCTTGGAGGGTGAATAGGGGAGCGGGGTCAGGCCCTGGTTGATGGCGAGGGGATCCGGGCCAGGCCCTGGAGGGAGTGGAGGGGAGCAGGTTCAGGCCCTGGAGGGCATGGAGGGGAACTGGGTCAGGCCATGCAGGGCAGCGAGTGGAGCTGGAGCGGGGCAGGACCTGGAGGACATGGAGTTGAGCAGAGCCAGGCCCTGGAGGGCAAGGAGGGAAATGGGGCACAGGCCCTGGAGGATGAGGAGGGAGGCAGGGCCCATGCCCTGGAGGGCAGTGATGGCAGTGCCCAAGGGGAGTGGGGCCTGACCCTGGAAGGCAAGGAATGGAGGGGGGCCTAGCCCGGATGGTAAGGAGGGGTGCAGGGCCTGGCCCTGGAGGGCGAAGAGGGGAGCAGGGCTGGGCCCTGGAGCCTGAGTAGCGGAGCGAGGCCCGACCCTGGTGGGCATCAAGGGGAGCAGTCCCAGGCCCTGGAGGGTGAGGAGGGAAGCAGGGTCTGGCCCTGGTCGGGGGCAATAGGAGCAGGGGCCAGGCACTGGACGACTAGGAGGGGAGCAGGGACCAGCCCTGGTGGGCTGCAAGGGGAGTGGGGCCTGGCCCTGGAGGGTGAGGTGGGGAACAGGGCCTATGCCCTGAAGGGCAGTGTCGCCCTTCCTGAGGGGAGTGTGGCCAAGCCCAGGAGGGCAAGGAGGGAGTCGGGCCTGGCCCTGGAGGGTGAGGAGGGGAGCAAGGTGAGGCCCTGGAGGGAAGCGAGGGGAGCAGGGCAGGGCCATGGAGGGCAAGGAGGGGAGCAGGGCCTGGCCCTGGAGGGTGAGGAGAGGAGCAGGGACTGGCCCTTTAGGGTGAGGAGGGGAGAGGCCCTGGCTCTGGAGGGCAAGGTGGGGACCAGGGTCTTGCACTGGAGGGTGGCAGGGGGACCAGGGCCCGGCCCTTTTTGGCCGGAGTGGGGCCTGGCCCTGGAGGGCGAGGAGGGCAGTGGGGCTCAGGCCCTGGGGAGTAAGGAGGGAATGGGGCCCAGGCCCTGGAGGGCGAGGAGGGGACTAGGGCCTATGCTCTAGAGGGCAGTGATGGCCGTGCCTGAGGGGAGTGGGGCCTGACCCTGGAGGGTGAGGAGGGTAGGGTGGCCTAGCCCGGATGGTAAGGAAGGGTGCCAGGCCTGGCCCTGGAGGTCGAGGAAGGCAGCAGGGAAGGCCCTGGAGGGCAAGGAAGGCAGCAGGGTCAGGCCCTGGAAGGCAGTGAGGTGAGCAGGGCCCATGTCCAGGAGGGTAGTGATGGCCAAGACTGAGGGGAATGGGGCCTTACCCTAGAGGACATGGAGTAATGCAGGACAGAGCTATGGAGGGTTAAGAGGGGAGCAGGGTCCAGGCCCTAGAGGGCCAGGAGGTGAGCAGGGCTTGCCCTGGAGGGCAAGGAAGGGTGCAGAGTCCTGCACTGGAGGGAGGCTGGGGGAGCAGGGCCCTGGTGGGTGGCAAGGGGAGCTGGGCTCAGCCAGCTGTGGAGTGCAGAGTGGAGCAGGGCCTGGCCCTGGAGGTTGAGGAGGGAAGTGGGGCCTGGCCCTCCTGGGCAAGGAGGGGAGTGGGGTCCTGCACTTGAGGGCGGCAGGGGAGCAGAATCCTGCCCTGGAGGGCGGCAAGATGAGTGGGCCTGGCCCTGGTGGGTGAGGAGGGGAGCAGGATCTGGCCCTGGAGGGTGGCGAGGGGAGTGAGGCAGGGCCATGGAAGGCAAGGAGGGGAGCGGGGCTAAGGCCCTTGAGGGTGATGAGGAGAGCAGGGATTGGCCCTGGAGGGTGAGGAGGGGAGCCGGGTCTAGGCCCTAGAGGGTGAGTTGGGGAGCAAGGCGCAGCCCTGGAGGGCAAGGAAGGGACTGGGGTCCTGCACTATAGGGTGGTGGGGGAGCAGGGCTCTGCCCTGGAGGCAGGCAAGAGGAGCGGCCTGGCCTTGGAGGGCAAAGGGGGGAGCAGGGCCCATGTCCTGGATGGCAGTGATGGCCATGCCTGAGGGTAACATTGCCTGGCCCTGGAGGGTGAGGAGGGCACCAGGCCCCAGGCTCTGGAGGGTGAGGAGGGCACCAGACCCCAGGCCTTGGAGGGCAAGGAGAGGAGCATGGTCCAGCCCTGGGGAACGAGGGAGGGAGCGGGGTCAGGCCCTAGAGGGTGGCGAGGGGAATAGGGCCAGTCCCTGGAAGGCAGTGAGGTGAGTGGGTCTTAGTCCATGGAGGGCATGGAGGTGAGTGGGGCCAGGCCTTGGTGGGCGAATAGGGGAGCAGGGTCAGACCCTGGTTGGTGGCGAGGATTTTTGGGTGAGGCCCTGGAAGGCAGTGAGGGGGGCGGGGTCAGGCCCTGGAGAGTAGGAACGGGAGTGGGGTCGAGCCCTGATGGGCAACGAATGGAGGGGACAGCACCATGGATGGCAAGCAGGGGAGCGGGGCCAGGCCCTGGAGGGCGAGGAGGGGAGCAGAGCCCATGCCCTGGAGGGCAGTGATGGCCATGCCAGAGGGGAGTGGGGCCTGACCCTGGAGGGTGAGGAGGGGAGGGGGGCCTAGCCTAGGATGGTAGAAGGGAAGCAGGGCTGGTCCTGGAGGGTGAGGAGGGGAGCAGGGCTGGGCCCTGGAGCCTGAGTAGCAGAGCAAGGCCCGACCCTGGTGGGCATCATGGGGAGTGGGCCCAGGTCCTGGAGGGTGTACATGTGAGTGGGGCCTAGCCCTGGAGGGTGAGCAAGGCAGCAGGGTTGGCCCTGGAGTGCAAGGAGGAGAGCAGGGTCAGACCCTGGAAGGCAGTGAGGGGAGCGTGGCCCATGCCCAGGACGGAAGTGAGGGCCATGAGAGAGGGGAGTGGGGCCTTGCCCTAGAGGGCATGGAGGTATGCAGGGCAGGGCCATGGAGGGCTAGGAGGGGAGCAGGACCTGGCCCTGGTGGGCAGCAAAGGGAGCGGGGCCCAGCCAGCCATGGAGGGAGGAAAGTGGAGCAGTGCCCATGCTCTGGAGGGCCCAATGGCCACGCCTGAGGGGAACAGGGCCTGGCCCTAGAGGGTGAGGAGGGCACAAGGCCCCAGGCCCTGGAGGGTGAGGAGGATAGGAAGGTCTGGCCCTGGAGAAAGAGGAGGGGAGTGGGGTCAGGCCCTGGAGGTGAGGAGGGGAGCAGGGCCCAGCCCTCATAAACAGGCATCGCTGCCAATCAGAACATGGACCCTGCTCCCCGTGTTGCCCTCTAGGGCCAGGCCTTGCTCCTCTTGCTGCCCTCCAGGGCTGGCCCCTGCTCAACCTGCCACCCTCCAGGGCCAGGCCCTGCTCCCCTCCTTGCCCTCCAGGGCCTGGGCCCACTCACCTTGATGCCCACCAGGGTCGGGCCTCGCTCTGCTACTCACGCTTCAGGGCCCAGCCCTGCTCCCCTCTTCGCCCTCCAGGGCCAGGCCCTGCAGCCCTCCTTACCATCCTGGGCTAGGCCCCCCTCCATTCCTTGCCTTCCAGGGTCAGGCCCCACTCCCCTTGGGCACTGCCATCACTGCCCTCCAGGGCATGGGCCCTGCCTCCCTCCTCATCCTCCAGGGCCTGTGCCCCATTTCCCTCCTCACCCTCCAGGGCCTGGCCCTGCTCCCCTCCTCACCCTCCAGGGCCAGGCCCTGCTCCCCTCCTCACCCTCCAGGGCCTGGCCCCATTCCCCTCCTCACCCTCCAGGGCCAGGCCCTGCTCCCCTCCTCACCCTCCAGAGCCTGGCCCCGCTCCCCTCCTTGCCTTCCATGGCCCTGCCCCGCTCCACTCACTGCCCTACAGAGCCTGACCGCGCTCCACTCCACGCCCTCCAGGGCCTTACCCTGCTCCCCTCACTGCCTTCCAGGACCTGGCCCCATTCCCCTTGCCACACTCTAGGGCCTGACCCCTCTCCCTTCCTTGCCCTCCAGGGCTGGGCTCTCCTCTACTCCTTGCCCTCCAGGGCCAGGCCCCATTCCCCTCCTCACCCTCTAGGGATTGGACCCTGCTCTCCTTACCCTCCAGTGCCAGGTCCTGCTCCCCTCCTTGCCTTCCAGGGCATGGACCCTCCTCCCCTATATGCCTTCCAGGTCCAAGCCCTGTACCTCTTGCTGTCATCCAGGGCCAGGCCCTGCTCCCCCTGCCACCCTCTGGGGTCGGGCCCTGCTCCCCTCCTTGCCCTCCAGGGGCAGGCCCTGCTTACCTCCTCGCCTCCAGAGCCTGGGCCCTTCTCCCCTCCTCACCCTCCAGGGATTGGCCCTGATCCCCTCCTCACCCTCCATGGCCTGGGCCCAGCTCCCTTCCATGCCCTCCAGGGCCAGGCCCTGGTGCCCTCCTCGCCATCCAGGTCCAGGCCCAGCTCACCTCCTTGCCACCAGGGCTGGGCTTTGCTCACCTCCTAGCCCTGCATGGCCTTGCCCCGCTCCGCTCGCTGCCCTCCAGAGCCTGACCCTGCTGCCTTCCTCACCCCCCAGGGCTGGGCTTTGCTCACCTCCTCTCCCTGCATGGCCTTGCCCCACTCCTCTCGCTGCCCTACTGGGCCTGACCCTGCTTTCCTCCATGCCCTCCAGGGCCTTATACTGCTCCACTCACTGCCTTCCATTTCCTTGCCTGGATCCCCTTGCCACCAACCAGGGCCAGACCCCACTCCCCTCCTCACCCTCCAAGGCCTGGCCCTGCTCACCTCCATGCCCTCCATGGCCTGGGCCCTGATCTCCTCACTACCTTCCAGGGTCTGGCCCTGTTCCTGTTGCCGTCCAGGGCTTGACCCCACTCCCCTCCTCGACCTCCAGGTCCAGGCCCCCCACCTCTCACTGCCCTCCAGGGGCAGGCCCTGCTCCCTTCCTCACCCTCCAGGGGTTGGCCAGCTCCCTTCCATGCCCTCCATGGCCTGGGCCCAGCTCCCTTCCATGCCCTCCAGGGCCAGGCCCCGGTGCCCTCCTTGCCATCCAGGTCCAGGCCCAGCTTACCTCCTCACCCTCCAGGGCCAGGCCCTGCTCCCCTCCTCACCATCCTGGACCAGTCTCCCCTCCTTTCACCACCCTCAGGGCCTGACCCTCTGGCTTCCTTGCCCTCCAGGGCCTGGGCCCAGCTCCCCTCCTCACCCTCTCAGGCTGGACCCTGCTCCCCTTGTTGCCCTCCAGTGCAGGACCCCGCTTCCCTCCTTGCCCTCCAGGATCCGGCCCCACTCCCACACTCGCCCTCCAGGGCCTGGGCCCTTCTCCCATCCTCGCCCTCCAGGGTCCGACCCTGCTCCGCTGGCCTCCCTCCAGTGCAGGACCCCACTTCCCTCCATGCCCTCCAGGGCCTGCCCCTGCTCCCTCTAACATTTCTAAAACCTACAATGAAGTTGATTTCTGAACTCTGGAAAATTGAAATTGTGTTAAGTAAAATGCAGATCATGCATTGGGGTGATCATGTGCATTTGGTCATAAAGTTTATAATCACTGTCTAGTTATAGTGGAGAGTGAACATGATGCATACAACTATGGTAAAGTCTGAACGCCTGAATCTAACACTGAACTGTACATGTAGTGTTAATGACCATGCTAAATTCTAACAGCATTTGAATCACTAGAAATATTGAAAAGCACCCCAAATATTTATAAGCCTTGCATCTGTATCCATAGTAATGATGCTAAAAGTACAATGTGTAACATTTCCCAGTACGCGTTTATATGCATTTCCCTTTCACAAACACACATGAATGCACACACGTACAAATCATAGAAGCTTAAGGGTTCAGAAACAAATATTTATGGACTTTAGGCCTTCATTATAGTTTATTGACAATTGAAAATAACCAAGTTTAATACTAATTTATATGTGTTAACATTTTTGTAACTTTGAACCCACTATGCTTTCCAGCATGATTAGAAAGCCAGCATCTGCTACATCTTCAAAGGGACTCTTAAAAATCGAAAGTTTACAGTGATGCTTAAAACAATCAATACAAAGTAGGTGGTTCTGAGAATCTATAAATAGTGTCAATTGCTTGGCTTCCATTGCATTTGATTGTTCTCCAAGCAGTGTGGGAACTGGGTATAAACTGCCCACTTTCAGTTAAAATAACTAAAATTGATTAATCGGTGTAATGCTAGTTTTTTTTTTTTTGTGGGGGATATACAATATATATTGTAAGTATGTTCTCTCAAATTAGTGAATATAATTATGTATTTCCTAAAAATCAGAACTTAATCCAAAACAGGACATGATTTGGGGACATGAATTTTATTAGATGTTGCATTATATTAGATTTTTGTAAAATGGCAAATATTTTATTTATAGCTACCAACTCATAAAACATTTGTTGTGGAACAGTGTTTGTCTATATGCTTGGCATTGTAGAATGACAGGTACACAGTGCACTTAGTAAATTGAAAGTTAAACCCAAAGTTACATCTTACTCAAACTAATTGTGCATCATATTGTAATTTTTCCTAGATATTACATCATTGTGTTTTACTCTTCATTTCTGTGTTACTGAGTTGTGTATTTTAGTATTTGCTTTAGAGTAGAAAAAGTACTCTGTTGGATCTCAAAGATTAAGGAGAATGTTTAACAATTTAAAAGTCTCAAAGCTATAGAATCTTTTTCTTGGAGTAGTAGATTAATTTTGGGGTAAGAACTCTTCGAAATGAAGATGCTTTATTGTTGAAAGTCATCAGTGAATGAAAGGAAGAATGTAAATAAAAATGGGAATATTTTCCAGTTCTGTGTAAGTCTCTAAAATATTTGAAAAGGAAAACCATTAAGTGCAAGATATGACAATATATAAGCTTTCCCTCAGATTAGAAATTTGATGCTAAATATTTAACATTTAATCTTTATTTCATAGTAACTATGAATGGAGGCCATTATGTTGACACCCTGTAAGCTGATTTCTAATCTTAAACTGAAAAAAAAACATGTTTTGTTCATTACCCCTCTTCCCTCTGTGCTTGAAAACATTGGCTTTTATCACAACACTGGAAGTATATTGAAGCCAGGAGCCAGGAGCCTCCTCCAGGTCTCCCACGTGGGTGCAGGGGCCCAAGGACTTGAGCTGTCTTCTACTGCTTTCCTAGGCCACAGCAGAGAGCTAGATCGGAAGTGGAGCAGCCAGGACTCAAACCGGTGCCCCTATTGAAACCTTAAGTTTTAACCTTCCCAATAAAAATAAATCTCAGCATCATTTAAAATGTTGGCTACTGCCATTGAGTGAACACAATGAAATTTGACAAAACACTTTACTTGGGTGTAAGATACCATTCCCTGAATCAGGTTTTATGATTACCTAAGTCATTTTTCATCCTTGTTTTATGAATATAAACACCGATACGTTTTCTTAGCTTCAGATTTTGAACATTCCAGTGATGTAGCTCCTGCTAACAAAGTGCCTGAATATTTTTGACACCTCATAGCCTTTTAATGTGTCATATCTGGTCATGTACACATGGGATCTATTATAAATTAGAGATACTTTCCATAAATAGAATAATATTTTGGATAACCATTGATGGATTGAAGAATCTATTTCCTCTTCAAATTTTTTTTATTTTAAGGCAATTTTGTGAAATTGAATTTTACTTATGGTTTTATTTGTCTTTGTGTCCAGATAAAGTAATAAAATAAAATAGCTCCAATTATACCAAGCAACCCTTCCTTGTCTCAAGTGCTTAACTTTCTCTCTTCATTCTTAGATAACTGCTGTTTTTTTTTTTAACTTTTATTTAATGAATATAAATTTCCAAAGTACGGCTTATGGATTACAATGGCTCCCCCCCCATACCGTCCCTCCCACCTGCAACCCTCCCCTTTCCCACTCCCTCTCTCCTTCCATTCACATCAAGATTCATTTTTGATTCTCTTAATATACAGAAGATCAGTTTAGCATACATTAAGTAAAGATTTCAACAGTTTGCACCCACACAGAAACATAAAGTGAAAAATAATAGATGATTTTTTAAATGATGATGAAATCAGATCAGACCTATTGTCATGTTTAATCCCAGTGAGAGTCAAGTTGGGAATCGATAATTTTTTTTTTTTTACAGAAGATCAGTTTAGTATGCATTAAGTAAAGCTTTCAACAGTTTGCACCCCCATAGAAACACAAAGTGAAATATACTGTTTGAGTACTCGTTATAGCATTAAGTCTCAATGTACAGCACATTAAGGACAGAGATCCTACATGAGGAGTAAGTGCACAGTGACTCCTGTTGTTGACTTTACAAATTGACACTCCTGTCTATGGCATCAGTAGTCTCCCTATGCTCCAGTCATGAGTTTCCAAGGCTATGGAAGCCCTCTGAGTTCTCCGATTCTTATCTTGTTTAGACAAGGTCATAGTCAAAGTGGAGGTTCTCTCCTCCCTTCAGAGAAAGGTACCTCCTTCTTTGAAGACCTGTTCTTTCCACTGGGATCTCACTCACAGAGATCTTTCATTTAAGTTTTTTTGTAATTAATTAATTTTTTTTTTTTGCCAGAGTGTCTTGGCTTTCCATGCCTGCAATACTCTCATGGGCTTTTCAGCCAGATCAGAAAGCCTTTAGGGCTGATTCTGAGGCCAGAGTAACTGCTGGTTTCTTAAATTGAACGGTCATCTTTTCCAGCAGCTGCTCAAAAATATCCATGATTGACCATTTTGTTTGCACTAAGCAGACATGCTTTTCTTCTTTCTCCCCCTCTCCGGTCCACATCATCTTCCCATCACCTGTGCACACCAGACCCACCTGTTCCTTCCTCCTCCAATAATCACTGAACTCCACAAAGACCCTAACTCTGACCTCTCATGGTTATCCCAGATCCTTGTGTTTTCAAGACTCTCAAAACAAAATCAAGTGTGGAAAATAGGGTTGATTTTTCCACATTTTTTTTGTCAATCATGACTCTAATCTCAAACACACACATAAAAATCCCTGCTTTACGTAACTAATTTTAATTTGCTTTCCAAATGTCTTCACATTAATGATCTCCATTGATGACTTCTCCTTCTCATCTATACTTACATTTGGTCCTCAGTGCCATGGTTTTATTCTACTCAGCATGGACCAAATTCATCCTATTTGACATCATCCTTTATTTTATTCCTATTGCCACTTTGTGTCTCTGGAATTTAATGTATTCCCCTCCCCACAGAACTCCTAAGTTAACTGTCCTCTGAGCATTTTTATCTGTTTTTATTCTTCCCTAGTGGGATCTTGTAGGATTTCTTTACTATACCACACAGTAATATATTGACTCAATCATTTCTCTTCTTAGAATTCTGCATTAACCTGAAGCTATTCCACACTTGTTATACAAATGTTTAATCATAAAGTTTGATGCATATGACACACAAAGTGCCTGATATCTATCGCTGACACACTACGTAACTTTGCTAGGACTGGCTCTTGAGTGTAATCTTGTTTTATTGAGTGCAGTGTTTTTCTGGCAAAATTATTCTTTAGAGCATGATTATACATCATTAGCATTCAAGACAGTGTTCTGTTACTTCATGATGTGAGTACCTAGAACTCACTGTGAAGGATTCATTCAGGAAATTTTCCAGAAGGTATTCTGCATCCATCATTTAGCCAAGAACCCCTAGTGAATTGCAATACTGTATTCACTATCTGATTTCCTTTGATAAGAATTTTGGAGTATCTATTCATAGGCTTTCTTCTAGAATTTCTTAATCCAATCATTAAAGCCTTAATTGAATAGTTGATTACTTTTGCACTGATAATGGATTTTGTTTGGTTTTAATAAATCTTTGTCCAATAGACTTGTTTCTGCTTAGCACTTCACTACTAAAACTCCATTTTGAACAAGTGTAAATTCACGTGCAGTATTTAAAGAAATAATGTAGAGGTATCCTATAAATCCTTTACCTAGCTTCCCCCAACAGCAGTAACTTGAATAATTGCAATATAATAGCACAACCAGAAAATTCATTTTGATACAATCCATCAACATTACCTAGATTTCACTAGTTTTACATGCTCTGTATGTGTGTGTTTAGCTCTTGTTGCTTATCAGATTCATTTATTTTTAACCCACAGACTGCAGTATCTTTTTGCCAATCTGCATGCCTTGTTTTTATTAAAATCTGCATGACACCTTGTCAGATGCATACCCCCTAATTACTCATCACATTTTCCGCTGGTAGGAAAGACTATTACTTGCATAGAGTCAGGTAAATCCTATTTGTTTGGCAAATCTTACTTCTGGTATAGAAACTGCTGCTCTGAAGATGAATGAATCCTCCATGGTTGAGATTTTCTGAGGCTCCTAGATCAATGTTTTTAGTAGTAGGGTGAACCTGGAAAATGTTTGGTCAACCCACAGGAAAAGTAAATGAACAGTCACTAAAGTCTCATTGTTTGTGTTTGTGAATGGTTGATATCAATGGATGCTTTCTAACATCTAATACCTTTGGTTATATGTTATATATTTACCATTTTTTATTAAGTCTGGAGAAAAATAAATGCACATTTATTAAAAAGTTTATCATAACCAAGCTAAAAATGTTTATTTTAAAATATATGGTGTCTATACTTTTAATAATCTGGTAACTATGAAATCCAATTTCCTATTAACCAATATGTATGAATATCCTGTGGCATTACTTTTAGATGAGACATGAGATGCTATAGCCATCTCTGCAGAGTTATGCATTGTTGAGCTTTATGCATTTTATACATTTATGCATTGTTGAACATTATATATAGTCAGCTCATCTTTTTTAAAATGCCAAGTACTAAATAAAACTTGAAATTATTGGACATTTGGGAAAAATAAGGACTATTAAGCAAGCTGCATTGTACTATTTGATAGTGGCACAAACATTGGTGAGTTAAATAAAAATAAACTGCTTTCAAATTTTTAAAATTCACTGGCTTTAAAAAATAGATTAAAAATCCCTTTTATGAGGACCTTGAAAGAATGATGCTGCTTCAGTCCAGGATGTCTGTGTCTGTATGATCCACTTTGCAGAGGATTATTGTTAACCCTTGTCAAACAGTGCTACAGGATTAGGGGCCATGGATCTGGGACACTGATGACCACATGGGTGGCCTGGCCAGTGAATAAAATACAAGGAAAGGGAGGGTGGGCAGACCATCAGTAATCTTCCCATGGGATCTTCTGAGATAGGTTCCATAAACCACCTAGAAAGGAAAGTTGGTGGCAAATCTACTTGTGCAACACAGTTACCATTATTTTCTGTAAGGGAGTTAACATAATGCACATGGCAATGCATTTTGGTCAGTCTTTTTATTTCTTTTTATAAAAAGATTATGTATCTACTAATTTGAAAGGCAGAGTGACAGAGAGGGAAAGAAAGACAAAGAGGTTTTCCATGTACTGCTTCACTTCCCAAATACCCAAAGCAGCCAGGGCTGGGCCAGGCAGAAGCCAGCAACCAGGAGCCAGGAATTCCTTTCTAGTCTGCCACATGGGTAGCAGGAGCCCAGGTACTTGGACCATCAGGTGCATTAACAGGAAGCTGGATTAGAAGCAGAGCAGTTGGGACTCAAACCTGCACTCTGATATGGGATGCCAATGTCACCAGCAGTGGCTTAGCCAGCCATGCCACAAAGCCTGCTCCTTGATGAGTGTTTTTTTTAAATAAATATTGTTTATTAAATTGATTCCTTTTTCCTGATCTTTTCGGATCTTAAGGAAAGATAGTTCATATTCTCTGTGCAGCAGGACTTCTTCATAAACCAGTGATTCTCAAACTTTGTGAGCACTGGAGTAATACAAGCCTTTTCCAAAGATACAGAAGCCTCTTGGATTACAATTAAGTTCATCTAGAGTGGAGCTGCCATGTGTTAAATTTGACAATCCATGGAAATCATAGCATGAAATGGGAGAATGGGGTATGGGACATGTGCACATCCTGTTCAGTGTTCCTCAGCACGTGACAAATGACAGCTCATTTCTGCCATCCTAGTCTCTGTTCTCATTTTTCCCAGTAATTTGGTGCAAGTCCCAAGTGTCTCATCATTTCATCGGGACACTGTCAGCCTACAAAAAGTCCCCAGGTGATTCTTACACACCATCAGGGTTGAGAATTCCAAGACAAGAAGAGTCTCTTTTCTCAATGAGAAGTCCTAAGACACAGGCACTTGTCCTCTGGATGTCATTCTTTTCAGACATGTCTGCCCAACAAGGCATTACAGATTTACTACAATGCACGGCTTGTATCTGTGGTTATCAGTGATAATTGTAATATTCCCTTTTATAAAAATATTTGTTTTATTTTATTTATTTGAAAGTCAGAGGAACAGAGAGACAGACACAGACAGAAAGCGATCTCTTATTTGCTGATTCATTCTGCAAATGGCTGCCACAGCTGGGGTTGGGCCAGGGCAAAGCCAGAAGCCTGGAACTCCATCCAGGTCTCCTGTGTGGGTGGCCCTGACTTAAGTTTTTCATTCATTACCTGCTGCTCCCAATACATTAGCAGGAAGCTGGAATTGGAAGTGAAGCCAGGACTGCAACAGTGACTGCAAACCAGGTGCTCAATCCACATGGGACACAAACATTCCTGCCTATTCCATTATAATACTCTTTCATGCTGTGTAGTAAGGGAACTGATAGCCACTTAAGGCTTTTTAAATTTTCATTAGGTAAACTTAAAAATGCAATCCGTTGATTCAATGAACCACATTCCATGCACACCATATCTGTGTGTGGCTAATGTATGGGATAATGCAAGTGCAGAACCCTTCCTTCCACTAAAGTGTCCTGTTGGTCTAGACATAAGGACCAACCTTCTTAATCTTCAGCTGCTGAAAGAGGGACCTTCTCAACAGAACAAGAGATTATGAGAACTCCAACACCAAGAGAAACTAAATATGATAAAAAATGAAGCATCTTTAAAAGTGAAACATAAAGAGCATGATTTTACAAAAGAACTTTTTAAAAATAAACACTTGCATCAACCAGCTGTTTTTTAGAAGAAAATGCAAGCATGGATTTGAAAACAAATATGCATCTTAAAGCCATTCTTAATTGAGGACAATGTATAAATATCGAATGTGGGCAGTTATCAGAAGACAAATGGACTCAGAGATACTGAGATGTTAGATCAGTAAGTTGTAGACACGCAATTAAAATGCAGTCAAATGCGCCATAACAATGGATATGAGTGTCAGAAAATGGTATTGTGGAAGTGAGAAGGCAAACAAAAAAACATATTCAAAAATGTAAGGTCAACTAGGGAGAGTTCCAGGCCCCTAGAGGAACAGGGAGGAGACCGTTTTTTCTGGGAAAGGTTGGGGAACATGCCAATTTGGATTCTCTATTACTTCCAAAGCTGAGTTGCCAATCCCTCAAGTAACACCAGTGTAGAATTATTATAAATGATTCCAATATCTATCCTGAAAGAAACATGTTCTTACAATCAGGAGAAATGTGTAGTTTCTTCCCACTGGTGTGAAACCATTTCTCTACTTTTGCTTTCTAATATTGAGATCACAAAGGGAAGCTCTTTGTGCTATAATTTTTTCCGTGCTTTGGGATGGACATATCTATTATTTAATTTAAAGAACAAAACATTTGGATGTGGTGATCATTGCTGGATATCCCAATAATCTATGAGTAGCAATTGTTAATGCATGTACACTTGTGTTACATATGATTGAAAAGAAATATGTTTCACTATGTACAACAGTGCTGAGGATTTTCTTTGTACACCATGGCTGCAGCAGAGCAATTTATATATTTCAATGGATTCTTTGTCAGATCAACACAGCAAGAAGTATAAATAATGAATCAGAAAAATGTTCTGAGCATTACAGATGAACTTTAGAATACCACTCTATGTGGAGGGTGGGACTTATGCCCCAAGATGGTGACCCACCATGGGAACTTCCACCCTCATAGTAAGATGGGCAACAGACTCCGCCCCAAGGTGGTGGCCCCCATGACCAACCACATGCTACATGCCTGATTAATGGAGCAATGTATATTAAATCAAGTTTTATTATGTTAGCTTGTTACTTTCACCTCTGAGCTGGACTTTATTATGTTAGTTTGTTGTTTTCACCTCTGAATAAGATTTTACTACGTTATTTCCTTATTTTTCCCTCTGACTATGATTTTATACATTAAGCTCTATAATAGGTATAGTAGCTCTGAGATGTCAGATTAAGTGTTAAGGTAGATGATCAGAGATATAACTGGGCCAAAGCTTAGCCCTATTTACCTCCTGTCTCCCCAGGTTCCAAGGTGATTTTAAAAGAATTTATTTATTTATTTGACAGGTAGAGTTACAAACAGTGAGAGAGAGAGACAGACAGAATGGTCTTCCATCCATTGGGTCACCTCCCAAATGGCCACAACAGCTGGAGCTACGCTGATCCAAAGCCAGGAGTCAGTTGCCTCCTCCTGGTCTCCCATGCAGTGCAAGGGCCCAAGCACCTGGGCCATCCTCCACTGCTTTTTCTGGGCCACAGCAGAGAGCTGGACGGGAAGAGGAGCAACCAGGATTAGAACCCGGTGTCCATATGGGATGCTGGCTCCGCAGGCAGAGGATTAGCCTAGTGCACCACAGCGCTGGCCCCACAAGGTGATTTAACTATGGATAGTTCTACATCTGCTCCTTTGGAGACTCCATGACAGATCTACACTTAATAATTGGGAGGCCCTTCAACTAGAAGGATTAAGAAATTATAGCTAATGCAATGTATCCATGTAAAATGCTTAAGAATAATTAAGCTCATGAAGACCTGTGTCTGTTTTTATTTTCTCAGGTCCTACAGAGACTGTAAAGCTGTATAGCTCTGCATACATTCCTACAGACTTACTTCTAAGGGTACAGTTTAAAACTTGATATGGAATCACAAATCCCCTTGGGCTAGATGGTAATGCTAACATCTTAAGTTTTAAAGTGATCCTGTCTATAGGATTACGTATTAACTGCTAATAGTAAATAAAATTAAAGAGGAGCGAATGCTCCAATATGGGAGGGAGTCCTTACAGCAGACTCACAGAGTGGCAATCTCCTTAAGTAGCACTCAGTGACCTCAAAATCGCCCCTGAAGGCATTCTGGTCTGGCTAGAAAGCCCACAAGAGCATTTCAGGCATGGAAATCCAGGGCACTCGTGGAAAAAGTGTCCCTATGTGGAGAACCTCCCTGGGTGAGACCCCAGTGGAAAGGAGAGGTCATCAAAGTAGAATGTACTTTTCTCCCGAGGGAGGAGAGGACTTCCACTTTGCTTATGGCCTTGTCTGAATACTGATGGAGTTTGTGGAACTCAAAAGGCTTCCATGGCCTAGGCAGCTTATGTCAAGAGCCTCGGGTGATCACTGATGTCACACATAAGAGTGTTAATTGTTAAATTAACAACAGGAGTCACTGTGTACTAACTTCCCATGTAGGACCTCTGTTCTCAAAAGAGCTACAGTATTAACATTACTGGTAAAAATTAATTCCAAAGATTTACTTTGTGCTATTGTGTGATATTATTCATCATAAGTTCTAGCTGTGGCTAAGTGTCAAGCTCCATTGCCTGTATTCTTAGGTATTTATTTAAAGTTTATTAAGTGCCTCAAATGTAAAATCTTGGATACATGTCTCTCTGTGAAATTTCTATCTCATATGTTTTAACATAGGGTCAGCTATTTAAAGGCAGCTGAGGAGATTTCTGAAAATGACAAAATTCTGTGGAATTTGAATTCCAAGCTTTTGTATATAGCTTTAAAGAAGCCCTGATGCAGACTCTGTACTGAAAAGTGTAGCAACAAAAGTTGTTATGGATTCCAGGATTTGGATTCTAAGCTGTGTTTGCTTAAAAAGCCTCTGACATAGACACAATGTGCTGGGCATGGGAGCTACAAAAGCTGTTCCAAGGAATCAAGGCGTTTTTAACAAAAACTCCAACATTAACAATTCCTGAGCAAACCATTCATAAGAAGATTCTCTTCAGATCAGTTTCAGCTTAAGTGAAAGGGACCTTACCAGGTTATATTGAGCATGACCACCTCCATTAAATTAAGATTAAACTTCTGCCTCTTACATATTCACAGGTGAATGTGAAAGACATGCCTGATTATTCCTGTAAGCCAATCAGAGACCTTAGTACCTCTTCAAAGCAATAAGGATAAGGAAAGTTTTGCCTTTGTCACATCAAGACTGCTGTACCTTAAGGCAAAAATGCTGTACCTGCATTTCTTCATTATCTCTGGGAACTGTTATTGATAATAAAGCTACCTAATGAGTTATTTCTATTATATTTCTCTATACTCAAGCTAAATGGGTTATAATCTACATAAGGGTAACCTTTCACTACCCACTATCTGGGAATCTGAAAAATACATTGTTTTCATCTTAAGGGGCACCCCGAATATAATTGGTTTTGTTCCAGTTTTGTTTATGCTAATCAGCAAACTTATATGTTTCAGAACTCAACTTCTGGGAGTAACTGACCATGCAGGGAACACAGACATTGGCAATGACCAAGACTGCTCCCGCTCACAAAGCGAATTTGTTAGATAGGCTATGCAGAGAATTCCAGACCCATCGGCAGGGCCTGCACTATGCCCCCATAAGCAGGAAGCATTTACAGAAGAGATAATTCTACACCTATCAACTTCCCTTAGGATTAAGGAATGAAGTCTCTGAGGGGGAAATGAAGTAGACAGGCATACAGGTTAGAATTGATTAGGCTTGTGAGCTGGAAGACCATGCCTTTGCCACGCCCCTGTGTGACCTCATGCCCCTACCTGGCCACATCTGAGCACCCACTGGCCAATCAGGTTAATTAGCCACTCCCCTTTGATAATGGATTAAAAATCTGTGACACAGTGTGCCTATCCTCCCTTTTATTCCTTTTTGTCACCCTGGCCTCTTGCCAGCAGGGGACTGGCTATAGCCCTGTGCCTTCAGGGCACATGGCCTTCGGGCCAACCTGCCCTATGCTTCCTGGCCTGGATGCTCTTCCATGTGGCTGGTTCCTGGTACTTGGTATCAACGCAGATCTCTCTCTCTCCTATAAATAAAGCCCTCACTCTCCTATGCATCTTTCACACTAAATAAAAGCTTAAAATATAAAAAAATAGAATACTACTCTAAATACTAGTGTCTGATCATTAGCATCACTTGTGAAAGAAGTAATCCTATCCTCTTAGACTCATCTTCTTCTCTCTTAACGTTTTCTCACTATCCAACATTGTATGACAGCTTTTGAACACCAGGATTTTGTTTTTTTGAAATAGTAAAGTGTGGCAGTCTTGAGTGTGCTGGAACAGGTTAATAGGGGCTTCAGGTAGCCAGTTGTTAAATTTTCCAGAAGTTCAAGAGCTGCTTGATGTCATCTTAGCTTTCAGCTTTGAAATTCCCTGTGTGGAGGGAACATGTCCCATGGAACGTGGCCAATTGTACAAGTCAGAGCAATTTCCCCATTCTGCACCACACAAATTAGTTTTAAATAAAGAGGATTCTGAAATTTCTTTAGTGAGTGATGATCAAAATTCTAGAAGTGTTTTTATATATGCACCAAAAAAGTTGCATACATTTGAATAAATGTATCTGTGATAAATGATGATTCAATTTAAAACATTTAAAATATTTAAACTATAAATCTGAGAGGATTTCAAAAGGTTCATGAAAAATGGAATTAAAGTGTAATTTTATTTTGGGGTACAAAAGATTTGGAGCTATGCATGTTGGAAATCTTTAAAGTTCATGAAAATTGCATATTATTTAAAAAGTGTATATAGTTTTAAAAGTTCTTCACACTGACATAAACTTATCTTTTTAAATTACACTAGGTAGCAACTATAAACATTCAAGTTTATTTTGTATACAATGATTAACAACAAAATTTCTCTTCATATTTCTCTATAGCTAAGGTTGCTCAGAAAGATATTTTAAATATAGTGAGTTTCAAATGTAGGCATACTTTCTTCAGATTAGGAAGTTATCATGCATTTAAAATAAATGCTATTGAAAATAAATTACATAGAAAAAGTACTTTTTCAGATTATAATTTTACTTTCTTAAAATATTTATATATTTACTTGAGAAGCAGAGTTACAGACAGAGAGAGAGGTCTTCCATTGCTGGTTCACTCCCCAAATGCCTGCAATGGCTGGAGATGGGCAGATCCGAAGCCAGGAGCTTCTTCCAGGTCTCCCATGCAAGTGCAGAGGCCCAAGCACTTGGGCCATCTTCTGCTGCCTTCCCAGGCCACAGAGCTTGTTTGGAAGTGGAGCAGCTGGGACATGAACTGGTGTTTTGGGATGCTGGTGCTGCAGAAGGAGACTGTGTCACAACCCCAGAAACTTATCTTTTAATTTCATTTTCCCTGAATTATTTGCACACATACATAAAATATATATAAACATTTTTTAGTTTGACTTACTTTGAAAGTAGATGACAATGTCATTATGTTTAAAAACTGACTTATGCTTCAGTTTGAGGAGTTTTTAGTAACAGAGCTATAAAAAGATAGTATGAGAGAAATAAAAGCACTCAGACCTGCTAAAACACTTTTATTTATTAAGAGCAAGCATACTTAACCCTAACCCAAAGGAATTGTGAGCACAGCCACGTTTTTAAAAATATGTATTAGTAGAAAGAGCATCACCTCCTTTATAAAATGAATTTCATTTTTTAAGAAAAGAAAGATGCATTTTACTAAATGCTACATGTCAAGTGACAGTGAAGTGATTTAAGTGGAATTAAAATACCAGTAAATGTGTCAGTAAAAATTTCAGTTGAGGGGCCAGCATTTTGGTGCGACAGGTTAGGCTGCCACCTGCAAAGCCTGCATTCCATTTGAACCCCAGTTCGAGTCATGGCTGCTCTTCTTCCAGTCCAGCTCCCTGCTAATGTGCCTTAGAAAACAGCAGAAGATGGTCCAAGTCCTTGGGTCCCGCCTCCTCCCCACGTGGGAAACTTGGATGGAGTTCCAGGCTCTTAGCTTTGGCCTGGCCCAACCACTGAGGGGAGTGAACCATTTCCTGAGTGAATCAGCAGATGGAAGATGTCTTTTTCCTTATCTTTCCCTCTCTTATGTCACTCTACCTTTCAAAAAAACTAAGGTAAATCCTTAAAAATTGTTTTCAGTTAATTAAATCTCACTCATGGTACATTTTATTTGATATTATCAATAGTATTATTACTAAACTTATTTTCTATCTCCCACATCTGTACTTTAAATTCTCTCAATTTTCTGTTTGCAACAATCATGCATGGATTCTATAGATTAGGAATCTGAACTTGAAAAGAGAATTGGCTTAGAAGACCATGGAAGTGGCAAATTGCAATGATTTTCAACTCAAGTCTTCAGGTGTCAAACCTTCTGCTATTTTCCCCAAGTCATTCTTCTTTTCTGAATCTGTAAATGTTTTAAGCAAAAATATGCCCATTACAAACTAATTTTAACCAGAGTTCCGGTTAATCAGTGCAAAACTTTAAAAACATGTGCGGCTACTAAGATTTATTTTCTACTCTGACAGTTATTGCCATATGAAACAAATGATGTGCTTCACTCGTGTTTCTGTGTGCTGTGTGTATGCAAGGGTAGGGATGCTGGTAAATAAATAACATTTAGGAACAAATCATGTCCGTTTTTGAGAGTGGCAGCTTACATGTTAAGTACAAGAAAAATGTACAATCCCAGTTCATTTCCCCCCTCAGTGTAATGAAATGCTATCTTCTATCTAGTATATAATTCTAAAAACTTATTAAATATTTCAAACGTTATGAGCCATAATATATGACATATGAAAAAATATCAAAGTATGGGTTTGGATGGAGTGCCTTGATCCAATACACAATCAGTACCCTTGGATTATCTGCAAGGTGAAATCTTCAGATTCACATAAACTTACTTACATTCACATAAACTTACTCATATGCCATTTGGGAGAAATTAGAAGTAGGTGTAGAAATTTTTTTGTATCTAATCTAAAATTTGGCTTTTAAAAAATATATCAGATTTCAGTTAAAGCTACTCTCCTAGGAAAATTTGCTTAACATAACATTTAGGTTAGTCTCTGAAATGCATACATAATAACAGAATTAAAATTCCTTTTTAAAATCTTTATTTATTTGTTTATTTGAAAGGTAAAGAGAAAGAGAGAGACTTACCATTTGTTGATACACTTACAAATGCCTACAGTAGGCATGGCTGGATCAAACCAAAGCCTCAAGCTAGGAATTTAAACTCCGTCTCCCATTTAGGAGACAGGGCCCCAAGCACATGGGGCTGCCTCCCAGCATAGGAGTCAGAAGAAGCTGAAATTGGAGGCAGCACCAGGTCTTGAACTCAAGCCCTCCAATATGCAATGTGGGTGTCCCAAGCAGCTTCTTAACTGCTTAACAAAATACCCACTTCATGGTATTATCATTGCTATTTCCCATAAATTGATTTAGCAAAGAAAAAGGTTATGTATCCCAAAGTATTAACCCTTAACACATGATAGCTTGATAGTACCCCAAGGACTACTATTTATAATTATTTATGGTTAATTTTAAGTCACTTCTATCCAAAACTTGATTGTAAGGTACTTCTGGATAGGTAGTATATCATATTAATCTGTGTATTTCATAGTATATTGTACAGCAAACTACTCATGATTGTCACATGTCACATACGTCACATATCACACTTTCACCATAGGGTATACGCTATGTGTACAGATTTCTAAAAGGGACAATAGTATCAAATGGTATTTAAAAGATACTTTATTTTTGAGTTTCCTATTTCAGCAAGATAGTCAATTCCCCATTCCCCCTTCTCCACACACATAAGCCAATCCTACACTCACTGCCTTTCATAGCCTCTTTTGTTCAAGAAATGCACTAGGATCAGCGCCTCTGACCTCACCTTCTCCTTCCTCTTCTAGAAAGGCATTTATGCACCACATGCAAGCCTCTTCTGCTGTTATTCATAATCATTGCTACTGTATCCATTCTGCCTTCACCAGTCTTGTTACCAACCTTCTTTGCTTGTGTACTCTGCACAGGCTAGGCCAGCAATTCTTCACATTTTACACTCAGAAATTTTTTGATGTTCATTTCATTCCTCTCATAGGATCTCACATTCAGTATGTTTTCTTTTGATAGGCAGAGTTAGACAGAGAGAAAGAGAGAGAGAGAGAAAGGTCTTCTTTCCATTGGTTCACCACCTAGATAGCTGCTATGGCCGGCACACTGCACCTATCTAAAGCCAGGAGCCAGGTACTTCCTCCTAGTTTCCCATGTGGGTACAGGGCCCAAGGACTTGGGCCATCCTCCACTGCCTTCCCGGGCCACAGCAGAGAGCTGGACTGGAAGAGGAGCAACCAGGACAGAATCCGGCACCCCAACTGGGACTAGAACCTGGGGTGCCAGAACCGCAGGCAGAGGATTAGCCTAGTGAGCCGCAGCGCTGGCCTCAGTATGTTTTCTAAGTAAATGTCACTTAATGTTTTCTTCTCTCTCTCTCTCTTCCCTCCTGCACACAGCCTCTCCCTATATAAAGTAATAGTAAGAATGATGAAGAAGACAATGGAGATATGATTTACACAGTTTGGGAAGAGGAAGCCTTTCTTTGTCATTTGCATGTTATTTTGCTTAAACATGTTTACATCAG
Organism: Oryctolagus cuniculus; assembly: GCF_964237555.1. Taxonomy (NCBI): domain Eukaryota; kingdom Metazoa; phylum Chordata; class Mammalia; order Lagomorpha; family Leporidae; genus Oryctolagus; species Oryctolagus cuniculus. The sequence goes on from NC_091450.1 coordinate 51,847,643, forward strand.
AGCTTCCCTGTTATTTGAGGAAATCATTATGTTGTACAACAAGTTGACTTTATTGCAGAGCACTGATTTTCTCTTTGGCTGATTTTACTTTTTTGGAAAGCAAGTACTACTTAGTCAATGTGAACAGAATTCTATCTGTGAAGGGTATTTAAGCAGTGTCCTACAAATGGAACTTCTATGATTTTTGACTTCTCATATTGGGGAAGTCCTTTTAGAAAAGCAGTCAGAAATGTGTTGCAGAAGATTCACCCAAAGACTATGATCTTTCTTGCCAGTGCGACTGCAATAGGGAATGATCACAAGGCATTTCTTTCCAGCAGCAGATGCAAGCAAACTGCTGTATAATACATGAGCTGGAAACTCAGGTTGTCTCAGATTTTAAGATTATTTTTATATCATTACTTTTATGTATTGTTTATTTTTATAATTTACAGTTTCTACTGTGAAGGCAAGTGAAATAAATAGGTAGATTATTGACTTTTAATCATCCAGAAATAAAAAATACGTGAGCTATTTGCTTCTCAAACCCTCCAAATGAAGAAAATTATACATCCTAGTAAATAATAAAGGCATAATATTTTAAAGAATGGGCTAAGGAATGTTTTTAGTAAATTTTGTCTTGATGAAAATCATTTAAGAGTACAAGTTATAGTATTTTGTATGTTCTAACAGTTAGGCATGATGTGATTCTTCTTAGTAAATCCATGTATCTGTTTACTGGGACTCTTTAAAGGAGAAGAAACACACACACACATCCTGACACACTCTCACACTCATACACACTCATATACACAGTCACTCATACTTACACACTTACACACACACACCCTCAGGCACACACTCATACATGCTCACCCATACTTACACAGTCACACATATATCACATGTATACACTCACAGTCACACATACACACTCACTCATACACACACTCACCCATACACACACTCACTCATACTTAGTCACACACAATTATACTATCTGATTCTAGTTAATTGGGCAGGCTAGGATTAGTTATATTTCATCAAACATTCCAAAAAAACCTTTCCGAGGGAAATAAATTCATCTCTGGATGCCACTGGGCCTTGGAAATCATAGCTACACCTTCTGTTTCATTGTGGGCTGGCAGAAAATAACATACAGCTCCTTGTAGGAGCTCAGCTATTTTTCACTGTGAATTAGAACGCACTTATCCATTGTGTGAATTCTTTTTTTTTTTTTTTTTGACAGGCAGAGTGGACAGTGAGAGAGAGAGAGACAGAGAGAAAGGTCTTCCTTTGCTGTTGGTTCACCCTCCAATGGCCACCATGGCTGGCGCACTGTGGACGATGCACCACGCTGATCCAATGGCAGGAGCCAGGTACTTCTGGTCTCCCATGGGGTGCAGGGCCCAAGCACTTGGGCCATCCTCCACTGCACTCCTGGGCCATAGCAGAGAGCTGGCCTGGAAGAAGGGCTACCGGGACAGAATCCGGCGCCCCGACTGGGACTAGAACCCGGTGTGCTGGTGCTGCAAGGTGGAGGATTAGCCTAGTGAGCCGTGGCGCCGGCCCCATTGTGTGAATTCTAAACTTTTACATTTTAGACTGAGCTCCATTTTAAGAACAAACTTTTCCTATTTTTTAAAAATGTTTTCTAATTCTTCATTGTATTAAATGTATTATTTCCAAATACTAAGGACTTAGGCTACAGTCCTCTCTTAAAGGTTAGAGTTTACAATTAATCATTGAATCCCTACAATATGCGGGCATTTATCTAAATTATTTACTTAATTTAACCATCTTCACATGAATTCTGGGTTAAAGGTCAGGAAACGAAGGAAGTAGGGTTGAATAAGCAGGTGAGTGGCAGAGGTTGTGCTCTTAACATCAGATGAATGTGGCTTCTTGGGTAACCAAGAGTCTGCTTGTGTGTCTTAGTTATCATAGCAATACTTAGTATCATAATTAAATAGAGGTATTTTCTAATTCTTCTGTTTTTAATTTCAAAGATTTATTTATTTGAAAGGCAGAGCTCTATAGAGAGGGAGAGAAACTAGAAAAAGGATCTTCCATCCACAGGTTCAATCCTTGAATGGCCACAATGGCCAGGGCTGAGCCAGGCTGAATCAACAAGCCCGATCTCCATCTGGGTCTCCCACATGGCGGCAGGGACCCAAGTTCTTGGCTCTTCTGCTTCCCAACAAGCTCCCTGCTAATTCTATTGGGAAAGTAGCAGAAGAATGCAGATGGAGTTCCTGGCTCTTGGCTTTGGTTGACCCAGCTCAAGACCTTTGTGGTCATTTGGGGAGTGAACCAGTGGGTGGAGGATCTCTCTCTCTGTCTGTCTCTCCCTCTCACTTTATCACTTGCTCTGCCTTTCAACTAAATAAATAATGCTTAAAAATGGAGAATCATTCTGTTCATACTTAGACCTCAAGCCTGCATGTTAAGAACTTACTAATTTCATATCTAAAATTGTCTTCTAGAGAGGATTTTGTCCATCTTATTATAATATCGTATGATGAGTGGTTATATACAGTTCATGTTTTGTAAGGAGAAAATTTGACACATCTCCAATTAGGTCATCAGTTGTTTGAAGGCAGATTGGAAAACCAAGGAATGTGTTGCCCATGATGGAGGTGAGAGTATTTTACTGCTTCTGCTCTCCATTTGTCCCAAGACTAGCACAGCACTTGGGAAAGCAGTAACTCAGCCATGATGAATACAGTAAATCACATGATTACATATATTTGAATGAATGAGTTGGTACTAATTTTTTTCGGATCCCAAGAAGGAAATTACAAGTCTGAAGTCAACAGCAAACCCAGGAAGGAAAGGACAGCATTTACCAAGAGCAAATCCAAGGACTAGAAGCAGAATTTGCCCATCACAACTATGTGACTAGACTGAGGAGATACAAGATAGCAGAGAATCTGGATCTCACCAAAAGACAGGTAAAGCTGGGCATTGCCAGGGATTGTTTTCATTGCTTTGGTTCAATAACCCTCTTGTACCATTTTTTAAATATCTGGAATCATTGTTCTTAATTATCAAAAGGAAGAAAGGTGTGCTATTTAATGATTAAGTATTTTTACCCAGCAAAATGAAAAAATTAAAAATTGGTGAGTGATTTTATGGGGGAAAAAACCCTACATTTATTGAGTTTAAAGAAGAATTCTGTGTTCTGCAATAACATTCTTTCTGTATTTGTTGGTGGTGGGGAGGTGTGTGTGAAAATATTTATTTGACATAATGATGGAATGTGGTGAGGAATTTTGTATCCTTTCAAAATCTCCTATTTGGCATGTTAGAAAGTCGACAACCCCTGAGTAGTTTCCTGTATTGGTCAGAATAGGGTATGTTATGTTGCGCTAACACATTAGCTTCCGAGCCTCAATGGCATGATACAAAAATGCTCATTTGCTCACTCTCCATACTGAGTCTCCTAAGTCCAGCTTCCAAATAAAAACTCCCAGCATGGTGGCTCTCTGGCATCTCCACTTATGATGTCATTGGGAACTGCAGAAGGTGAGAAGTCATTGCGAGTTCATGCACTGGCCCTTGAATGCTTGCATGGGCCATGACCCACATTAATGTTTCAGGTTCAGAAATCATCAAATGGTGCAACGTAAAGGAAATGACGGAATACAAGGGCACGTAGACCATTCATGAATATTTTTGTCCCATTACTCCAAATATTTTTGAAATTGTGCTGGTCTTGGTAATGCAAGTTTCTGCTACAAACTCAGAGAATACTTTGGAATTATTAAAAATTTGTGGATCTCAAACAGTAAGACCTAAAGAGTACTATTACATTAATTTTGTATTAATTACTTCCTAGATCCCCTTCTTGAATTTTATTTGGATGACAAATGGTCTCCTCTTATGATGTTCCCAGCACACTCTTTGTAAGGGCTGTGACTTGCCCTGGGAGAATCTAACCGACTTACAGTTACCAGTTGTTCAGCTTTAGATAAACATTCCTGAAAGTCAAATGCAAAGATCTTTATGGACAGTGCAGTTATTATTGGCACTTGGAGGGCTGGACTCTCATTTCCTCTTTCACTGTACACACCTCCTCCAGGATCCCACTGGAACCAAGGAAATATCAACAGGGTGCAGACATTTGAATGCATATCTTAGGTGAGAAAACTGTTCATCTAATTTCTTAAATCATCTTTCCTCTGTTAATATTACATCTCAAGCCTGTTAGGTTACTTCTGGGTGGGGAAAATGCATACAGGAACACTTTCATGTGTTTTTATACATTGTCAGTTTGTGTTTTATTAATCATGACTAGTACCTAACTTATGGAGCATAACATTTCCTTCCCTTGAACTTCACAAAGTTCCATCTATAAGTGTACAGCTTATGGCATGCAAGAAAGCCTGTTCCAAAATCTATCATCAGACAATAGTTTCACTATGTTTTCATTTCTAAAAAATTGTTTACTTAAAAATTTATATACTTATTTGAGAGGCAGAGAGAAAGAGAGGGGGCATTTGTTTTATTGTTTTTTAATTTCTAAAAAAAATATTATTTATTTACTTATTTGAGAGCAGAGAGTGAGAGAGAGAGGGGATACAACTATTGCTTGCTCATACCCCAAGTGTACATGATGATCCTTGGCTGGGGGCTGAAGCTGGGAGCCAGGAATCCAATCCAGGTCTCCCCTGTGAGTAGTAAGGAAGTCGTTGACTAAGGCTACCACAGTGGCATCCCAGGATCTATGTTAGCAGGAAGCTGGAGCCAGGAGCTGAGCTGAACCCAATATGGAATGCAACCAACCAACATCATAACTGCTAGACTAAAGCCTATCCTGTGTTTTGCTCTTGTTTAATTATTTTTTTAACTGGGAACAGGACAATAGGCAGGGAGAACCACAAATTTCTGTCATTATAGAGAGACAGTGAACTCCAGGAAAGCTAACTGTGTTTTATATAATACATGAGGAAGTTGGAAATTGGAGTTTGCTTCCAGTGTATGTAATGATGGCTGTAATACTGAGCCTTCAGTGAAGAACAAAGTAGAAACTCTGTGTTTACTAACCTGGGGATCTTGGTTTTCCCCAGCTATCTAGGCTTTCAACAGAGGTTTCACTTTTGTCTGAGCGTAATTCCTTTTGAAAAGTAATTCTATAAGCCTAGTTTGAGAGGTTTTGAAGGTATTTGGATATTTTTTTTCCTAAATGACTTAACACTATTGAAAAATAATTATATGTAAATATGATATATCTACATATGTCACATACATGCACACACAACTTTATTTACTTCTTTGAAGTCCCTTTTCAATGCCATGATGTTAAGCCAATGCTGTATAACAAACCACTCTACACATTGCTGGATCTTAATGGATACCGAGCTGTAATTCACTCACAATCTTGTGCATCAGATTTGGACTGGAATTACTTGGCCAGTTTTATTGCCAGCAGTACCTGGCTTCCTCATGAATCTGCACTTGGCTTATGGGTTGACTATGAGCTGGCTGGGCCTCCACTAAAACAACGCATTTCTGTTGCATGTGTTTCCATCTTCTACCAGGATAGGCTGGAATCCCAATCTTCAGGTGGTTGTAGAAACATTTCTAGGAGCTCTGAGGGGGAAAGCTGCAACATGCAAGGTTTCTCAAGTTTTGCTTGAATCATATTGGCTAATTTAGTTTCATTGTCCAGAGAAAGTCATACAATCAAACTCAGTGTGGACAGGAGAAGGAGATTATGTCATTGCCAGACATTCCTAGAATAAGCATGGTCTTGGTGGAAAAAACAAACAGCAAAACACTTGAGTAATAATTATGTTTTCAAAGAACTGAACAGTTGATATTATGCAGATTATATTTATTCCACAAATATTTAGGTGCAGTTTTGCAAGATAACATGAAAAGGAGATGAATGTGGGTGGAATGTAAATTCCCAATTAAAAGTAAGTCCTCAGGGTTCCTCAGAAAGAATTGAATTGTTATGCAGAACTCTGATTAGAATTCTGAGATTTGCCATTTAGAATTGTGTTTTGTTAGGTAAGTAACAATCTTTTCAAGACACAACATGGAGATTAAAATTGCATGCTGTTTCTTTTCCTTAGAAGTCTATGTTATAATGCATATGAAAGAGGGTTTAGCATAAAGTACAAAACCTAACCATCAATCACAGGAGGAAAATCTTTGATATACATGTCAACTAATTATTTTATAATACAAATATACATTGAGCCAGGTATTAGATGTAAAATATTGTTACACTAAGCTAGAAAAGTAACTTCCTGAACACATAGAAGAGGCAAAAACTGAACTAGTAACAACACTGTGGTCAGCATTGAATGTCACAAGAGAAGAATGACAGGATCATATACGAATATGTTCCTGGTTTCATCAAATATAAATTTATTCTTATCCTTCTGCACCTGTACAGCATCTTCAGATTCTAAAGGCTTTATTTTTATTCTCTGGGCTGAATTTTACTGTGCTGAACTTATCAGAAGAAATATTGTAGGTTTGAACAATCAATTTTTCTATCATTAGTAACCCAAATATATATTTCTCCAAAATGCCTGGGTTTCATCCAGTAAAATATTTTCAATTTATTTTCTGAAGATTGGGCTCTTAAAGTTATAGACATAGAGTTATACACAGAATCCTACCTTCCTAAATTGGGAAGTTGCCTTTCCTAGTCAATTGGGGTTACCAGAGCAAAATCCCATATTTTTGGTAGTTTACAGACAGCATAAACTAGTTGCTCACAGCTGAAGACTGGGATCAAGGTTAAGACACCAGCAGAGTTCCTGTCTGGTGAGAGCCTGCTTCTTCCTGGACAGCAACCATCTCACATGGGTGAGAGGTTTGGCTGAGCTCTCTGGGGCCTGTTCTACAAGGCACCCAGCCCAATCACAAGTGCTCTGCCCACATAAGCTAATCACTCTCAAAAGTCCTTATTTTTTCAAAATTAATTTTTTGAAAGGCAGAGAGAGAGAGAGGGAGAGAGAGGGAGAGAGAGAAGTAGAGAGAGATAGGGTGATCTTCCATCTGCTGGTTCACTCTCCAAATGGTCACAACTGCCTCAGGCTGGTCTAGACTGAAGCGAGGAGTCCAGGACTCCATTTAGGTCTCCTGTGTGGGTGGGTGGCAGAGCCCAAGAACTTGGGCCATCTTCTGCTGCTTTCCCAGGCCCTTCAGCAGGGAGCTGAATTGGAAGTAGAGCAGCTGGGATTTGAACTGGAGCTCATATGGGATGACAGTGTTGCAGGCAGATGCTTAGCCCACTGCACCAGTGTGTGGGTCTCAGACCTCACTTTTAATGTGGTCACCTTCACAGACAGGATTCTAACATTTGGGTTTTGGAAGGTACAAATGTTCAAACTACAGTATAGATATTCAATTACTTTAATTTTTCACTAATGCCATACATGCTTATCATGTAATCCTCATCTTGTTCTTGAGTGATACTGTTTTGCAGGATTTCCACATTTTAAATGCTCTAACTAAAGGGTGCAAGATCTCTCCCTCTCTTTGCTTCTCCATAACTCTGAGTTTCAAATAAATTAACAAATCTTTAAAAAATCTAAGTACATATATGCATTCTCGTCATTTGCATTCTTCAATGCACACTTTGAAATACTATGATTTAGTACAGGAACTTACACATACTCACAAAGGAATATTGTATCAAACCTCATACTGATCAATGTTTTCCTTCACTTAAATAGGATCCTCTAAATCTAACAAATGCTTGTCTTGACTTTGCCAAAGCTTTTCAAGATTGAAGTACAATGAAATTCTATCCTGCAAATGGGAAAAACAGTAAGTGTTAACTCATCTAGCTCCATGGTAGGATTGTGTAAGAGAAATAATTTTCTCTTAAATGACAACTGACTTTAAAATCAAAACTAGTCTTTGACAGGTTTTCATATGTAAATTTATTGTGATTACCTATGAAACATCCATTTCTATAACTGATGTCATTTTTAGCTACCTCTACCTTATTTATTGAATGCATTTCATAATAAGCCTTATACATGTCATCTTGAAGGCTTGCAATCCTTGGGTCTCATTTTAGAAAAAACCTAAGATGCATTAAATCCCTAAATATCTCTCAAATTTTCAGAATTCCATCTGTAAGAGTGGTTGTGAAATTTCTCAAAGAAGGCAGACTCTTAAATGGTGTCTTCTTCCCTAATCCACCTGGTCAACCAGGAAGAAAACAAGAGGCTCGTATTGAAAACCAGCTCCACTAAAAATGCTAACCTTAGAGCAAAGATGAGGTTCAAGTCTTTTAATTCTAAAGCTGTGTTGTGGAGCACTTATCACTGCAGTCACTCTCCAGCTTCTAACTCAAAGCTTCCAGCTTATGACCTATCCTCCCACATCCCCAAGAGCCACAGCTAATAATCTTCAATTGGCAGGGCCACTTAGAATATTTTGAAGAGCCAGTCGGTCTAAAGATCCTCCTGTGCCAAGGCATTTTTAAGTCTGATGAGCTTATTCTGGCTTTTTTTCTTCATCCAGATAAGCTTGGAGAAGTCTCCTGCCAGATATCTGGTATCTGACAGGGGGAAGAAAGAGAAAACAGCTGCATGGGAATTTAACAGGGAGTGGTAAAAAGGACATTTTTACAGAGTGAAGGCTGCCAAATGTAGAAGTAGTGGGAGATCCTGCCACTTCACAAAATCTTTTCCACAGTGCTAATCAAAGGTGCAATATTGTGGATTTTTAAAGCAGCTAAAATGAGTGGAATAAACATACTGAGAACTCAATACCTCTGCCAAGATAAATGGAAAATCCCCACCTTGTTGGATTATACTGCATTGGCGGTAATAAGAAGGATTATGTTTTGTTTGCTACTTGTAAATCATTCAGTGGCTCAATGCCAAGTATTTTCAACATAGCCATCCACTTTTTTTTTGGATGAGTATAAAAAAGGAAATAATTTTGTACACCACATAAAAATTTTGCACATTTTTAACAGAATTTTTCCCATTCTAGATTTATTTATGTAAATTACTATAAAAACACTTAGTTTAATTTATTTTGTTTCTGTGAGCCACCATATTGTCTGTTCAACTGTTCTGAGATGGTCTTTCTTACCAATGATTTTATAATAGTGTTTCTTTCTTTGGATCAGTATTTAACACTTACCTGGAGTAAAAGTCAGTTGCTTCTTTTGTGTAGGTTCCACATACACAAAAAGTTTATGGTAAGTAAAAAAATAATTTAAGAAATAGTAACATTAAAGACAGATCTGGCTGGTGCCATGGCTCAGTAGGCTAATCCTCTGCCTAGCGGCGCCAGCACACCGGGTTCTAGTCCTGGTCAGGGCACCGGACTCTGTCCCAGTTGCCCCTCTTCCAGGCCAGCTCTCTGCTGTGGCCAGGGAGTGCAGTGGAGGATGGCCCAAGTGCTTGGGCCCTGCAACCCATGGGAGACCAAGAGAAGCACCTGGCTCCTGCCTTTGGATCAGTGCGGTATGCCGGCCATGGCGGCCATTGGAGGGTGAACCAAAGGCAAAAGGAAGACCTTTCTCTCTGTCTCTCTCTCACTGTCCACTCTGCCTGTAAAAAAAAAAAAAGCTATACAGCGACCAATATTTCAAACCTTCCATACACTGATTTTCAAAAATATTGCCTATATGAAGTAGAAGACTGAGAAATAAGTAATTGGTTCATAACCATAATATTCAAATTTGAAATGATAAAGACAAAAACTCTGAAAATAAGGTCATATCCTAATACTGCCCTTGAGAATGTTCTTTTTTCTTTAAAAGTGCTATTCTTAACCTGCATAGATAATAGAGAGGTAGATAGGTAGATGATAGACACACAGCTATAAAGATGAAGAAATATTTCTGAGCACACACACAGACCTACATGTCTGTGTATATGTGTTCATATATATGTGTACATATACATATAAAATGAGTTTTCTTTAAATAATTGAAATTTGTTGTACTTTTTGCTATCATGAGCATTCATCAATTTAGTACAATGAAAGGACAACATCATCGAAGACAGCATTGTCTAAGAATTTTCCATACTTGGCTCCTGAATTTCTTCAATAAGCAGTTAAAACATTAATTTGCACTTAATCAACAAGTCAGCAGTTACATTCTGATGGCTATTGTGGATCACAGCCAAATGTCATGGTTTATGTGTGATGCTACAGAAGGAGCTTTGGCTGTGAGAGGACACTTCCTGCACTTCTTTTCACACTAGCCTTGCATGCATTTTTTTATTTCATGAGAAAATTCTAGAAAGTTTGAAAAGCCAGTGAAAGTTTTGTGTTGACATCTTTAATTTCAACAAGAGTTGCTCTAAAAGGTAATGAACTCAGGCCAAAGAGAACTATTTCTGGAGACTTTGTCTATAAAAGTGTGCTATTTGATCTCCAAATTCCCATAACTTACAAAAAACTCAGAGATGCATTCAATTTAAAGTAAATGTTATACTTTAAATCATTTTATCATTCCCAATTATTATGCATAATATATACTTTTTAGTTGTTTGCTTCCTTCCAGTTATTGAAATTACTGACTATTTTGGGGAAAGGAATCAATGTGTACTCATACAATAGTAATGATAATCTTTGTGAATTCTTATAATGATTTTAGATATAAGGGAGTAGTCTCTAAATTAGTAAATGAATGATCAGTGAGAGCTCACATATATGCTGATAACAACCAGAACATATCAGTATTAATTCAATTAGATTCAACCATAATAAGTTGATAATGTCCTATGGTTCTTTACTCATAAATTTGGTGAGATTCACTGTTTTAACTGAATACATTTGATAGATATGCCTGAGATGGTGGGGAAAGCAGAAGTTGTTAATTATAATAATGTATATTGATAGTGATGTTTCTAATTGTTTTTTTAACTTTTATTTAATGAATATAAATTTCCAAAGTACAGAATATTGATTACAATGGTTTCCCCCCCATAACGTCCCTCCAACCCACAACCCTCCCCTTATTCACTCCCTCTCCCCTTCCATTCACATCAAGATTCATTTTCGATTCTCTTTATATACAGAGATCAGTTTAACATACATTAAGTGAAGATTTCAACAGTTTGCTCCCACACAGAAACATAAAGTGAAAAATACTGTTTGAGTACTTGTTATAGCATTAAATCTCAATGTACAGCACACTAAGGACAAAGATCCTACATGAGGAGTAAGTGCACAGTGACTCCTGTTGATGACTTAACAAATTGACACTCTTGTTTATGGCCTCCGTAATCACCCTAGGCTCTTGTCATGAGCTACCAAGGCTATGGAAGCCCCCTGAGTGCATTGACTCTGATCATATTTAGACAAGGCCATGGTCAAAGTGGAAGTTCTCTCCTCCCTTCAGAGAAAGGTACCTCCTTCTTCGATGACCTATTCTTTCCACTGGGATCTCACTCGTGGAGATCTTTCATTTAGGTTTTTTCCCCCAGAGTGTCTTGGCTTTCCATGCCTGAAATACTCTCATGGGCATTTCAGCTGGATCCGCATGCCTTAAGGGCTGATTCTGAGGCCAGAGTGCTGTTTAGGACATCTGCCATTCTATGGGTCTGCTGTGTATCTCACTTCCCATGTTGGATCATTCTCTCCCTTTTTGATTCTATCAGCTAGTATTTGCAGACACTATTCTTGTTTATGTGATCCCTTTGGTTCTTAGTCCTATCATTACGATCAATTGTGAACAGAAATTGATCACTGGGACTAGTGAGATGGCATTGGTACATGCCACCTCGATGGGATTGAATTAGAATCCCCTGGTATGTTTCTAACTCTACTGTTTGAGGTAAGTCAGCTTGAGCATGTCCCGAATTGCACATCTCTTCCCTCTCTTATTCCCACTCATATTTAACAGCAAACACTTTTCAGTTAAGTTTCAGCACTTAAGAAGAATTGTGTATTGATTACAGTATTCAACCAAAAGTATTAAGTAGAACAAACAAAAAAATACTAAGAGGGATAACATATTAAGCTGCTCATCAACAGTCAGGGTGAGGGCTGATCAAGTCACTGTTTCTCATAGTGTTCATTTCACTTTAACAGGTTTCCTTTTTGGTGCTCAGTTAGTTGTCACCTATCAAGGAGAACAAGTGGCATTTGTCCCTTTGGGATTGGCTTATTTCACTCAACATAATGTTTTCCAAATTCCTAACAGGGATCACTTTTCAGTTAAAATTTAAACACCTAAGAATAATTGTGTGTTAATTACAGAGTCCAACCAATGGTACTAGAACAAAAAAAATACTAAAATGGATAAAGTATTACATTGTACATCAACCATCAGGACAAGAGCTGATCAAGTCACTGTTTCTCATAGTGTCCATTTCACTTCAACAAATTTCCCCTTTGGTGCTCAGTTAGTTGTCACCAATCAGGGAGAACATATGGTATTTGTCCCTTTGGGACTGGCTTAATTCACTCAGCAGGATGTTTTCTAAATTCCTCCATCTTGTTGCAAATGACTGGGTTTCGTTATTTTTGAATGCTGTATAGATTTCTATAGAGTACATGTTCCATAATTTCTTTATCCAGTCTACCGTTGATGGGCATTTGGGTTGGTTCCAGGTCTTAGCTATTGTGAATTGAGCTGCAATAAAAATTAATGTGCAGACTGCTTTTTCGTTTGCCGATTTCATTTCCTTTGGGTAAATTCCAAGGAGTGGGATGGCTGGGTTGAATGGTAGGGTTATATTCAGGTTTCTGAGGAATCTCCAGACTGACTTCCATAGTGGCTTTACCAGTTTGCATTCCCACCAACAGTGGGTTAGTGTCCCTTTTTCCCCACATCCTCTCCAGCATCTATTGTTGGTAGATTTCTGCATGTGAGCCATTCTAACCAGGGTGAGGTGAAACCTCATTGTGGTTTTGATTTGCATTTCCCTGATTGCTAGTGATCTTGAACATTTTTTCATGTGTCTGTTGGCCATTTGGATTTCCTCTTTTGAAAAATGTCTATTGAGGTCCTTGGCCCATCTCTTAAGTGGGTTGTTTGTTTTGATGTTGTGGAGTTTCTTGATTTTGTTGTAGATTCTGGTTATCAACCCTTTATCAGTTGCATAGTTTGCAAATATATTTTCCCATTCTGTCGGTTGTCTCTTCACTTTCCTGACTGTTTCTTTTGCAGTACAGAAACTTCTCAATTTGATGCAATATCAAATGTTAATTTTGGCTTTGACTGCCTGTGCTTCTGGAGTGTTTTCCAAGAAGTCATTGCCGGTACCTATATCTTGCAGAGTTTTTCCAATGTTCTCTAAGAATTTGATGGTGTCAGGTCATAGATTTAAGTCTTTAATCCATGTTGAGTGGATTTTTGTGTAAGGTGAATGGTAGGAGTCTTGCTTCATGATTCTGCACGTGGAAATCCAATTTTCCCAGCACCATTTATTGAATAGACTGTCCTTACTCCAGGGATTGGTTTTGGATCCTTGATCAAATATGAGTTGGCTGTATATGTTTGGATTGATTTCTGGTGTTTCAATTCTGTTCCATTGGTCTATCCATCTGTTTCTGTACCAGTACCATGCTGTTTTGATTACAACTGCCCTGTAGTATGTCCTGAAATCTGGTATTGTGATGCCTCCGGTTTTGTTTTTGTTGTACAAGATTGCTTTAGCTATTTGAGGTCTCTTGTGCCTCCATATGAATTTCAGCATCATTTTTTCTAGATCTGAGAAGAATGTCTTCGGTATCTTGATTGGTATTGCATTGAATCTGTAAATTGCTTTTGGGAGAATGGACATTTTAATGATGTTGATTCTTCCAATCCATGAGCATGGAAGATTTTTCCATTTTTTGGTATCCTCTTCTATTTCTTTCTTTAAGGTTTTGTAATTCTCATCGTAGAGTTCTTTAACGTCCTTGGTTAAGTTTATTGCAAGGTATCTGATTGTTTTTGTGGCTATTGTGAATGAGATTGATCTTAGAAGTTCTTCCTCAGCCATGGCATTGTCTGTGTATACAAAGGCTGTTGATTTTTGTGCATTGATTTTATACCCTGCTACTTTGCCAAAATCTTCTATGAATTCCAATAATGTCTTAGTAGAGTTCTTTGGTCCCCCTAAATAAAGAATCATATCATCTGCAAAGAGGGATAGTTTGAGTTCTTCCTTCCCAATTTGTATCCCTTTAATTTCTTTTTCTTGCCTAATAGCTCTGGCTAGAACCTCCAGAACTATATTGAATAGCAGTGGTGAGAATGGGCATCCCTGTCTGGTACCAGATCTCAGTGGAAATGCTTCCAACTTTTCCCCCTTCAATAGGGTGTTGGCTGTGGGTTTTTCATAGATTGCTTTGATTGTATTGAGGAACGTTCCTTCCAAACCCAGTTTGCTTAGAGTTTTCATCATGAACAGGTGTTGTATTTTATCAAATGCTTTCTCGGCGTCTATTGAGATAATCATATGGTTTTTCTTCTGCAGTCTGTTAATGTGGTGTATCACATTGATTGTCTTGCACACATTAAACCATCCCTGCATACCAGGGATAAATCCCACTTGGTCTGGGTGGATGATCTTTCTGATGTGTTGTTGCAGTCTATTGGTGAGAATTTTATTGAGGATTTTTGCATCTATGTTCATCAGGGATATTGGTCTGTAATTCTCTTTCAATGCTGCATTTTTTCCGGCTTAGGAATTAAGGTGATGCTGGCTTCATAGAAAGAATTTGGGAGGATTCCCTCTTCTTCGATTGTTCTGAATAGTTTGAGAAGAATTGGAGTTAGTTCTTTAAATGTCTGGTAGAATTCAGCAGTGAATCCATCTGGTCCTGGGCTTTTCTTTGTTGGGAGGGCCTTTATTACTGTTTCAATTTCTGTCTCAGTTATGGGTCTGTTTAGGTTTTCTATGTCTTCATGGTTCAATTTAGGTAGATTGTATGGGTCCAGGAATCTATCCATTTCTGATAGGTTTGTTTCCCTGTTTGCTGGCATACAAGTCCTTGTAGTAATTTCTGATGATTCTTTTTATTTCTGTGGTGTCTGTTGTTACGTTTCCTTTTTCATCTCTGATTTTATTGATTTGGGTCTTTTCTCTTCTTTTTTTAGTTAGTTGGGCCAATGGGGTGTCAATTTTGTTTATTTTTTCAAAAAACCAGCTCCTCTTTTGGCTGATTTTTTGGAATATTTTTTTTGGATTCAATCCTGTTGATTTCTTCTCTGGTTTTAATTATTTCTCTTCTCCTACTAGATTTGGGTCTGGTTTGCTGCAGTTTTTCTAGATCCTTGAGATGCGTTGAAAGCTCATCTATTTGGTGCCTTTCCAATTTCTTGATGTAGGCACCTATTGATATAAACTTTCCTCTTAACACTGCTTTTGCTGCGTCCCATAAGTTTTGGTATGTTGTGCTGTTATCCTCGTTTACTTCCAGAAAATTTTTGATTTCTCTTTTAATTTCTTCTATGACCCATTGTTCATTCAAGAGCATGTTGTTCAATCTCCATGTGTTTGCGTATGCTCTAGGGATTCCTGAGTTTCTAATTTCCAACTTCATTCCTTTATGGTCTGAGAAGCTGCATGGTATGATTCTAATTCTTTTGAATTTGCTGAGACTTGCTTTATGGCCTAGTATGTGGTCAGTCCTAGAGAAGGTTCCATGTACTGCTGAGAAGAATGTAAAATCTTTAGCTGTAGGATTGAAAGTTCTGTATAGATCTGTTAGATCCATTTGGGCTATAGTGTCGTTTAAATCTACTGTATCCTTGTTGATCTTCTGTCCTGTTGATCTGTCTATTTCTGAGAGTGGAGTATTGAAGTCCCCCAGTACTATTGTATTGGGGTCTAAGTCTCCCTTTAAGTCCCTTAACAAATCTTTTAGATAAACTGGTGCCCTGTAGTTAGGTGCATATACATTGATACTTGTTATATCTTCCTGTTGAAGTGATCCCTTAATCATCATATAGTGTCCCTCTTTGTCAGTCTTAACAGTTTTTGTGGTAAAGTTTATGTTGTCTGATATTAAGATGGCTACGCCCGCTCTTTTTTCATTTCTGTTGGTATGGTATATCTTTTTCCAGCCTTTCACTTTCAGTCTGTATGGATCTTTGTTGGAAAGATGTGTTTCTTGTAAGCAGCAAATAGTTGGGTTTTGTTCCTTAACCCAATCAGCCAATCGGTGTCTTTTAACTGGACAGTTCAGGCCATTAACGTTCAATGTGACTAATGATAAGTGGTAACTTTGCCCTGCCATTTGCCAAAGATAAGTTTTAATATATGCTTTGAATTCCCTGTGATCTTTTGCTGTGAGCTTTCCTTCCTTTACCTTCTTTCATATTGATGACCGTGTTTCTGTGTTTCTGTGTGTAACACATCTTTAAGCATCTTTTGCAGGGCTGGACGAGTGGCGACAAATTCTTTCAATTTCTGTTTGCTATGAAAAGTCTTTATTTCACCTTCATTCACAAATGATAGCTTTGCAGGATATAATATTCTGGGCTGGCAGTTGTTCTCTCTTAGTACCTGGGCTATATCTCGACATTCCCTCCTAGCTTGTAGGGTTTCTGATGAGAAGTCAGCTGTGAGTCTGATTGGAGATCCTCTGAGAGTAATCTGACGTTTCTCTCTTGCACATTTTAGGATCTTTTCTTTATGTTTCACTGTGGAGAGTTTAATTACAATGTGTCGTGGTGAGGATCTCTTTTGGTCATGTTTATTAGGGGTTCTGTGAGCTTCCTGTACTAGGATTTCTCTGTCCTTCTCCAAACCTGGGAAATTTTCTGCTAATATCTCACTAAAAAGGCCTTCTAATCCTTTCTCCCTCTCCATGCCTTCAGGAA
This sequence comes from Oryctolagus cuniculus, assembly GCF_964237555.1. NCBI lineage: Eukaryota > Metazoa > Chordata > Mammalia > Lagomorpha > Leporidae > Oryctolagus > Oryctolagus cuniculus. Next base: position 51,864,384 of record NC_091450.1, read on the forward strand.
CTCCTAGAACCTGAATGTTGGTTTTTTTAATAGTATCCTGCAGATTCCTGACAATATGTTTTAGATTTCTAATTTCCTCTTCTTTTCTTTGGTCTGACTGTATCCCTTCCTGTTCTCTGTCTTCTAAGTCCGATATTCTCTCTTCTGCTTCCCCCATTCTGTTTGTAAGGCTCTCTATTGTGTTTTTCATTTGATCTATTGAATTCTTCACTTCATTATGATTTCTTGTCACTATCCCAGTTTCCTGTTGTACTAGTTGTTTTGTTTCATTTTGATTCCTCCTTAATATTTCATTTTCACGAGAGAGATTTTCTATCTTGTCCATTAAGGATTTCTGTAGTTCAAGAATTTGTTTTTGAGAACTTCTTAATGTTCTTATCAATTTTTTGAGATCTGCTTCTTGCATTTCTTCTATCTCATCATCTTCATAATCTTGAATTGGGGTGTCTTTTTCATTTGGGGTCGTCATGGTGACTTCCTTGTTTCTATTATCTCGGTTTTTGCGTTTGTTATTTGGCATATTGGAGATATTTGGTTTCTTCACTGTGGTGCTTTTTCTTGTTATACTATGACTCTAGATTAAGTGGACTGTCTGTTTTTGATGGAGTCTTAGAGGCTTGAGATGGGTGTGGCCTGAGAGCTCTGTTTCGTGTGCCTAAGGTGACACTCCCAGGTTAGGTGTGGTAGATCTCTCTCTCTCTCTCTCTCTCTCTTTCTTTTTTTTTTTTTTGATTCAAAAGGGAAGTAATTCTGCACAGCTGAATGAAGTTGGAGGTAGTTAGCAGGCAAATGATATACCCACAGGAGCCAGAGATTGGAAGCTCTTTCCAAAGGACCACCCAGGGAATCTGTTCTGCCCTCAGGGTGGGCTCAAATTCTCCTTCAGTCTCCCACTGGGTTGCCAAAGTTACGGAATTGTAGCGTCTCTGGAGAGTACTCACGTGAATTCTGTGAGTTCTTTCCCCCACCGTCTCTTTTTTCACAGTCTCAGTTCAGTAGCACCACAAATTTACTAGGTCCTAATCTCCTGTTAATTTGCCCCACCCAGAGTCAGGTTTTTCTGCTAGGCTCAGGGCCGGTGCAGACCTGAGGTCACTCTGCTTATGACGTATGTCCAAGATGGCGCCTGCTCTTTGTCTTGCTCTCCCTTGAGAGGTGAGCGGAGAGAGAGAAACCCGTGTCCGTACCAGTCACCTTTTTTTTTCTCTCTCACTCTCTTCCAGTTAGCCTGGTGAACTTTCCCCCCCTGGGGGTCATTCCCTCTATTCTCCTCTCTCCGCTTGCCTGCCGGTGTCTCGGGCTATTGAGGTTCAGCTCACCTCGCGTTCCAGCGCTGGTGTGTTGAGTCTGCCGCTGGTGTCCCGAACTGTGGGCTCCCACACTCTCCACGCAGGTCCGCTGTGAATCACGCGTTCTGGAAGAGTTTCTTCTGCTGTTTCCTCCCCTACTCTTCCTTGAATCTGCAGTATCTCCACTCTTATTAAACTGTCTCTCCCCGGACTATCAGTGTGCTCCCTTCCCATTCCGCCATCTTGCCTCCTCAGCTCTCTAATTGCTTTTAAACATCATTGAAAGATTAGGCAAGATGATAAGAGAAAAAAAAGCTGTCATTCTAGTTGGTCTTGTTAGTTTGAAAAAGACAGAAATGTGGACTAATGGTATAACTAGTACTCAAACAGTACTTTATACTTTGTGTTTCTGTGTGGGTGCAAACTGTTGAAATCTTAACTTAATACATACTAAATTGATCTTTTGCATATAAAGATAATTGAAAATGAATCTTGATTTGAATGGAATGGGAGAGGGAGTGGGAGATGGGAGGGTTGCGGGTGGGAGGGAAGTTATGAGGGGAAAAAGCCACTGTAATCCATAAGCTGTACTTTGGAAATTTATATTTATTATATTAAAGTTAAAAAAAGAAAAAGACAGAAATAAAGTAATTGCTTTGAATACAAAGATTTCATATCTTCAGTTAATACCAGCTAAGAATTTTATAACAAAGTAAAGGAAAAAAACAAGTAACTTAGTTTTGATATTTTCACTCAATTTGCTAAAGTCACATATAAATGATATTTCACTTTGAATAACTAAAAGCTGTATGTATTTTTTCACCTTGTATGGAAATGTGGTTATTTGAAGTAGCATGTTTCCATTGTAATTAAATGTTAATGAAATAAGTAATTTTCATTGAACTTCATCAGGTAAGAAGAAATTATTAGCATTTATTATGGCTGTGACATTTCAAAAAGATCAAGTTAAAAGGAATGAAACTTCTAGCAACTTTGCTCATCACATGAATTATTACTTTGGTTCATTTTTTTGTAAAGAAGAATGAGATTTCATAAGATTGGTTTTAATAATATCAAGAGATTAACATTTCTTACATCAAATTTTATTTGTCACAACAAGATTTATTTATTGTTCAACATGTTATTTATCCATGGCTCACAATAGCTGTTGAGTATTCAGTTTTCTTAAAAACATGTGGAGGGAGGCATTTGGTGTAGAGATTAAGACTGCTTGGGACACCTGCAATCTCAAATTAAAGTGACTGGGTTCAAATCCTACCTCCATTCCTGATTCCAGTGTCCTGGTTAATGCACATCCTGGGAGGCAGCAGGTGAAATCTCAAGTTTTTGAGTCTCTGCCACACATTTGGGATATATGACTGAATTCTTTGTTCCTGGTTCAACCTGTCCCAGCCTCGGCAGTAACTAGCATTTGGAGAGTGATCCACTGGGTGGGAGATCCCTCTTTGTTGCCCTCTCCGTATGTGTGTGTTGGAAATAAATAAAGATGCAAAAAAAAGTGGGATAGTAAAACTTGTATGACTACATCAAAGAGCCTGTTTTACAAGATTGATTTGTAAAGGGGAAAAACAAGTTTCAGAACTGAAAACTATAGAGACAGAAAAATGATTCATCTATCACCAGCTTTGTGCTAAAATCAATGAAAAAGGCAAGAGGCAGCCCAATAAATAGGGTTTCAATTGTTAGTCATGCAATGTATTCTATCCCTATACTCCTTCCATCAAGCACCCCCAACCTCAACGCACAGCTGCAGATCTGCAGAGCAGAGTTTGCTGGTGGCTTGGAACTAGCTGAGGGACCCCATTGGCAGGCAGACATATGTCTATCCTTGCAGGCAGGAGAAGTGGAGAGGCTTTCTTTTCTTTCTTTTTCATTCTTACCTTAAAGCATCCTTGGTTCGAATTCTTCACTTCAACTCCCCACTTTGCCACTGAACTACTTGGTTAAGTCTGCAGGGCCTGTTGACATTGGGTTGTCTACATTAACTGCCAGAGCCACTTTAATCACTGGGATATGATTAAATCTGAAAATTGTATTTTTACAATGATTCTTTCCATGTTTTCACATCTTTATGATGTGAATAAATATTTGTTAGACAGTGTCTACAGTGTTTCAAGTGCCCAGACAAAAATGGAAGCAGTTGGAACATTAAATCTAAAAATTCCAGATGTGTAGAGATATCTGGATATGTCACTGAAATTTTCAGATTTCATCCAGATGTTTGGTGTTATGGTTTTGTTTCTACAAAAGTCATACATTTATGCTACAATATAAATATGGATTATGACATTATATAGATTCAGCTTCCCATTAACCTAATTCACTGTGGCCACCTTAGGAAATTATGAGACACTATAGATTCATATATAATTTGTTTTCTTCTCTAATGTAAAGCCTAGGAGACCAGATATTATACACATTAAATGCAAATGTGCAAAGTGCCTGGATTCCAATAACACCTCCACTTCCTATACAACTTCCTGCTAATGCTCACCCTGGGAGGCATCAGTTGATGGCTGAATTACTTGGGTCCCTACCACCCAGGTGGGAGACCCAGGTGGAGTTCTTGGCTCTTGACTATGGTATGGCCCACTCCTGGCTCCTGTGGTTATGGGGAGTGAACCAAGAGATGGAAGATAATCTCTTTCACTCTCACTGTCTCATTCTGCCTTTCAAATGAATAAAAACAAATAATTTTTAAAAATTAAATGGTAAAATGTCATATGATGAGAAAGAAAATGAACGGACATACTTTCTTTTAAATACAAAGTCGTATTCCTAAAATCCGTACCTTCTTAGAATTTTCTCACGTGAAATTGCACATGACAGATGGATGCTGGTATTACAGAATTACTGTACCTCCTCTCCTAGAGAAGAACATCAGCATGGATTTCAATAACTCTATTCCTCCCATTTTTTGTTTCCTGTCAAGATTATTTTGCATGAACATTTCAGTCTTGGTGACAGTGATTATGATGATGACTTACATGTTTTTTTTTTTTTTTTTCCCCATCTGGAATGGTCAATGGAGAAACTATCCTATGGAGAATCTTGAAAGCCTCATTATTCCAATATCACAAATATGAAAATTGAGACAGAGAAAAGTGTGGTTTTCCCAAATTCACACAAAAACTCAGAAGTGAAGCCAAGAGTAGTACCCAGCTCATGTGCAACAGATCTAATGCAACCTGCACTGTCAAGCTCACATGGTGATTAGGTTGAGTAGTGTAATTACCTAAAGTACAGGGCAGGAAAATAGCGCCCCATTTACCAACCCATTCACAGCAAGTGGAGGAATTACGTGAATGAGAGTCACCATATGGATGGTGCTCATGCATTTCACAATCCTGTACTTTACCTTCTTATCCTGAATGCTCTAAAAACAGGAGTTTGAGATAGAATTCAAATAAAAAAACCAAACCCCAATTCTGGAGCCAGATAAAGACATAGGTGTTTAAATCCTGGTGTTAGATTAAATCCTGGGGTTAGAGTTTCCATCTGTGTCATGTTCATGTAAACTTTACCTCAATTGTCTCATTCATAACATAGAAATAATGTTCACAACATGAGGGGAAAGTGTATTAGAAATAAAGCACATGTAGCACACATGCTGTAACATGATGCATGTAGTGATCCTTATGATTAGTAAGCAGAAATAATGTCAGTTCTCATCAAATATTTTTAATGATTTATTTTATATTTGAAAGGCAGAGGGTTACAGAGAGGCAGAGGCAGAGAGAGAAAGAGGGAGAGAGAAAGGGAGAGAGAGACAGAGAGAGAGAGAGAGAGAGGTCTTCCATCCGCTATTTCACTCCCCAAATGGCAGCAATGGCCAGATCTGAGCCAATCTGAAGCCAGGAGTCTGGATCTTCTTCTGGGTCTCCCACATGGGTGCAGGGCCCAACAACTTGGGCCATCTTCCACTGCTTTCTCAGGCCATAGCAGAGAGCTGAATTGTAAGTGGAGTGACCAGGACTTGAACTGGCACCCGTGTGGGATGTTGGCACTTCAGGTGGTGGCTTTACATGCTATGCCATAGTGCTGGCCCCTCACCACTGAACTTTAAATCAAATTTTTACTATATTGTATTATTTTTGTCAAATGGACTAGTGTATAGATAGGTAATAAATGAGACATGATGTTAATTGAGCCCAGCAGTGAAAGCAGTGACAATCCCTAGTTAAGAATCATCTCAATTTCAATATTTAATTGTGTAAATGTCTAAGGAATTTATACTGACTTTTATGAATCATGTGATTTGAAGGTTGCAGATATAAATATGTCTTTGGAAATTTGAGTTATTTCTCATCACATTACCATTGGCACTGTGTATTCACAGAAATTGAGATTATTTCAAATATAAAAATGCAGAGGCCAGCGCCGCAGCTCAGTAGGCTAATCCTCCACCTATCGGCGCTGGCACACCGGGTTCTAGTTCCGGTCGGGGTGCCGGATTCTGTCCTGGTTGCCCCTCTTCCAGGCCAGCTCTCTGCTGTGGCCCAGGAATGCAGTGGAGGATGGCCCAAGTCCTTGGGCCCTGCACCCCATGGGAGACCAGGAGAAGCACCTGGCTCCTGGCTTCGCATCAGTGCAGTGCACCGGCTGGCCATGGCAGCCATTGGAGGGTGAACCAACAGCAAATGAAGACCTTTCTCTCTGTCTCTCTCTCTCTGTCCACTCTGCCTGTCCAAAAAAAAAATAAAGAAAATGCAGAACATTCAAAATATATTTGGTGTAGGAGAATGAAATATATTTGGTGGTGAAGCAGACCTGTCCCTATCAGATACAAAGATCTGCTACAAAATTACAGCAAGAATGAAAATATGATGTTCTCACAGGTAAAAACTAACCCAGGGACAGAACAGAGTAGAGCAGAAAGCTGTGCATATGAGAGGCCTTCAAAAGCTCATGGATGGGGCCAGTGCTGTTGTGCAGGGCACTGAGCCTCTGTTTGTAACACCAGCATCCCATGTGGAGCACCAGCCTGAATTCTGGCTGCTCTGCTTCAGATTCAACTCCCTTCTAATGCACCTGGGAGAGCATCAGACAATGCCCTGAGTACTTACTCCCTGGCACCCACATGGGAGACCCAGACATGGTTGTGGGCTCATCTGACTGGGGGAGTGAACCAACAGATGGAAGATTTTTCTTTCTCTGTTTCTCTTTCTGTCTCCATTAGCATAACTTTCAAATAAATAAAATAAATCTTGAAAAAAAAAACCCTCAGAAACCTCTTGGAACACAAGAAGTTATCATTTAATTCCATTTTCTGTGACCTTTTTGAAGCCACTTTCTACATGGAAGCTTTATTGATGATGGAATTGAAACAGTGATCACTGAGAAAATGGTGACTTTCGTAAAAAGCTACCTAGAACAACTTGTTCTTTTTAAATATTTATTTATTTATTTATTTATTTGAAAGTTACACAGAGAGAGGGGAGGCAGAGAGAGAGCGAAAGAGGTCTTCCATCCACTGGTTCACTTCCCAGTTGACTGCAATGGCTGGAGCTGCATTGATTCGAAGCCAGGAGCCAGGAGCTTCTTCCCAATCTTCTCCATGGGTACAGGGGCCCAAGGACTTGGGCCATCTTCTGCTTTTGCAGGCCACAGAAGAGAGCTGGATCAAAAGTGGAGCAGCCAGGTCTCGAACTGGCACCATATGGGATGCTGGTGCTTAAGGCCAGGGTGTTAACCTGCTGCACCACAGCACCGGGCCCAAGAACAACTTGTTATTCACACAGAATAAATGGAAGCATTTGCTTTCCTCTGTATACTAAAATCAATACTTCCTGGTTTGACAGGTTCAATTTGAAATGCAAACCTTAAACTCTTGGAAGATGTAGAATACATTTGTGGCCTCAGCAGAGAGTATGCTTCAATAGCTCTAACCGTTAAAGAAACAGTGTGTAAATATAAATACATTAAGAGCTTCTGATCATCAACAAATACTCCAAGAAAAGGGGAGGGCACAAACAAAGAAGATAGTAGCTTCCATACAACTGAAGGTATTAAATTAGGACTCAGACATTTTAAAGTCCATAAAGAGTAAGATTAATTTTAAAAAGAATTCATACCAGATACAGGGAGGTATTTCATAGAAGCACTACAGTGGGCCATTATTTTTTTTAAAAAACAAAGTTAATTTATCTATGAGAAATGAGAGAGAGAGGCCTTCCATACACTGGCTCACTCCCCAAATGGCAGCACTTCCCAGGTGTAGCAGCAGGGAGTGAATTGGACACAGAGCAGCCAGGACTCCTGGTGCTCCAACATGGGACATGGACACCAACTCTGGATCCTAAACTCTTCAAAGATACTTGACTCCATTAGAAAACAGGAAAGGCAAAATAAAAGCACAGTAAGACAACATTTATTGTCATTGTGTTGTAAAAAAAAAAAAAGTTGAACCTGGTAAATCCAAATGCCGGCAAAGATTTGGGTGAACTTGAACTTTTATGCCCTGGAATGAACAAGAAAACTAAACTGATACAACCTTGGAAAACAGTTTTTTTTTTTTTCACATTAGTGTGTTAAGATGAACATTCACATAACATTCAACCTATTGATGCAGCTCCTGACTACGTATCCACATAGGTCCCATCACAGGTTTATCATGCAAGAGCAGAACCAAATACCTTGGAGACATCTTGAATGATAAGCCCTTTCTTGTCTACTTCTCTTTATTATTGTGATTTTTAATTTTTAAATCCATAAAGCAAAAACTGTGAGGTAATACTACAATGAATTCCCTTTGTTGTTAAATATGAAAGGTAATCATTTGTGTGCATCTTGTGAATGTTTATAAATTATTATCACAAACATGCAACCTGATTAAACTCAGGGTGGGATTATTTTTATATTTACCTTCTTCCATGGTGTCTTCATGTAAACCTTTGAGAATCTGGTTCTCCTAGGCAGACCAAAAGGAGAAAGCACTTGAATTTAATGTTCTGTTTTGCTTCGTGTGTTTCCTTTCTTTGTCCAAGGTGAAAGTGTGGTTCCAGAACAGGAGGATGAAGTGGAAGAGGGTAAAATTGGGCCAGCCGGGCACTGCTGCCTGAGAAAAGGAACTGGTGAACGTGAAGAAAGGAACCCTGCTCCCTTCAGAGCTGTCAGGGATCGGTGCAGCCATGCTCCAGCAAACAGGGGACTCTCTGGACAATGAAGACAGCCACAACAGCGACCACAGCTCAGAGCATGCACACTTATGATCCACACAGACAGGACCAGCTTCATTCTCAGGAAAGAAGCACCATGATGGCAAGCCTTACCCAACAGAGTTTACACAGAGAGATGGCCATGGCCATGATTTTTAATATTATTAAATTCAGGCATCATGGGTCTGTTTTGCATGATTTATAGAGGAAGGAAGTGCCACTTATCAAAGATGCTTCCATGATGAAAATCAGAAGGTGAATTTTCTTTGAATAGTCCAGAGATGTTTGGTTGTGTGTATGACAGTGAGCAGGTATGTTTGCCTTTGCTTGCACTGAAAAATTAAATGGGTACCAAGAACAAATTATGACACATGTCTACATGAGATGCCTCCAGAGTGAAAACATTGAAGATGAACTTGCTTTAAACTCTCAGCTGATGAAAATAGGCACTGATAATGCCAGCCAGGCCAGCTTCCTGCCTTTTTATGCATGTGTCATTCTGAGACAATCCGTATATGCTTACTTGTGTACAAGTAGAGAAAAATACAGTAGAGTCTGATATGACATATTCTTGTACCACAGACAAAACAAACATTATGTTGCATTTACTATCAACTGCTGCTACTAAGTTATTATACAACTTACCTAGCTCCTCCTTGATTCGTCCTATTTTGTAGCTTGAAAAAAAATAGGATCACAGGCAAGTCAGTTACTTTGTGGAGAGAGCTTTGTTGTGGCAGACACTGTCTGATTTTATTTCTATAAAATTAAAGCTGTTATGAATATGACTTAATTAACAAGAAAATGTTTCTTCCTTCTTAGAAATGGTGTCAGACAAGGAGCAAAGCCAAATGGGCTCCCCAAGGGGATAGACAAAACAATTCTGAACGTCTTCAAATTAAATTCAGTAAAAACACATTATTTTTTAATATGTGATGTATTCTTGCAGAACAACCATCTTTGTATTTTGTGAAAAATGTTTAATAAATGATCCTTTATAAATTATTTTGGTCTCCCCATTGTAATTTCTTTAATTTCTATAGATTTTAATATTCATATCTAAGAGTGCCCCAGACTCATCTGCTCTGTGCTAATTTAGATCAAGATCATTAATTAGTCACAGGTTTTCATTTGTAGATTTATTATGGCAAGAAAAAAATCAATCCTTGGGTGATCAAAGAGAATCTAAACATCATCATACAGTAAACCATTTTCTTAATTTGAAGAATATGGCAAATTAATGTTTTTGTGTGTTTTACAAAGCAAAGATAAAAGGGAACAGGTAACACTAACTGCCACAACTAATAAGTAAAGTAGTCATATATTTTAAAATTTATGTTTAACATATGTGAATCAATCCAATAGTTGTTTTAAAGTCACACCAACCAGAGTCCTTGATGTTACCATGAGCTAGCCAATCAGAATCTTCATTGGAATGGACACCACAGGTATCAGAAGTCAATGACTATAGGCTGGCGCTGTGGCTCAATAGGCTAATCCTCCACCTGCAGTGCCAGCACACCGGGTTCTAGTCCCAGTCAGGGTGCCAGTTCTGTCCTGGTTGCTCCTCTTCCTGTTCAGCTCTCTGCTATGGCCCAGGAAGGCAGTGGAGGATGGTCCAAGTGCTTGGGCCCTGCACCCGCCCAGGAGACCAGGAGAAGCACCTGGATCCCGGCTACTGTGGGGGTGAACCAACGGAAAAAGAAAGACCTTTCTCTCTGTCTCTCTCTCTCACTGTCCACTCTGCCTGTTAAAAAAAAGAGTCAAGGATTGTATTAACTTAATACATTTCATGTCATGCATGGTTGCACATGCATTTTTTGCCTAAGACCTACTTACAACTATATCATGTTATTTTTTAACTGTTCCACATTTAACCAGAAGAATTTGGAAACATTACCATCATTCCTCCTTCCCCCATAGAAATAAACAGAAAAATAATTCATAAACATTTCCAAATTACTCATTATTTGATTTTGTTTCAGAATGATTAGATTGACAAAATATATTGATTCTATTCTTAGTCTAGCAAGACATATATGAGTATTCAAGAAATAAAGTAAATTATATTTTTGTATCGTATTTTCTCTTTGTGAAATACATTTTATCACACTGGTAAACAATATATCTAATTTAATTTTGGGGAGATCCTGTTCAAATTGAAGGTACAAAACATACTTCTCTATCACTTGAAGGAATAAAAATTATGCTTGTATTGAAGATATCTATTTCTTTTTGTAGAATAACTCTGACTTTCAAAGAAAATAAATCTTAAAAAACAATTCTATAAAACAATTCAGTTAACATTTGAGGTAAGTGATACTTAGGTGAAAATATGATGTTTGCAATATAAATACAAACAATTGGCATAGTTATTATTTGAACCATCTGGGGAACAGTGTATTTTGCTGTCAGTTCCTACTGCTGCATTCTGTTTGTAAAAAGCAATTCAGAAATAGAAAGAAAGCCACTGAGAATTTAGCATGAGAGCGGTAGTCTAAACATTCCAAACCTGAAAATGTTTGAAGTCTGCAGAACTGATCTGCAAATGCTCTTGAGAAAGTGGTGGTTGTTGTGGTGGTTGTGGTTGTTTCCTGATTTCTTACCTAAAACTGGCCAGGAAAATTGAGTAATAATTCTCTCACGTGTACCTCAACGGTCAACTTTTGCCAAATAATGCTAACAGGCCTGGACAAAGGAACAAAAGTGGTCCCAGAAAAAATAGATTGCTACATCAAGTTTTGAGAGCCTATAAAAAATTCAATAAGAATTTTTGAAATAAATCTAATAATTCTCTATTACCATGTGTTTTCTCAATAATCTCATTTTGACATTTGATATGCTTAAAGATATAGTTACATTTAAAAATTAAAAATAGTTTTTCTTGTATGCCTTATTTCCCACCTTTAGTAACTTTTTAAATTAAATCTGGTTTCAAACTGTGATCAAGAATTCCAGAAAATATTTTATTATATCATGGTTAGTAATTCCCCATTAAAATATTGTTTACTTTTTAAAAAATATAGTTTTCAGAAACAGTTCTTAAAACAAAACAAATTTTCAAAGATAATTATTGTCATATCCAGTTCCTGTTAGGGGCTTTATTTTGTATTTCTGCCCTTTTGGAAGTGGTTCATTGAGATAAACATTCATTTCCTTTATTTAAAGACTAATCACATGATTTTGGAACACATTTTTGTAGAACTATTCAAGCATCCACTGCTTTTGCAAATGTGTAATATTGATGGTTGAAAATATTTGTACATCTTTTTTATGTTCAGTGTATATTGCTATTGAAAATCCATCACTTATCTAACCTGATGAAACATGAAACTCAAAGTATTATTTTATTCAAGCTAATACTTCTAATTAAATAATTTACTTGGCTTTCATTTTCTTTGCGAGAGCTCCATTTTCATTGGCTTTGCCAACATTGGAATTGGTAATTTTTGTGATCCTGGGCCTATGTAATGTAAGAGAGTGGTGTTTAAAAAGTAGTAATCAGGAGCTAGCATTTGGCCAAGTGGTTAAGAATCCCCTTGAGACAACCTTGCTACAATGGAATGAGGGTGTCTGAGTGTTGTTTCCATTTCTGTCTTCAACTTCCTGCTAATGCAGACGCTGGGAGGCAGCACAGGAGGGCTCAAGGAATTGGGTTCCTGCCACACACACACAGTAGAATTACTCTCTGCCTTTCAAATGGATACATGAAAACTAAAATATAGAAATATAAAACGTGGAGAAAGTTATGTCTAAAATGATCAGGCTTTAAAAACACACACCCTGTATATTCATTAGACAATTGGCTCCTAACACTGCTACACCTGCAGGTCCAATTGGGACTGTCAGATGGACCAACATCAGCGTGACCAGTGCCAGTCCTGCCGGCTCAAGAAGTGCTTCCAGGGGGGTTGTGCAGAAGGAGGGTGAGTGGCCCCAAGCCCCGCTGCAGCCTGGTGGGGGCGTGCGGTAGGTGGGTGAATGGCACCCCAGCCCCGCTGCCTGCGGAAGGAGGGTGAGCGGCCCCCATCCTCCCTGCAGTCGGCCGGTGGGGCCTGGAGTTGGCACTTGCTAACCACAAGACCAGGGCCATTGCACCCTGTACTGGCTCAGGAATCCAATTACAGCTGTGGCCAGGGCCCGGTCCCCCTGCCCATGCCTGGCCACTGCATCCTGAAGAAATACACAGACACACACACATACATGCACACACACGCACAAACACACATTTATTTGGTTTCCGTTGCTCCCACCCCTGCCTCTGTTTGCTTAAGGCAGGAGCTGGGCAGCCTGAGCCCATGGGGACCCCACTCTTGTTCTCTCCCCTGGAGCCCCGGCCTGGCCCAGGGCAGACACAGTCCAAGCAGCGCGGCCCTAAACTCCAATGCCCTGCAGTTTCTCCAGGCTCCACACGGGGAGGGGGGGCGGTGGTCTCGGGGTAGGGGTAGAGGGGGTTCCAGCCTCAGGATAAATGCGCACCCCATACCTGCTTTCTGTCTGCCGGTTCCTCCCAGGGTCTGACCCCAGTCTCTCATGCTTTCGAAGTCCTCCCCCCTCACTGCGTCTGTGAGGGAAGCTGATAAAGTCGGCTCAGAGCCCCTTGGAAAAGCTACTCCCTTCAGCTTGGGGGGGTTCACCTGTGCCCCTCTTCTCACGTGGCTTATCTGAAATCCCGCTGGCCGGGCCCTCAGGTGGGCGCACCTACAGCCACGTGCTGCACCCCCCACCCCATGCACGGCTTCCCACCATCACAGCTCACAACCCCTTACTTTGCTTTGGAACCCAATGACTTCTCCAGGGACTCTCTTTGTCTTGTGCACTGTTGTGCCCCAGGGTCCCTGCATACAGTTGGCCCTCAGTAAATAGCCCATGGCTTCAGTTGCCACCAGGGTAGCCCTTCCTCCATGGCCAATACTGCTATAAAGCAGATTTGTTAATTTGGGGGTTGGTGTTAAAGAGGGAGTTGTGGGTGGGATTTGAACCCCACGCCCCAGCCTGGGCTGGAGGAGGAAGAGTTGGGGGTGGGGGCTTGAAGAAGGGGGGGTGAGCAGGTGCAAAGGCCCTGGGGGTAGGATGGTGGGAGGAGTGGTGCAGGCGGGGCTTATAACCAGGGCAGCACTTTTGGGCCCCATTTGGCCACTCCTACTGGACAGCTGACTCCCACCCCCGCAGGACTCAGTCCCACCTCCAGCCCCGAGTCCCCTCCAGGGCTGGTAATGTGCCCTGCGTGAGGCCGGCCCAAGGCTGGAGCTCATGGATTCGATCAGGCCAGGTGGGCGGGCTCATTAAGGCTCCTTAATTTGCCCTGCCTGGCAGCCAGCCCTCCCTGCCTCGGTTTCCCTCCTCCCACCTCACCTGCTTGCTGCGGGCGAGGCCCCAGCTCCCAGTCCCACCTGGGGAAGAACCCAGGCCCCCTCCTGACCCGGGCTCTCCCGGAGCTGGGGTGGGGGGGACTCTGAGAGAGCCTAGCTCTGGCTGTCTTCTCCCTGCCCTTCTCTCTCTCTCTCCCTCCTGCCGCCCCGCAGCGCTGCAGCGCGGCCGCATCCCGCAATCGCTGCCCGGCAGCGCTGGCCGCCTCCTCCAGCAGCCCTCCAGGCTGGGTGCTGGCATGGCGGCGGACAGAGGCTTGTTCCCGGTGCAGCTGCGGGCGCGGCAGGTGCAGGAGGCCGAGACTCGTTCTCAGGCAACCAGTGTGGGAGCTGATGGCGCATCTGCAGGTGCGGCAGGTGCGGGCGGCGGAGGCGCGGCGCTGGGCATGGACCAGGTGAGAATGCTGGTGGCGCGGCTGCTCTTAGCGCTGCCCCTGCCTGCACAGGGCGCCACTGCCGGCCGAGCGCGCGTGGCCTTCCTGGACCAGGAGCAGGTGGACGAGATGGGCCTCCTGCAGGGGGACTCGGTGGAGTCCGGTGCCTCAAAGTCATGGCGCTCTCGGCCTCTGAGCGCGCGAAAAGGCTGCAGGAGCAGGCGCAGGTGGCTCTCATGGACTATTGCGCGCCCAGTACCAGTCCCAGCCCCAGTGCGCCTGGCCCTGCGCGCGCTCCAGGCGCCCCTCATTGCGCAGCTCCACTTCCTGTGCCTGGTGGGCAAGACGCCCGCCGAGAGGCTAGCCCGGGACTCGCTGCTGGCGGGCAGCCGCTTCAACTGGCCCTAGGGCACTGGCCGGTGAGCCGCCGCGTCAAGAAGACACTCTCTGCTCTGATTTCGGTATCACAGATTGCACAACACCTGGAAATAGTTTCTTTAAATGTGATGACCGGTTACAACGCAGAGAGGTTAAATGAAAAAGTGTCTAATCACGACCACACTCTTTCTTAGTAACTTCAGGCAGATTTAGCATCTCTACAATATATTAAATAATGGGCAGATATTTCCCAGGAACACCATGTTTTTCTGATGGATTTCAAAATTTCATGGGAAATAGAAGTAGAAGATAAGTTTATGTTGGTGCATAACATTTGAAATATGTATTTCTCATAATACATGTTTTCCATGAACTTTTTAAATAACCCATGTATATATAAATTTCAACATGTTTTGAACCAAAATAAATTTAACTTTTAATTCCATTTCCGCAATCTTTTTAAGGTACGCTTATGTGAGTCAAACAGATGGCTTCGCTCACGTAACACAGGCTTGAGGAAATGTATCTATATAAACATGTTTTGGGGGCTGGTGCTGTGGTGCAGCAGGTTAACGCCCTGGCCTGAAACGCTGGCATCCCATATGGCCACCAGTTCAAGACCTGGCTGCTCCATTTCCGACCCAGCTTTCTGCTATGGCCTGGGAAAGCAGTGAAAGATGGCCCAACTGCTGCACCCGTGTGGGAGACCCAGAGGAAGCTCCTGACTCCTGGCTTGGGATCTGCGCAGCTCTGGACATTGCGGCCAATTGGGGAGTGAACCAGTGGGTGGAAGACCTCTCTCCTCTCTCTCTCTCTCTCTTTCTCTCTGCCTCTGCTCTCTCTGTGTAACTCTTTCAAATAAATAAATCAATATTTAAAAAATCAATAAGCATGTTTTTGAAAAATAGTGGAGATATATATATATCATACATTCTGCTCTGCAAGGTTTTTTTTTTGCTTAATAATGTAAATATATTTTATAGCTAAACAGTATGTGTCTTCATATGGATTTATCATATACTATTTAATGAATACTGTACTGTTAGATATTTACTTTGCTATCCTCAAGTTTCCCAAAGAAAAAGTTTCCATAGGCCCTTCTGAAACCTATTTTTTCCATAGAAAGATTTTTTTAGGAAGTGCATATTTGGGACAAGAGTATACAATAAACATAATCTTTATTGCTAAGACTTTTGGTACACATCACCGATTTCTTTTGCAAATTCACATTCTGTTCAATGGCCATTTGCCTCATATATGTCAAAATGTCAACAGTTGCAATAGTTGTTTTGAATCTGATGAAAAAAACATACTTAAATTTGTGTTTATTCAATTTCTAAATAAATTAAACATCTTACTGAGTTTGCTGATAATTATATATTATACATAGTTATTATTGTATATTATATTATATTTAAGATATATAATATCTAGTATAATGTTATATATTCTAATATATAATTATATGTTATAAATTATATAATTATGTTTATTATATATGTTATGTAATACATATAATATGTGTAATATATAATTATATATTATACATAGTTATTGTATATTATACTATATTTAAGATATATAATATCTAGTATAATGTTATATATTCTAATATATAATTATATGTTATAAATTATATAATTATGTTTATTATATATGTTATGTAATACATAACATATATAATATATATAATATAATAATATATGCATATATGTGTGTGTATATATATATATACACACACACTCATAGATTTATTTATTTATTTTTTTAACAGGCAGAGTTAGTGAGAGAGAGAGACAGAGAGAAAGGTCTTCCTTCCATTGGTTCAACCCCAAAATGGCTGCCATGGCCGGCACGCTGAGCCGATTCGAAGTCAGGAGCCAGGTTCTTTCTCCTGGTCTCCAATGCGGGTGCAGGGCCCAAGCACTTGGGCCGTCCTCCACTGCCTTCCTGGGCCACAGCAGAGAGCTGGACTGGAAGAGGAGCAACTGGGACAGATTTTGGTGCCCCGACAGAAGCTAGAACCCAGGGTGCCTGCGCTGCAGGCGGAGGATTAGCCTAGTGAGCCATGGCACCAGCCATGAAGATTTATTGTATTTGAAAGACAGAGTTACAGAGAGAAGAGATCTTCCATTCATTGGTTCACTTCCCAAATGGTGGCAACAGCCTGGGCCATGACGAAGCCAGGAGCCAGGGTATTCTTCTGAGTCTCCACATGGAAGCAGGGGCCCAAGCACTTGGCCATCCTCTGCTGCTTTCCCAGGTGCATTAGCAGGGAGCTGGATGGGAAATGCAGCAGCAGGGTCTCCAACAGCGTCCCAAGTGGAGGCTTAACCAGCTACTCCACAAAGCTGCCCCCAGTGCTAAGCATTTTACAGTCATGAACTACAGTTCCATGAAGGCCCATTCTTCAGGCAGCAGCTCAACCCACTAAGCCACAGTGCTGACCTCTGATAATTGTATTTTAAATTTAAAAAAAAATTTTTTTTATTAATTTATTTTGACAGGCAGAGTGGACAGTGAGAGAGACAGAGAGAAAGGTCTTCTTTTTTTTCCGTTGGTTCACCCCCTATTGGCCGCTATGGCCAGCGTGCTGCACTGATCCAAAGCCAGGAGCCAGGTGCTTCTCCTGGTCTCCCATGCAGGTGCAGGGCCCAAGCACTTGGGCCATCCTCCACTGCCTTCCCGGGCCACAGCAGAAAGCTGGACTGGAAGAGGAGCAACCAGAACAGTATCCAGTGCCCCAACCGGGACTAGAACCCAGAGTACCAGTGCTGCAGGTGGAGGATTAGCCTACTGAGCCACATTGAAGGCCGATAATTGTATTTTAAACATCATTGATCATATCCTTAAATTTTTTTTCAGTTGGAATGTTCAGAATTCTTAGATAAGAAATTTTAAAATATCACATATATTTACTATTTACTTGTTATATATTACACATTTGTAAAATTATAATGTTAAAAATGATCAACTTTCTACTTTGACAAAAAACTAGGAAAGTACTTAGTTGCATTTTTGTTTAGATGGATAACAGGTCATTGAAAAGTCCACAAAAATGCTGATTTTTTTATTTAGTAAGTATAAATTTCCAAAGTACAGTTTATGGATTACAATGGCTTTTTCCCCCCAAAACTTCCCCCCCAACCCCACCCCTTCCATCTCCTGCTCCCTCTCCCATTCCATTCACATCAAGATTCATTTTCAATTATCTTTATATACAGAAGATTGATTTAGTATATATTAAGTAAAGATTTCATCAGTTTGCATCCACACAGAACATAAAGTGTAAAATACTCTTTCAATACTAGAAATAGCATTAATTTGCATTGAACAACACATTAAGGACAGAGATCCTACACAAGGAGTAAGTACACAGTGACTCCTGTTGTTGACTTAACAATTTGACACTCTTGTTTATGGCGTCAGTAATCTCCCTAGGCTCTAGTCATGAGTTTCCAGGGCTATGGAAGCCTTTTGAGTTCGCCGACTTTGATCTTATTTAGACAAGGTCATAGTCAAAGTGGAAGTTCTCTCCTCCCTTCAGAGAAAGGTACCTCCTTCTTTGATGGCCCATTCTTTCTACTGGGATCTCACTCACAGAGATCTTTCATTTAGGTCCTTTTTCTTTTTTCTTTCTTTTTTTTTTTGGTCAAAGGGATCACATAAATAAGACTAGTGTCTGCTAATACTAACTGATAGGATAAAAAAGGGAGAAAACGATCCAACATGGGAAGCGAGATACATAGCAGACTCATAGAAGGGCAGATGTCCTAAACAGCACTCTGGCCTCAGAATCAGTCCTTAAGGCATTCGTATCTGGCTAAAGAGGCCATGAGAGGATTTTAGGCATGGAAAGCCAAGACACTCTGGCAAAAAAAAGACCTAAATGATTATCTTTTTTATAAAAACATGATTTATTTGAAAAGTAACTATGCTTCAGTTATTTACAGTAGTACATGAACACATGTTTATTAT
This sequence comes from Oryctolagus cuniculus, assembly GCF_964237555.1. NCBI lineage: Eukaryota > Metazoa > Chordata > Mammalia > Lagomorpha > Leporidae > Oryctolagus > Oryctolagus cuniculus. Next base: position 51,882,950 of record NC_091450.1, read on the forward strand.
CCTATTATGTGAAATGTTATTAGATAATACATTGTCTCTTATAAATAATTTTAAGCAATTTTAGTTGTCTGTATTAATCTTTCTAACCAATAATATAATTGTATAAAATAATTTAATAATGACTTAAGTACTCTCAAATGTTTTTTTTTTTTTTTGAGAGAAGACAGAGAGAGGGAGGGAGAAATTAACCATCTGCTGGTGTACTCTCCAAATTCCTCAACACTCAGAGTTGGGCCAGGCTGAAGGCAGGAGTCAGAACTCAGTCTTGGTCTCCCATATGGTTGATAAGGTCCCAAGAGCTTGGGCTATTACCTGCTGACTTCCAGGGTGCAAACTGGCAGGGAGCTGGAATCTGGATCCACAGCCAGAAATTGAATATGAATTGAACTGAATTAAGACACACCTTAACTGGGGTATTAAGTGCTAGGCTAAATGCTCACCCTTGTCCAAGATAATTTTTAATGAAGATGTTCAAAATTAAAGGAAGGTCTTCTGGAGCTGCCATCATAATGCAGTGTGTTAAGCTGCCACTTGCATGCTAGCAACCCATGGAAGACTGCCTGCTGGAGTCCTGGCTGCTCTGCTTTGGATCCATATTCCTGCCAATGTGCCTGGGAAGGCAGCAGGGCATGGATCTAAGTACAATGGACCTTACCAACCAATTGGGAGACCAAGATGAGTTCCTGGCTCCTGGTCTTGGCCTGGCCATGCCCTCGATTTTGTGGCCATTTGGGGAGTAAACCAGCATATAGAAGATCTCCTTGTTTCTCCCCGTTGACCCCATCCCATTCTGTCTAAAGCTCAACCTTTCAAATAAACATGGAAAACTTTAAATAAAAGAGAAAGCTTGTCTTCATTTTAAAAAGCAAAGTACAAATAAATCTGTATGGACCAGAACTGGAGTTTCTATGGGGATACTTGGGCAGGAGGACACAGGAAACCTGTGTCCCTGGAGCAACCTTTAGGGAAAACCAGAGAAGCCAGCTGTTCCTCCTGCTTTCCAGGCCTCTCTTCTGTGTGTAGTCAGTCCTTCACATTACTAAGTAGCTTGTAGTGACTTTAGCAAATTTAAAATTTACACATTTGGGCCTGTGCCATGGCCCAATAGGCTAATCCTCCACCTGCCTCATGGGCACACCTGGTTCTAGTCCTGGTTGGGGTGCCGGATTCTGTCCTGGTTGCTCCTCTTCCTGTCCAGCTCCCTGCTGTGGCCCAGGAGTACAGTGGAGGATGGCCCAAGTGATTGGGCCCTGCACCCACCTAGGAGACCAGGAGAAGCACCTGGTTCTTGGCTTCAGATCAGTACAGTGCGCCGGTCACAGCACACTGGCCGCAGTGGCCATTGGGGAGTGAACCAATGGAAAAGGAAGACCTTTCTCTCTCTCTCTCTCACTATCCACTCTGCCTGTCAAAAAAAAATTACACATTTGTTCACCTGTTGGCCAAGACAGAGCATTTCGTGGCCCTTCCTTTGCCAAGAAATCCCAATAGTGTAGAATAATCTCCAGATGTTTACCTGGTCTTCAAGATGCTATCAAATGGTTACACCCTGGTCACACATCTTTTCTACACAAAAGTTTTGAAAGCCATATGTAGAAGGATCTCCAACAAGTTCATGGAAAATGTATGCAATGAACAAACTGCATGGATTTCAACTTTTTTTTTTCTCCAAAGCAGTCACTTCTTAATTGCTTTTTCTATGAACCTTTTGAAGTGCCCTAGTGCAACCATTGACTGTACTTGGGAGTTTGCAGTGATCAGTAAACATTTTTGAATAAATACATGAATGAAAAGGTGTGAGATCATCCAAGGAAATTATTTTAAATCCCTGTTAATATAGTTGAAAAATGGAGTGCTACAACATTTTAAATGGGCAGTGTTATAGGCATCACTAAATTTAAACAAAAATGTGGTTATGAGCACAAATTGCAGTAATAATGCACTAAGAAGAGAAGAAATAGAAAAGTGAAGAACAGGTTTTAGCATATGTTCATATGCAATTTGGAAGAGAAGGAACATTTTCCTTCCACAGGAGGAAATTCTCACAATTTTTGCGGATGATTTGGTTGGTTTCCAACTCCATCATTGCTTGTCTGGTATGAAGAATGCCATCTGTGCCATGTGGATGTGCCTTTGTAAAAAATGCACTACTAATTATGCTCTGGGAAGGAGCTGTTTAAGTGAAATCAGGTGTCAAGCTTACAATTGCCTAAAATGACTATGCTATGCTGAGAAAGAATGACACACCATATTGTAAAATGGAATTTAAGCATGGTGTGCAAACATTCCATTTCTGGTGTGCTGCAAAGGTCAGATTGAAGAGGAAAGTTGTAAAGATTGCAAATGACTTTCCACCATCAACAGTGTAAGCAAGCTTTACTTTCAACCAAGGATAGACACAAGATCAATGTTGTACTTCCCTCATTGAAAAATCTTTCCAAGAATGGGCCATCAAAGAATGAGGTACCTTTCACTGAAGGGAGAACTTCCACTTTTGACTATGCCCTTGTCTAAATAAGATCAGAGTTGGCAAACTCAAGAGGTTTCCATAGCCTTGGCAGCTCATGACAAGAACCTCTGGTGAATACTGATGTCATAAATAAGAGGGTCAATTGTTGAATCAACAATAGGAGTCACTGTGCACCTGCTCCCCATGTAGGATCTCTGTCCTTAATGTGTTGTACTATGTGAATTAATGGTAAAACTACTACTCAAACAGTAATTTATACTTTGTGTGTCTGTGTGGGTGCAAACTGTTGAAATCTTAACTTAGTATATACTAAGTTTGATCTTCTGTATATAAAGATAATTGAAAATGAATCTTGATGTGAATGGAATGGGAGAGGGAGTGGGAGATGGGATTGTTGTGGGTGGGAGGCAGATGATGGGGGAAAGCCACTATAATCCAAAAGTTGTACCTTGGAAATTTATATTTATTAAATAAAAGTTGAAAAAATCTTTTCAATTATATGTATATTTTTTCTGAAAATGTGAAGGATAAATAGTGAGATGAAAAGCATGGCAAAGGATTCCAAAATCCATGAATTAATTTTGAAAAAAGTCAAAATCAGTCCCATTGTTACCAATTCGAATTCATTATATAATTTTAGTATATAGGCTTCAATGGACCAAGAGTATTTAGTTCCTTTCAGGACAAAATGAACAATTTACTTTCTTTAAGTACATTAGTTATTAGCAGTATTGCAGATTTTGCCATGATGATTCATTTGACACTGTTTTAATTCATATAAAGCAAGGTACATAAAGTTTAATTATAAATATTGCCACAATGATAAATCACTCATTATCATTATATGTATTTAACTTTGCTACTGCAAAGTTATGTTTGATCTATTGCTGTTTGTATTTTGATTAATGCATTAATCACTTGATCCTTACAGAAGCTGTGGTAGTTAGATCTGCTAGCTAGGTCTTCAGGTCATCCCAGGCTTGTAAGTTAAAGCATGTTGCATGCTAGTAATCAACAGAGTTGGGACATAAGTCTGCACTGTTGAATCTTGAATCCTGTGTTTAACTATTCCAAAGTTGACCTCTTCCCATAACAAGTATATTAGGTGGAGGCTTTCTCCTCATTAGTCATATAACATTAAGAGTGTATAAAATAATGAAACCTGGAGCACACAGAAGATAGCATATTCTACATGTAAGTCATGAAGTTGGATATAGGAGAGCATTTCAGGCAAAGGGAAAACATTGCCAGGACTTATGAGAGAGAGAAGGATATGGGTGGACATTTGGCCTGGCAGTTATGAAACCTTGAACCATATTCGAGTACCTGGGTTGGATAACTGCCTTCTGACTCCAGGTTCTCACTAATTTAGATCTGGGGAGGCAGTGTTGATGGTTCAAATAATTGAGTTCTTGATACTTATTGTATGCTAACTGAATTGAGTTCCCAGATCCCTGCTGGCTGGCTCTGGGGCAGTAAACCACAGAATGAGACATCACCTATATCTTTCATGTAAATTGCTGATTTTTCTTAAAATATTCAATTAGGTTGGAATTAGTCTTAACTGTTAAGACAACCACATCCCATACTGGGGTGTACCTGTTTGTGCTCTGAATTACAGATTCCTGCTAATGCAGGTAACTGGGTGCAGTAGTGATGAACCAGGTAGTTCAGTTCCTGTTTCCCAAATGGGGTATGTGGATTGAGTTCTAGCTTCCTAGTTTCAGCATCAGTTGAGGACCGAAATGCAGGCATTTTTGAAATGAACTAGCAGATAGGAGTTTTCTTTTTCTCACTCTCAAACTCACTCTCTCTTCTTCTATCCCTCTCAAGCAAGTATATATTAAAGACTCAATTAAAAGGCTGGTGCCATGGCTCACTAGGCTAATCCTCCACCTGTAGCACCAGCACCCCGGATTCTAGTCCCAGTTGGGGCACCAGATTCTGTCCTGGTTGCTCCTCCTCCTGTCCAGCTCTCTGCTGTGGCCTGGGAGTACAGTGGAGGATGGCCCAAGTGCTTGGGCCCTGCACCCCATGGGAGACCAAGAGAAATACCTGGCTACTGGCTTTGGATCAGCACAGTGCACCAGCCACAGCATGCTGGCTGCAGCCATTGGGGGTGAACCAAAGGTGAAGACCTTTCTCTCTGTCTCTCTCTCTCACTGTCCACTCTGCCTGTCAAAAAAAAAAAAAACTCAATTAAAAGATGAAGCATTTCCAAGATAAATAAATATTTATACTTAAGTGAATTTACTGTTATTTTATAAAATACTGATATTCATGTTTGCATATAATAGGTTGATATAATTATTTACAGTCATTTTCTAATCACAAATATATTATGCTTATTTTACCACTGTTAATATAGTATTACTACACTATTCTTCAGCAGAGGATATACCATATTTTTTCACTTAAAATAGTGTATGTGTTATCCTTTTACATATATGAGTTTGCTAAAAAATTCAGTAGTTAATTTTTTGGTATAGGTAACTAAAGGATTAATTTTCCAAGAAATTTGCCTTTATTCTTGTTTAAAATTGAGGTTGCTCAAGAATTCAAAAATTTATCTGTGATAGTATCTAAATAATAAATTTTCAATAATTTTTACTTTATTTTTTAAAAAGAAGCTGAACACTTATAGGTCTATATTTGTTTAGTAAAAAACAAAAACAAAAAGCAAAAAGTAATAACTATACATAAGAAATATTGACTAACACACAAACCAGTAAATATAACTGTTGATGGGAATAAAGTATGTTTCCTTTCTTCGTAGTGTAGATTGAAATTAAATTAAATCAATGCAATTTAATGACTATCATTTTAAAGTTTCATTGTGGTTTTTGAAATATTTATTTATTTGAAAGGCAGAGTTACACAGAGGCAGAGGCAGAGAGAGAGAGAGAGAGAGAGAGAGAGAGAGAGGTCTTCCATCCACTGGTTCACTCCCCAATTGGCTGCAATGACCAGAGCTGCACGGATCCAAAGCCAGGAGCCAAGTGCTTCTTCCCCATCTCCTATGTGGGTGCAGGGGCCCAAGGACTTGGGCCATCTTTTACTGCTTTCCCAGGCTATAGCTTAGAGTTGGGTCAAAAGTTGGGCAGATGGGAATTGAATCGGCACCCATTTGGGAAGCTGGCACTGCAGGCTGCAGCTTTACTTGCTATGCCACAGCACTGGCCCCAATTACTATCATATTTTGTCTCAGAATTTTTGTCTGATTATAGAAGAAATAGGTATAGGTGTATTTTTGTAACAATTTTCATGTAACATAATTATAGCACACATTTTGTTAACATATTTTCAACAAATGAATCATAGCAGAGAAAATGTACATTTAAGCAATCATCAGAACTCAAAATGTCCATTTCACTCCAAGACATTGGATTTTAAGTTCTCTATTAGATTGTTTACAACCATTGTCTCTACCGGTGAGGAACAATATTTTCTTTCTTCATTCTATTTGTTGAATTCAGTGTAGGGTTAATCTTATGAGTAAAAAGTAAACTGAAAATAGATTTTTGCAAAAATTGAGAGTGGGAATATGAGAGGGAGGAGTAAGTGTTGGAGCATGGTCAGGAGGGAGGATAGTGTGAATTATCACTGTATTCCTAAATCTATATATATGAAGCACATGAAATCTGTATACCTTAAAAATATAAATTTAATTTTTTATAATGTGACTTTTGTTACATGTCATGTAGAATTCATATATCTATATTTGGTTTTAATTATATCTGAAGATCCCTTGTTTGTTTTTTAAGGATTTACTTACTTAAAGGCATAATAACAAGAAAGTAGAGACAGAAGCAGATATATATTTTAGATGCTATTTCACCCCCTGAAATGCCTGTAACAACTATGGCTGTGTGAGGCTGAAGCCAGGAGCCAGAAACTCCATTCAAATCTGAGTAGGTAGGGAGGAACCCAAAAATATGAGCTACTCTCTGTTGCCTTTCATGTCCATTTGCAGGAAACCATCAGAGAAATGGCATCTCTAGGACTGAAATCAGGCACAAGGATATATGATACAGGTGTCCCGAGCGCTAGCTTAAAACGTTGCACCATCATGCCCACCCCATGAGGATCACTTAATCTTAATGCATAACTTAATATATTCAGGATTATAAACTTATTTCTTTGTATACCTTGTTTTATTTGAGTTACTTTTGTTCCCTATTTTTTGATGAATTACCATTCTCTCCTATTTTCTTTCTGTACTTTTGGTTTGTTTGTTTACATTATTTCAAGCTACGATCCTCTATTGAATTTTTTTTTTGACAGGCAGAGTGGACAGTGAGAGAGAGAGACAGAGAGAAAGGTCTTCCTTTGCCGTTGGTTCACCCTCCAATGGCCGCCGCGGCCGGCGCGCTGCGGCCGGCGCACCGCGCTGATCCGATGGCAGGAGCCAGGAGCCAGGTGCTTTTCCTGGTCTCCCATGGGGTGCAGGGCCCAAGCACCTGGGCCATCCTCCACTGCACTCCCTGGCCACAGCAGAGGGCTGGCCTGGAAGAGGGGCAACAGGGACAGAATCCGGCGCCCTGACCGGGACTAGAACCTGGTGTGCCGGCGCCGCAAGGTGGAGGATTAGCCTAGTGAGCCACGACGCCGGCCCCTCTATTGAATTATTATATTCATTGATTTGGTTATTAAAAAGAAAATACAGTAATGACATATTTTACACATTTATTAAATTATAAGCTCAAGAATGATACATTTTAATACTAATGCTGCTCTGTTAGTTTACACTGGTATTTATTTATTACAACTCATGTATATTTTTTAGCATTTACATATTTCTTCATCTTTCTCTTCATGAATTTTGTCATATTTTTTCCTTTCCTCTACCATAAAAATTATTGACATTAATAATGGAAAATTAGTCTCTCAAATTCATTCCTTACATTTATTGAATTTCCAATATGTTCTTTTAGATGTTGACATATATATATATATATATATATATATTGCTTCCTTTACGTTGAATATTTTCAGAAGCTCTATAAGAAGTACAACCCTAGAAGCTCTATAAGAAGTACAACCCTAGTTCTTCATAATTCTTATATTAAACTTTCTTTTGATATGGATGATTGTTCCTATGAACCTCCTTCCTGGACCTGATTTTACCATACTGAATTTCCAATCTTATGTCTTAAGATGATTTTGAATATCTTTTTATATGGTTGGCCTGGTCATTGGGGACACTGGTGGTATTGGTTCACTTTGGGTGGCTAGCCTATACAACATCATTCCTGACCTCTACTTGACTACAAAACATCTTGGAGATGGGTCTTCCATGGGACTGCAGTTGCTATGGGCATTTGGAAGTCTTCTGTCCAAAAGTATTCAGCTCTGAAAAGTCTGGAATATTTCATCAGGGAAACAGCCATAAGTATGATAGGAGCTTTCTGAAAACAAAGGGAATAACAGACTGGAGAGTGGAATAAGGGAATTATGAATATGAGTCATTTCTCCAGATGCAGAAATGCAATTGAAATTATATAAGTATTTCCAAACTTTGGATATTAAATTTATATGTATGCTTATATACATGTGTTTATATGTTGATATATAAATACATGAATGTTTACAAGAGTATACACATATATATATATTTGTTTTCTTATGTACTATTTTCTTATGTAACACAAATTGCATCAAATTTAAATGTATTTAAATGTTACTAACTTAGGAAGCCGGCACCATGGCTCACTTGGTTAATCCTCCGCCTGCGGTGCTGGCATCCCATATGGGCACCAGGTTCCAGTCCTGGTTGCTCCTCTTCCAGTCCAGCTCTCTGCAGTGGCCCGGGAGGGCAGTGGAGGATGGCCCAATTCCTTGGGCTCCTGCACCTGCATGGGAGGCCAAGCAGAAGCACCTGGCTCCTGGTTTTGGATCAGTGCAGCACCAGCCATAGTGACCATTTGGGGAGTAAACTAACAGAAGGAAGACCTTTCTCTCTCTCTCTGTCTATAACTCTACCTGTCAAATAATAATAAAAAAAGTTACTAACTTAAAACAACTATACATATTTATATTGCACCATGTTTTTTCCTAAAGTATCAATCTCTTCAAATATTTGTGATTTCTTATGAGCAAAACATGTAGACTCTATTTTTTAAGAAAAAATAGATGGTACATTATCATCACCATAGTCACCCTACTCTATCATTCAAGGGAACACCAGAACTTCTTCCTCTTACATATAGCTGTTTCTTAAGATGTATTTATTTATTTGAAAGGCAAAGTTACAGATATAGAGGGAGAGAAAGAGAGAGAGGTCTTCCATTTCCTGGTTCACTCCCCACATGGCAGCAACAGCAGGGGGTTGGAGCTTCCTTTAGGTATCCCAAGTGGGAAGAGGGGCTCAAACACTTGGGTCATCTGCTGCTGCTTTCCCAGGCACATTAGCATGTGGAGCATGCAGGACATGAACCTACACTCATGTGGGATGTTGGTGCTGCAACTGGTGGCTTTACCTGCTACCCTACAGTGCTGGCCCACCTAGTACCTGTTAAACAACTTTTCCCAAACAATTTCTCATTCCTACTCTTCCCTGTTTCTGTTAGCCACCATCATACTCTTAGCATCTATGAGAAGCACTTTGTTAGAGTCCACATATGACTGAGACTATGTCACTCATGTCTTTTTGGGTTTGGCATATTTTTTATATGATAAGGAGTCTCACATCCATCCATATTGTTGTAAATGATAAACGTGTCTTCCATTTCCATCAAATAGCTTTCCTTTGTGTGCATTCACATTTTCTTTTTCCATTCATCATTTTGTAGACACTTAGTTTTTTTTTTCCATTTCTCAAATATAAAGATGGTATACCAAATTAATTTTCTTTAGATATACATACCCAGGAATGGGACTGCTAGATTTAAAATCTTTCTATTGCAGGGGTAGTAAGGGGTATAAAGGAGCAAAAAGAAATTATAAATTATAAAGATCAATTTCTAAGTCATAAAATATGAATATATTGGATGATTATATACAGAGGTAATCTATAAAAACAAATACAACTGGTAAAAGACATTACTATAAATACCAATCATACATATATATATATATATATTCATAGTCTTAATTACTAAGTACAAGCAACAAAGAAAATATTAAAGCACAGTAGTCAGACTAGAAAAAAATTTGCAAGAGAAATGGGAAAAAAGGATTAAATTATGAGATATCTTTATACATTCTTTAAATTCATAATAAAAAAAAACACAGAGGACTCAACATAAAAATGTGTTCCACATTTGAATAAGAATGGCTCTGAGCCAATAAACAGCCATTAAATTGTAACTGACCTGAAGGAGGTTCCTGCAACACCCAATAGGATCTTTTCCAGAAAGAGGTGGGAGGGAGTCCAGCAGTTTGCAGGACCAGGGAGGAGAAACTCCCTCCCACTACAGGGAGGCTGGAGCCAAAGAGGACGCAGTGTTGGAAATGAACCTGACTCCTCTTATTTTTTCCATCTGGCACGACCTGAACTCGTGTGTCAGCGCTATGGAGGATTCAGATTGGCTGCGTCTTTTAGACGTTGTGCACACTCACGGCAATGCAAGCTGTTCAGTCAGATGCGGTGGTGTAAATGCTACGTAATCCTGCAGGATCTTGATGCCACAGTAGTCTTCCAGTTCTGAGGTGGAGGGAGGTTCTAGGAGTGGGCTCTGTTGTTGGGAATCTGTAAAGGCAGTCAGCGTTTGCTGCTCTCTCTCCGCTGTTTTCTGACCATCTTCCATTGAAGGACGCCACCCACCTAGGACACTCGAAATGGTGAGTGTGGGGGGCGGGGCTTGAGGAGAGGGGAAGGCAGACTTCCTGGATGTTGTCAGAAAAGGCTGACAGGTTGCCGGCTTCACAGAGGTCATCTCTAGTCCGTAGGCCCCATCTCGCTGCTGGAATGACACTTCCCTTGGCCCTCTCTGGTCTGCAGTGTGAGGACTTCAGGTGTCCTGTCCGTTTCTTGCTCACAGCCTAGGGGCCATCTCTGGGCAGCTGCTGGCAGCAGCCCCCTGCCTTCCCCATTTATGCAGTGGGGACGGGGTGGTCATTATGGGGAATGTGGGCTGTGTGGAGGGTTCATGCAGTGAGGAGCTGTTGTTTAAGGGGTCCTCAGTTGCTCTTTTTACTCCAGGGGTGACATGAATCCACAAGTTTTCTGAATATGTCAGAAGCAGGTCTTAATTCACGGACCTTGATCTGTCAGCATAGCCCATTCTGGAGGTCTGACCTCATTTTCTGTTGAAAATAACAGTGTCATAGACAGTAAGTTAAAAACAAAGTAGTTTTATTTCACTCAGTGTTTTGGTTCAGGTTTTAGGGGGACAGGAGCACACTGTAATTTGTACTCAGGTGTCATCTTTGCCCTTACACATTCCCTTGATAGGCTGTTGGCTGTCTTTGACCTTTCAAATAGAAAGTTTAGCTCGTTACATTTATGGGTGTTTTAAAAACTATTTCTGTTCCATGACAACCTTCCCAACCCCAAAAATATAAGCCTAGATTTCTAAGTTTTAATTTTTATTTTGATATAGGGTGATTTTTCAAGGTTATTGGGATAAAATTGACAAAATTTGTGTATATTCAAGGCCTGCAATGTTATTTGAGGTGTTTTTAAGTCTACGGGAAATTCACTTTATCATTTAATCTAGTTTTTCACTACATTTTTGGAATCCCCTTTTACATATGTATTATGAGATGATTAAGACAAATTAACATATCCATATCACCTTGCATAGTCTTTAAAATAATACTTAAGATCTTAACAAGTTGTGAGTATTGAATAGTGTATTGATATTATTTCTGTGCTGTATATTAGGTCTCAAGGAGTTAATTTATCTCCTAACATCTTCACACTTCCTCCACTCTCAGCCCCTAGAAACCACTATTCTGTTCTGTGATTAAGTTTGATTTTCTCCAATTCCACAAATTCAGGAGATTATGTGGTATTTATCTTTCTGTGTCATACTTCATGCAGCCTGATGTCCACATTAATTTATTTGGATCCATGTTGTGATAAAATGCTAGAATTTCTTTTTTATTGTTGGATGTGATTCGATTGTGTGCATGCGTATCATGTTTTTCTCTATTCATCTATTGATCATGTTATTTCCATTTCTTGTTCTTGTGAATAATGCTCATATGAACATGGATGTGCCAGTGTACCTTTGAGATAGTGATTTTATTTCCTTTGGATACACATCCAGTAGTGGGATTACTTTGTCACGTGTTCCATTTTTAATTTTATTTGGGATACTTCCATAGTGTTTTTCTTTTCTTTTTTTTCTTTCTTTCTTTCTTTTTTTTTTTTTTGACAGAGTGGACAGTGAGAGAGAGAGAGAGACAGAGAGAAAGGTCTTCCTTTGCCGTTGGTTCACCTTCCAATGGCCGCTGCAGCCGGCACACTGCAGCCAGCACACCACGCTGATCTGAAGGCAGGAGCCAGGTGCTTCTCCTGGTCTCCCATGGGGTGCAGGGCCCAAGGACTGGGGCCATCCTCCACTGCACTCCCGGGCCACAGCAGAGAGCTGGCCTGGAAGAGGGGCAACCGGGACAGAATCCAGTGCCCCGACCGGGACTAGAACCTGGTGTGCCGGCACCGCTAGGTGGAGGATTAGCCTGTTGAGCTGCAGCGCCAGCCCCATAGTGTTTTTCATAGTGAATTTACCAATTTACATTCCCTCAGACAATTTATGTGTTATTTTTTCTAAAGATCTGATTCAGTACTTGTTATATTTTTAGTTTTTGATAATAGCCATTTCTACATATGTGAGGTGATAATATTGTGGTATTGGTTAGCAGTGCGGCCCCTTTTAAAATACCTGTTGGGTGCTTTCATATCTTGATTGGAAAAACTATCTGATTCTTTGTCCAATTTTATTTATAGTTATGAGTGTATTTCTTCGTATTACTCCCTTAATGATACTATGTTTGCCAACTTTTTCTCCCATTCTTTGTTTTCTCTGTTTAGTTTTCCTTTTAGTACACAGATTTTTTTGTCTTTTAGTTTTTTGCAGTCTTACTTCCTTTTGTCACCTGTGCATTTGATGTCATATCTGAATCATTGTTGAGGTACGATATATCCAAAGCTGTTTTAGGCATTTGTGATGGGAATATTCTCAGTGGAAGGGAATATTCTCTTTCCCTGTCTGTGTGTATGTGTGTTTGTCTTTTTTTCTTTCAAACTAATTAATTAAGAAGCTTGTAAAAACTACTTGGAGTGCTTGGTACCAAATCAGAGTTAGATTATAGGATTAAGGTCTTAGTATTACATAGAATAGTGGGGTGACCATAGTTTACAGTAATACATTCATTATTTTATGAGCAAATAGAAGGAAGATATTCCAAGGCTCTGATTATGAGGTGTAATGTCATAGAAGGGAAAATGTATCTTGATTTGATCATTACACATTGTATATGTGATTAAAATTTCACACTGTTACCTGTAGATATGTATAATTATTGTCAACAAAATATGAACCCAGAACAGCATCTTACTGGGTGTATAATATTAAGGGATGTCAAAATATTTAAATTAGTGTCAAAACTACTATTAGTATCTTTGGAAATATTTTATTAAGACAAAGATAATCTGAAAATAACTGAATTGGTATTTTCCCAGGAAAAGTGGAGCAATTAGGAGGCAGTATTTTAGCATAAATTTGTAATTAATAATCTTTTGAATTGTTTCGCATAAGCAAAATGAAGTGGTTCTCTAAGTGTGTATGGTATTAATTTGAATTAGGACAATATCAAACAAGAAATAATGAACTAAATAGCAGATTAATTTTGGTGAAAAATTCCTTGAAACATGCATATTATTTCATTCTAAACATTGTCTATGAATTGTAAGGCTCCTCATATTTATGGTTTTAAGTAGTTTTGAACCAAAGTGAGTATATTAATTTCATGTTCCACAAAATAGGTGAAACTCTGCCATATTTGTTGGTATTCAGTTTCTTCTGTGAAGCCCAAACTTAAGAGTTTATCTGCTCAGTCCTAACTGTCCCTTGATTTAGGTGAATGTCCTTTGCTTTGTACTGTACTGGCAATATACATAATCATAACCATATTATAATATTAACATGTTTTCATTTATCCCGCAATTCTTCATATTACTTACAGTAAAGTTTCATTTACCATCAGCCCCAGACAGGCACTAATCTAAAATCTATCTCCAGAGATTGGCCTTTTATGGACATATCCTATAATTGAAATTGTACAATGTTGCAGTATGTGGGGTTTTGCTTCTAATTTCTTCTCTTGAGTTTTTACTTTTGTAGTCGGTAATTTGTTAATTAATTTTTATTGCCAAATGGTGTACCATTATAAAAGATATATTACACATTGTTATTCTTACATTCAGTATTTGAGTTGATTTCACATTTGGCTTTCATAAATATTGCTGCAGTGAGCAGACGTGAGCAAGTGGATTTTTTATCTTTTGGCATACAGGAGAGAAACTGCTGAGTTAAGAAATAATCCTATGTAGAACTTGCTAAGAAACTGCAAATTATTTTTCACAATGGTTGCACTATTTTACTGAAAGTGTATGAGGGTTCCATGTTGTCCATCTGTCTCAGTCAGCATTTATCTATGGCTGAATCAGAATCATCCTACTGAATATTAAGTGATATCTTTAGGTTTTGTTTGCATTTACCCAATGACTAATAGTAATCATATCTTTTTGCATTATTAAATGTCTTATTGAAGTAACTGATTTTAAAAATGATATGTTCCTATATTTTTTATTTTTCCATTACAAAATTCAGTGTTTTTATTCTTAAATTTCTTAGTGGTATTTTCACTTTGATGCTATCTTGAATGTTAATTATATTTTCATAATGTTCATTGCTACTATACAGAAGTGTAATTGATTTTGTATCTTTATCCTATATTCTGCTACATTGTGAATTTTTGTGTTTTTTTTTTGTGAATTCCTCAAAATATTTCAATTACAATATTAGCTTTTTTTTCAAATAAAAACACTTTGTTCTTCAAAATTTAAAAAAATTAAAGACTTTTTAAAATTTATTTGAAAGCCGGCGCCGTGGCTCAATAGGCTAATCCTCCACCTTGCGGCGCCGGCACACCGGGTTCTAGTCCCGGTTGGGGCGCCGGATTCTGTCCCGGTTGCCCCTCTTCCAGGCCAGCTCTCTGCTATGGCCAGGGAGTGCAGTGGAGGATGGCCCAGGTGCTTGGGCCCTGCACCCCATGGGAGACCAGGAAAAGCACCTGGCTCCTGGCTCCTGCCAGGATCAGCGCGGTGCGCCGGCTGCAGCGGCGGCCATTGGAGGGTGAACCAGCGGCAAAAGGAAGACCTTTCTCTCTCTGTCTCTCTCTCTCACTGTCCACTCTGCCTGTCAAAAAAAAAAAAAAATTTATTTGAAAGGCAGAGTTACCATAGGGATGCTCACTTTGCAGGCAGTGGCTTTACACACTATGTTACAGTGCTACCCTTTCATTGTGGTTTTTATTTGCATTTCCCTGATGGCTAGTGATCCTAAGCATTTTTTCATCATTGGCCATTTCGTCTTTGGAAAAGTAACTGTTTATGTCCTTTGGCCATTTCTTATCTGGATTTTTTGTTTTGTTGTTGAGTTTCTTGGGTTCTTACTAAATTCTGGATATTGGTCTTTTATTGCATAATTTCAAAAAAATTTTCCCATTCTGTCAGTTGTCTTTCATGTTTTTGAGTGTTTCCTTTGCAGTGCAGAAACTTCCTAGCTTAACATAATCTCATTTTTCTATATTTTTGCTTTTACTGACTGTGCTTCTGAGGCTTTTTTCATGAAGTTTTTGCTTATGCCAATGCATTGAAGAGTTTCACCAATATTTTCCTCTAGTAATGTGGTGGTATCAGGTCCTAGATTTAGGTCTTTGGTCCATTTTGAGTTAATTTTTGTATAAGGTGTAAGGTAGGGTCTTGTTTCACACTTCTATATGTGTAGATCTAATGTTTTCAGCACCATTTGGTGAAGAGACTGTCTTTTCTCCAGGGGCTAATTTTAGCTCATTTGTGAAAGATTAGTTGGTTCTAGATGTGTGGGTTAGTTTCTTGTATTTTTATTCTTTTTCATTTGTCAACATTTCTATTTTTGTTCTAGTACCAGGCTGTTTTGGTTATAACTACCCTGTATATTCTGTATTGAAATCTGGTATTTTGATGCCACCAGTCTTGTTTTAGTTGTTTAGGCTATCCAGGTCTCTGTTGTTTAAATATGAATTTTAGCATCATTCTTCTACATATGAGAAGAATGACATTGTACTGAGCTTGTAAGTTGCAATGGATATAATGGACATTTGATATTAATTATTCCAATCCATGAGCATGGAAGAGTGTTCCATTTTTGTGGCATCTTCTATTTCTTTCTTTATTGATTTGTAATTTTGATTGTAGAGATCTTTCCTATATTTGATTAAATTTATTCCAGAGTATTTAAGTTTGTTGGAACTACTGTGAATAGTAATGATCTTACAAGTTTTCCTCAGCCATGGCATTGTGTATACAAGGGATATTGATTTTGTGCATTGGTTTTATATTCTGCAACACTGTCAAACTCTGTGATGAGTTCCAGTAGTCTCCTGGTGGAGTCATTTGGTTTAATATATATATATATATATATTTATAAATATATATATATATAATTCTATATATATATATAGAATTATGCCATCTTGCAAACAGTGACAATTTGACTTCCTCCTTTCCCTTTGATTTCTTTTTTTTTTTTTTGCCTTATGCCTCTGGCTAAAACATTCAGAACTATATTAAATAGCAATGGTGAGAGTGGACATCCTTGTCAGGTTCTGGATCTTGGTGGAAATGCTTCCAGCTTTTCCCCATTCAGTATGAGGCTTGCTGTGTATTTGTCATATATTGCCTTGATGGCGGTAAGAAATAAGGGTTTTTATCATGAGATGATGTTGTCTTTCATCAAATGACTTTCTACATCTATTGACATAATCATATGGTTTTATTCTACTTGTTTGTTAATCTGATGTGTCATTTATATTGATATCCATATGTTGAACCTTTTCTGTGTACTGGCGATAAATCCCACTTGTTCCAGGTGAACAATATTTCTGAAGTTTTGTTTGATTCAATTATGTGATATTTTGTTGAATATTTTTGCTCTGTTCATCATGGATAAATGTCAGTGATTATCATTCTTTGTTGTATCTTTTTCTGGCTTTTGGAATTAAGGTGATGCTGTCCTCCTATAAGCAATTTGGGAGCATTTTCTCCCTGTTAATTGTTTTGAATACTTTGAGAAGAATTGAGATTAGGGAATTAGTTCCTCTTTAAAAGTTTGTTAGGATTCAGCAGTGAAGCCATCTGGTCTTGGGCTTTTCTTTGTTGGGAAGGTCTTTGTTCTGTCTTTTTTTTTTTTTTTAAACTTTTATTTAATGAATATACATTTCCAAAGTACGAATAATGGATTACTATGGCTTCCCCCCCATACCGACCCTCCCACCCACAACCCTCCCCCTTCCCACTCCCTCTCCCCTTCCATTCACATCAAGATTCATTTTCGATTATCTTAATATACAGAAGATCAGCTTAGTATACATTAAGTAAGGATTTCAACAGTTTGCTCCCACACAGAAACATAAAGTGAAAAATAATAGATGATTTTTTTTAATGATGATGAAATCAGATCAGACCTATTGTCATGTTTAATCCCAGTGAGAGTCAAGTTGGGAGTTGATAGTTTCTTTGTTCTGTCTTGATTGGCATATTGGTTACTGATCTGTTTTGTTTTCTGTGGCTTGAGGAATAAATTTTAATAGAACCCATACAATGGGTTCTTTGTTATTTATTCAAACTACATCTTGTTTATTATTCTGTTTAGGTTTTCTATGCCTTCAGGAATGAAGTATGCAAACTAGAACTCCTGTTAAAGTAGCTATTCTCAGAAAAAAATAAATGTTTGTGAGGATGTGAAGAAAAAGGTGCCCTTTTACGTTGTTAGTGAGAATGAAAGTTAGTACAGCCATTTTTCAGATCAGAGTGCATGTTCCCCACAAAATTAGTAATATATATTATCTATGACCCATTTATCCCACACCTAGTCGTATGTTTCATTGAGGTGAAATAAGCAGCTGAAAGATATACCTGAGCTCCAATTTCCAACATAACTCACAATAGGTAAGGATTTAACCTAGGTGTCTATTGATGCATGAATGGTTGAAGAAAATGCAATAAATAAAATCCATTGATATCCTTTGCCCATTTCTCAACTCTTTATTTCATTGTTGGTTTCTTGAGCTCCTTATATACTATGGATATTCATCTTTTATCAAATGCATAGTTTTCAAAGATTGTCTTCCATTCTGTCATTTCTGTCTTCACTCTGTGCTTTGTAGTGCAGAAGCATCTTAAATTTGATAGAATCCCGTTTCTCTTTTTTGCTTTCTTAACTGTGCTTCTGAGGCATTATACAAAGAGTCATTGCCTAAGCCAGTGTCCTGCAATATTTCTATTATGCTTTCCTTTAGTAGTTTGATAGTTTCAGATCTTAAAGTTAGATCCTTGATTCATTTCTAGTAAATATTTTGTATAGAATATAAGTATGGGTCTAGTTTCAAATTTCTGCATGCAGAAATCCAATTTTCCCAGTAACTTTTCAAGGAATTTTTAGCAATTTGCCCAATATTAAATGGTTATAGATGTGCAGAGTTATTTCTGGTGTTTCTATTCTGTTCTATTGGGTTACATGTCTATTTTTATGCCAGTGCCATGCTGTTTTGATTACAATATCCCTGTAATGTGTCTTGGAATCTGATATTGTAATGCTTTTGTCATTGTTATTATTGGTTACATTGTTATTATTGGTTAATACTACTTTTGCCATTCAGTGTCTCTTGTATTTCCATCTAAATTTTAGGATTGTTTATATCTGTGAAGAATAGACCTAAAGTGTTGATGGGGATTGCAATGAATCTGTAAATTTTGGTTATGGTATATACATTTGGGGGTATTAATTCCTCCAGTAGTTGAAACATGAAATTTTTTTGTTTCTTTTTTTATATCTTCTGTTTCTTTCACTAATGTTTTAGAATCTTCATTGTAGAGATCTTTCACATTCCTTATTAAATTTATCACTATTTTGGTAGTTTTTGTGAGTGAGGTTTTTTTTTTTTTTTTTTTTTTTTTTTACAGTCAGAGTGGACAGTGAGAGAGAGAGACAGAAAGAAAGGTCTTCCTTTTTGCCGTTGGTTCACCCTCCAATGGCCGCTGTGGCTGGCCCATCAAGCTGATCTGAAGCCCAGAGCCAGGTGCTTCTCCTGGCTCTCCTTGCTTCTCCTTGCACCCTTGCAGGTGCAGGGCCCAAGCACTTGGGCCATCCTCCACTGCCTTCCCGGGCCACAGCAGAGAGCTGGCCTGGAAGAGGGGCAACCGGGACAGAATCCAGTGCCCCAACTGGGACTAGAACCCGGTCTGCCGGCGCCACAAGGTGAAGGATTAGCCTAGTGAGCCGTGGCGCCAGCCAGTGAGGTGGTTTTTGTAAGTCCTTTTTCAGGTAGTTGTTGGGATGTATGAATTATATTATTTTTTGTGTTGATTTTGCATCCTGAAGCTGCTGAATTCTCTTATAATTCTGATAGTCTCTTATGGGGATCTTTTTGTTTCCTAATATAATATTTTTTTAACTTTTATTTAATGAATATAAATTTCCAAAGTATCACTTATGGATTACAATGGCTTCCCCCCCATACCGTCCCTCCCACCCACAACCCTCCCCTTTCCCACTCCCTCTCCCCTTCCATTCACATCAAGATTCATTTTTGATTATCTTAATATACAGAAGATCAGCTTAGTATACATTAAGCAAGGATTTCAACAGTTTGCTCCCACACAGAAACATAAAGTGAAAAATCATACATGATTTTTTAAAATGATGATGAAATCAGATCAGACCTATTGTCATGTTTAATCCCAGTGAGAGTCAAATTGGGAATTGATAATTTTTTTTTTTTTACAGAAGATCAGTTTAGTATGCATTAAGTAAAAATTTCAACAGTTTGCACCCCCATAAAAACACAAAGTGAAATATATTGTTTGAGTACTCGTTATAGCATTAAGCCTCAATGTACAGCACATTAAGGACAGAGATGCTACATGAGGAGTAAGCGCACAGTGACTCCTGTTGTTGACTTTACAAATTAACACTCCAGTCTATGGCATCAGTAATCTCCCTATGCACCAGTCATGAGTTTCCAAGGCTATGGAAGCACCTTGAGTTCTCTGACTCTTATCTTGTTTAGACAAGGTCATAGTCAAAGTGGAGGTTCTCTCCTCCCTTCAGAGAAAGGTACCTCCTTCTTTGAAGACCTGTTCTTTCCACTGGGATCTCACTCACAGAGATCTTTTTGCCATAGTGTCTTGGCTTTCCATGCCTGAAATACTCTCATGGGCTTTTCAGCCAGATCCGAATGCCTTTAGGGCTGATTCTGAGGCCAGAGTGCTATTTAGGACATCTGCCATTCTATGAGTCTGCTGAGTATCTCGCTTCCCATGTTGGATCACTCTCCCCTTTATTTATTCTATTGGTTTGTGTTAGCAGGTACTAGACTTGTTTATGTGCTCCCTTTGACTCTTAGTCCTTTCATTATGATCAATTGTGAACTGAAATTGATCACTTGGAATAGTGAGATGGCATTGGTACATGCCACCTTGATGGGATTGAATTGGAATCCCCTGGTATGTTTCTAACTCTACCATTTGGGGCAAGTCAGCTTGAGCATGTCCCAAATTATACATCTCTTCCCTCTCTTATTCCCACTCTTATGTTTAACACGGATCACATTTCAGTTACTTTTCAACACTTAAGAATAACTGTGTGATAATTACAGAATTAAACCAGTCATATTAAGTAGAACAGACAAAAAAAGTACTAAGAGGGATAATCAGTCAGGGCTATGCTGATCAAGTCACCGTTTCTCATAGTGTCCATTTCACTTCAGGAGGTTTCCTTTTTGGTGTTCAGTCAGTTGTCACCGATCAGGGAGAACATATGGTATTTGTCCCTTTGGGACTGGCTTACTTCACTCAGCATGATGTGTTCCAGATTCCTCCATTTTGTTGCAAATGACTGGATTTTGTTGTTTCTTACTACGGTATAGTATTCTAAAGAATACATATCCCATAATTTCTTTATCCAGTCTACCGTTGGTGGGCATTTAGGTTGGGTCCAGGTCTTGGCTATTGTGAATTGTGCTGCGATAAACATTAGGGTGCAGACCGCTTTTTTGTTTGCCAATTTAAAATCCTTTGGGTAAATTCCAAGGAGTGGGATGGCTGGGTCGAACGGTAGGGTTATATTCAGGTTTCTGAGGAATCTCCAGACTGATTTCCATAGTGGCTTGACCAGTTTGCATTCCCACCAACAGTGGGTTAGTGTCCCTTTTCCCCCACATCCTCTCCAGCATCTGTTGTTGGTAGATATCTGTATGTGAGCTATTCTAACCATGGTGAGGTGAGACCTCATTGTGGTTTTGATTTGCATTTCCCTGATTGCTAGCGACCTTGAACATTTTTTCATGTGCCTGTTGACCATTTGGATTTCCTCTTTTGAAAAATGTCTGTTGAGGTCCTTGGCCCAGCTCTTAAGTGGGTTGTTGGTTTTGGTTTTGTGGAATTTCTGGTTATTAACCCTTGATCTGTTGCATAGTTTGCAAATATATTTTCCCATTCTGTCGGTTGTCTCTTCACTCTCCTGACTGTTTCTTTTGCAGTACAGAAACTTCTCAATTTGATGCAATCCCAATAGTTGAGTTTGGCTTTGACTGCCTGTGCCTCCCGGGTCTTTTCCAGAAATTCTTTGCCTGTGCCAATATCTTGAAGGGTTTCTCCAATGTTCTCTAGTAACTTGATGGTGTCAGGACATAGATTTAGGTCTTTAATCCACGTTGAGTGGATTTTTGTGTAAGGTGTAAGGTAGGGGTCTTGCTTCATGCTTCTGCATGTGGAAATCCAGTTTTCCCAGCACCATTTATTGAATAGAGTGTCCTTGCTCCAGGAATTGGTTTTAGATCCTTGGTCAAATATAAGTTGGCTGTAGATGTTTGGGTTGATTTCTGGTGTTT
Organism: Oryctolagus cuniculus; assembly: GCF_964237555.1. NCBI lineage: Eukaryota > Metazoa > Chordata > Mammalia > Lagomorpha > Leporidae > Oryctolagus > Oryctolagus cuniculus. The sequence continues at coordinate 51,904,521 of NC_091450.1, forward strand.
CAATTCTGTTCCATTGGTCTATCCATCTGTTTCTGTACCAGTACCGTGCTGTTTCGATTACAACTGCCCTGTAGTATGTCCTGAAACCTGGTATTGTGATGCCTCCAGCTTTGTTTTTGTTGTACAAGATTGCTTTAGCTATTTGAGGTCTCTTGTGCCTCCATATGAATTTCAGCATCATTTTTTCTAGATCTGAGAAGAATGTCTTTGGTATCTTGATTGGGATTGCATTGAATCTATAAATTGCTTTTGGGAGAATGGACATTTTGATGATGTTGATTCTTCCAATCGATGAGCATGGAAGATTTTTCCATTTCTTGGTATCCTCTTCTATTTATTTCTTTAAGGTTTTGTAATTCTCATCGTAGAGATCTTTAACATCCTTGGTTAAGTTTATTCCAAGGTATTTGATTGTTTTTGTAGCTATTGTGAATGGGATATATCTTAGCAGTTCTTTCTCAGTCATGGCATTGCTCGTGTATACAAAGGCTGTTGATTTTTGTGCATTGATTTTATATCCTGCCACTTTGCCAAACTCCTCTATGAGTTCCAATAGTCTCTTAGTAGAGTTCTTTGGATCCCCTAAGTAAAGAATCATATAGTCTACAAAGAGGGATACTTTGACTTCTTCCTTCTCAATTTGTATTCCTTTAATTTCTTTTTCTTGTCTGATGGCTCTGGCTAAAACTTCCAGAACTATGTTAAATAGAAGTGGTGAGAGTGGGCATCCCCGTCTGGTGCCCGATCTCAGTGGAAATTCTTCCAACTTTTCCCCATTCAATAGGATGCTGGCTGTGGGCTTTTCATAAATTGCTTTGATTATTGAGGAATGTTCCTTCTATACCCAATTTGCTTAGACTTTTCATCATGAAAGGGTGTTAAATCTTATCGAATGCTTTCTCTGCATCTATTGAGATAATCATATGGTTTTTCTTCTGCAGTCTGTTAATGTGGTGAATCATATTGATTGATTTGCGAATGTTGAACCATCCCTGCATAGCAGGGATAAATCCCACTTGGTCTGGGTGGATGATTTTCCTGATGTGTTGTTGTATTCTGTTGGCCAGAATTTTATTGAGGATTTTTGCGTCTAAGTTCATCAGGGATATTGGTCTATAATTTTCTTTCAGTGCTGCATCTTTCTCTGGCTTAGGGATTAAGGTGATGCTGGCTTCATAGAAAGAATTTGGGAGGATTCCCTCTTCTTCGATTGTTCTGAATAGTTTGAGAAGAAATGGAATTAGTTCTTCTTTAAATGTCTGGTAGAATTCAGCAGTGAATCCATCTGGTCCTGGGCTTTTCTTTGTTGGGAGGGCCTTTATTACTATTTCAATTTCTGTCTCAGTTATGGGTCTATTTAGGTTTTCTATGTCTTCATGGTTCAATTTGGGTAGAATCCATGTGTCCAGGAATCTATCCATTTCTTATAGATTTTCTTGTTTGCTGGCACACAAGTCCTTGTAGTAATTTCTGATGATTCTTTTTATTTCTGTGGTGTCTGTTGTTATGTTTCCTTTCTCATCTTTGATTTTATTGATTTGGGTCTTTTCTCTTCTTTTTTTTAGTTAGTTGGGCCAATGGGGTGTCAATTTTGTTTATTTTTTCAAAAAACCAGCTCCTTGTTTGGCTGATTTTTTGTAATGTTTTTTTTGGATTCAATCCTGTTGATTTCTTCTCTGGTTTTAATTATTTCTCTTCTCCTACTAGATTTGGGTTTGGTTTGCTGCAGTTTTTCTAGGTCCTTGAGATGTGCTGAAAGCTCATTTATTTGGTACCTTTCCAATTTCTTGATATTGGCACCTATTGCTATAAATTTGCCTCTCAATACTGCTTTTGCTGTATCCCATACGTTTTGATATGTTGTGTTGTTGTCTTCATTTACTTCCAGAAAGTTTTTGATTTCTCTTTTGATTTTGAATGACTCAGTGTTCATTCAGGAGCATGTTGTTCAGTCTCCATGTGTTTGCATACTTTCTGGGGTTTCCTGAGTTGCTAATTTCTAGCTTCATTCCTTTATGGTCTGAGAAGCTGCATGGTATGATTCTAATTCTTTTAAATTTGCTGAGACTTGCTTTATGGCCTAGTATGTGATCAATCCTAGAGAAGGTTCCATGCACTGCTGAGAAGAATGTGAAGTCTGTAGATGTAGGGTTGAAAGTTCTGTAGATATCTGTTAGATCCATTTGGGCAATAGTGTCAATTAAATCTGCTGTTTCCTTGTTGATCTTCTGTCCGGATGATCTGTCTATTTCTGAGAGTGGAGTATTGAAGTCCCCCAGTACTATTGTATTGGAATCTAAATCTCCCTTTAAGTCCCTTAACATATCTTTTAAATGGACCAGTGCCCTGTAATTAGGTGCATATACATTTATAATAGTTACATCTTCCTGTTGAATTGAACCCTTAATCATTATATAGTGTCCCTCTTTGTCTCTCTTAACAGTTTTTGTATTAAAGTTTATTTTGTCTGATATTAATATGGCTACACCTGCTTTTTTTTTGGTTTCTGTTGGCATGGAATATCTTTTTCCAACCTTTCACTTTCAGTCTGCAAGCCTCTTTGTTAGAGAGATGTGTTTCTTGTAGGCAACAAATAGTTGGGTAGTGTTTTTTGAGCCAGTCAGCCAAACGGAGTCTTTTAACTGAAGAATTCAGACCATTAATGTTCAATGTGACTATTGATACGTAGTGACTTTGCCCTGCCATTTTCCGGGAAATATTTTCTAGTATATGCTTTGAGCTTCCCATGCTCTTTTACTGGTAGGTGTTCTTCCTTTCCCTTCTTTCATATTGATGGCCGTGTTTCTGTGTTTCTGAGTGTAGCACATCTTTAAGTATCTTTTGCAGGGCCAGATGAGTGGCCACAAAGTCTTTCAATTTCTGTTTGCTATGAAAGGTCTTTATTTCACCTTCATTCACAAATGAGAGCTTGGCAGGATATAATATTCTGGGCTGGCAATTTTTCTCTCTTAGCACCTGTGCTATGTCTCGCCATTCCCTCCTAGCCTGTAGTGTTTCTGATGAGAAGTCTGCTGTGAGTCTGATTGGAGATCCTCTGAGAGTAATCTGACATTTCTCTCTTGCACATTTTAGGATCTTTTCTTTATGTTTCACTGTGGTGAGTTTAATTACCACGTGTCGTGGTGAGGATCTCTTTTGGTCATATTTATTGGGGGTTCTATGAGCTTCCTGTACTAGGATGTCTCTGTCCTTCTCCAAACCTGGAAAGTTCTCTGCTAGTATCTCACTAAAAAGGCCTTCTAATCCTTTCTCTCTCTCCATGCCTTCAGGAACTCCTAGAACTCGAATGTTGGTTTTTTTAATAGTATCCCAACAATATTTTTTAGATTTCTAATTTCCTCTACTTTTCTTTGGTTTGACTGTATGTTTTCCTGTGCTCTATCTTCTAAGTCCGATATTCTCTCTTCTGCTTCACCCATTCTGTTTTTAAGGCTCTCTAATGTGTTTGTCATTTGATCTATTGAGCTCTTCATTTCATTTTGATTTCTCTTCACTATCACACTTTCCTGTTCTACTAGTTTCTGAGTTTCATTTTGATTCTTCCTTTAAATTTCATTTTCACGAGAGAGATTTTCAATCTTGTCCAATAAGGATTTCTGTAGTTCAAGGATTTGCTTTTGAAAACTTCTAAATGTTCTTATCATAAATTTTTTGAAATCCGTATCTTGCATTTCTTCTATCTCATCATCTTCATAATCTTGGTTTGGGGTGTTTTGTTTATTTGGAGGCATCATAATGTCATTGTTGATCTTGTTCCCTCGATTTCTGTGTTGGTTAGTTGGCATAGTTAATTCTTCTTGCGTCACTGTGCGTTTTTTTTTTTTTATTTTATACTATGTCCGTGTCAAGTGGACTGCCTGCTGTTGGAGGAGCCTTGGAGGCTTGAGATGGGTGCGGCCTGAGAGCTCTGCTTGGTTCTTCCTGGTTAAGGGTGTGCAAAGGTGACACCCTCAGGTTATGCGTGGTAAATCTCTCTCTTTTTATTTATTTATTTATTTATTTTATTTATTCAGGGTGTAAGTAACACCGCACGGCACGGCTGTGCAGAATTGATGGTATTTAGCTTCCAGTCTCTGGCTTCTACCCACAGAGTCTGTTTAGGCTCCTCTGGACTCCCACTGGGTTGCCTAGACTACTGAATTGTAGTGACTCAGTTCCTTAGCTCTCCCCCGTTGATATGTAAATCCAGAGAGGGGGCCCGCTCTTTGTCTCTTGTGAATTCTTCAAGCCTTGCAGCCTTGCAACCTTTGCAAGGTTAGGGGAAAGAGAAACCCCCAATCTTTTTTTTTTTCCTTCTTTCCGGTAGTGAGTTTGCTGCACTTTCCGGCCCCCCTCTAGATTCTGACCCCCGTTTCCCCACCAATGTCTTGGGTTATTGAGCTCACCACCCCTCCCAGCGCCGATGTGTGGACTCGGAGCCCTGGACATCCCAAGTCTCCCCGCTGTTGTCTGTGTGGCATGCACTCCCCTTGGAGCACTGGCGCGCAGACCCTGCGGCTTCTGTGGCTCGGTCCCGCGGCTCAGTCCCGCAGCTCGGCTTCCGCGCGGTGGGCGACCTTGTTCTCCCAGTAGGTCCTCCGATTCACAGCCACTCGATCCAGAAGAGTTTCCTCTGCAATATTTTCCTGGTTCTTTTTTCTGAGGCTACCGTAACTCCCCTTTTATTAAACTAAATTTTCCCGGACTATCGGTGCACGCCCTCACTATTCTGCCATCTTGGCTTCGCCCCGGTTCTAGATCTTTTTTGGAATGCCTCCAACTTTCTGCGTTCAGTAAGATGCTATCTGTGGTTTTGAAATAAATTGCCAAGATTGATGAGAAATGTTGATTCTATAGCCAGTTTGCTTAAGGTTTTCATCATGAGAGGATGTTTTGTTTTATCAAATGCTGTCTTGCATCTATTGAAATAATCATATGATTTTTATTCAGTTTGTTAATCTGATTTATCACATTTTTGATTTTCAAATTTTGAACCATTACTGCATACAGACATTACTCCCACTTTCTCAAGGTGAATTCTATTTCTGATGTGCTATTGGATTCACTTAGCTGGTATTTTTGCTTCTATGTTCATCAGGGATACCAGACTATAGTTCTCTTTCTCTGTTCTATCTTTTCCTGGTTTAGGAATTAGGGTGATGTTGGCTTCATAGAAATAGTTTGAGATGATTCTCCCCCTTTCAATTGTTTTGAATAACTTGAGAAAATATTGTAATTAGCTCATTAAATGTCTGGTAGAATTCAGTATGGAAGCCATTCCTGGACTTTTCTTTGTTGTGAGAGCCTTTATGACTAACTCAATCTCTGTCTGGATATTGGCTTGTTTAGGTTTCCTAATTCTTCATGACTCAGTTTATTAGATTGTTTGTGTCCAGAAATCTGTTTATCCTAGATTTTCCAATTTGTTGGCATATAGTTCTTTGTAAGTGATTCCTGATTATCATTTTTATTTCTGTGATATCTCTGGTTACATTTCCTTTTTCATCTCTTAATTTACTGATTTGGGTCTATCCCTCCCCCCTGTTTTGGTTAGTTTGCCCAATGATGCATCAACTTTTTTTTCAAGTAAATAACTCTTCATTTCATTGTTTTTATACTGCTTTTTGGTTTGAATTTTGCTTACTTCTTCTCTAATTTTTGTTTTCTTCCTCCTATTAATTTTGGGTTTGGTTTGTTCTTTTTTTACATCCTTAGATGCATTGATAGCTTATTTAATTAGTGCCTTCCTAATTTTGAGGTAGGCACCAATTGCTGTAATGTTTCCTCTTAACACTGCTTTTACTGTGTCCAGTATTGTTGATATGCTGTATTGCTATCCTCATTTGTTTATAGCATTTTTGTTTCTCTTTTATTTATTTTTTATTTTATATATTTTTAAAAGATTTATTTATTCACTTTTTTGAAAGGAAGAGTTACAGAGCAGCAGAGGCAGAGAGAGAGAGAGAGAGAGGCCTTCCATTCAATGGTTCACTCCCCCAAATGGCCACGATGGCCAGAGTTGGACTGGTGTGAAGCCAGGATCCATCCAGGAGCTTCTTCCGGGTCTTCCACATGGGTGCAGGGTCCCAAGCACTTCAACCATCCTCATTGATCTCCTTGGCTATTGTAGAGAGCTGGATCAGAAGTGGAAAAGCCAGGACTTAAACCAGCACCCACATAGGATGCTGACACTGCACACTATGCCATGGTGATGACCTGCTGTTTCTTTTTTGATTTCTTCTATGACCCACTGTTCTTTCCAGAGCATGTTGTTCAGTCTTCATGTGTTTATGTATGTTCTTGATATTCTTGAGATTTTAATTTCCAGTTTCATTCAGTTGTGGTCATAAAAGTTTCATGATTTGTTTGATCATTTTGAATTTGCTGAGATTTACTCTATGGCCTAGCATATGATCTATCCTGGAGAAAGTTGCATGCACTGATGAACAGAATGTATATTCTGTACTATCTAATGAAATTTTCTATAGATACCAGTTAGGTCTTTTGGTCTACAGTGTAGATTAGCTCTGTTGTTTTTGTTGATTTTCTGTCTAGTTGATCTGTATATTGAAGGAGGTGGGGTGTTGAATTTCCTCATTATTATTGTATTGGAGTCCATGTCTCCCTTTAGATCAATTAACATTTGTGGTAAATAGCCAGGTACCCTGTAATTGGGTAGATTTACATTTATTATACTCACATCTTCCTGTTGAATTGATTTCTTAATCATTACATATCGCCTTTGTTTGTCTCTTTTATCCATTTTTATGTTAAGTCTATTTTAATTGATATTAAGATACCTACATCTGTTTGTTTCTACTTTCCATTAACATGTGATATCTCTTTCCTTCCTTTCACTTTCAGTTTGTGTGTGTATCTTTGTTTGTGGGGCATGTTTCTTGTAGGCACCAAGCACATGGTTGTGTTAACACAATATGCACATAGTAAGCATTGTGCTTTCAAATACAAAAACACCCTGTACATGTAGAATACCTGAAAGGTATGTTATTGATGTAATTGGCAGAAAAAAGATATGGAGTACACAGTAGGACAGACTTAAAACCTTGCTTTCCTGGGAAATATTACTTGAACTCTCTGATTTAGCTACAGAGGCCCAATTGAGAATATATTCATGATGCTTCAAGCGTCAATTGTGTGTGTGTGTGTATGTATATGTATACATACACACACACACAAACACACACGCATTACTTTAAAGAGATACTGGGTTTGACATCATAATAAAAAATAGTTCTAGTATGTCATTGAGACATGTTGCTATATACAGTTTTCCATGTATTTTCAAGTGTTGGTTCATATACATAGGCCTTAGTATGCAAAAAGTATACAAACATGGTGTTGCTGCAGAAATGAACTACTATAAAAGAGTATTTTGCATAAATTCTATATAGGAATGGATTTTCTATATAGTTTAGTATGAACTTATAAAATTAGGTTTCCTTCCAAGGAATGCTTGTATTAAAACTCTGCACTTAGTAAGCATTGTGCTTTCCAATAAAGAAACACACTCTACATATATAATGAAAAATATATTATGTTTCAAGCTGGTACAGATTAGATTAGGCTGACAATTTTTTCCTAAGAAAGATTAATTGAATTTTCTACTTTAACAACCAAGGCCATAATAAACAATGTATTCTCAATGTTTCAAATATCATGTTGGTGCCTGAAGTTATTTGAAGGAATTGAACTGGCTTCTCCATTAGAACACATTGGCTGCATTGAGTTTTCTCTGTGTGTACAATTGATTGCTTGATATACATAGGACTTAATACATTATAAGTATACAACATGAGAATGTAGTGGAAGAGTACGGTTTAAAAGGGATATTTTGTTTCAATTTCCCTCAAGGAAGTGAATTTATATCCAGCTCAGTATGAGCTTAAGCATTAGGTTTCCTGGAACCTTAAGATAATGTTTCTTTTACACTGTATGAACTTAGTAAGCATTACACTATACATGTGTAATATCTGAAAGAGATGATATGCCTGAGGTTGGTGCACAGAACACAATTGTAGTACACACTAGGACTGGCTTAAAATGTTGCTTTTCCTGAGAAGATAATAATCTAATAAATGAATTCCTGGCTTTTCCTAATTTGCATAGCAAGCATTTTTATTTCAAGCATGAGAACACACTGTGCATTAGCAAACCTCAAAAGAGCTGCTAAATCTGAAGTTCAGAGAAGGAAGGGGATTCAGACTCAAATAAGTCCAGGCTGACAACATGGATTTTCCTCAGACAGTTAAGCATACTGTCTGCAATAACTACAATGCCCTTAAAAAGCAATGCAGCTTCAATGCTTCCAACATAGAAATTATTTGTACTTGAAGCAGTAGGTGTGCCTGAAGTACCAGAAGAACTAAAGATAGAATATCAAATAGAAGACTCTTGCAGCATTTCATTTTCTAACCCTAACCATTACTCTAAACCTAACTCTAATCCTAAAGGCTATCCTCATTCCAAATTCTAACATTAACCCTAGCCTTATCCCTAACTCAAGTCTCAAAGACAGTGTTATCCATAGTCCAAGTACAAAACCTAGTGCTATCCCTAGCATAAAACTTGTCCATAGCCCTAATAATGGCTTGAAAAATAACCCTAGCCCTCACCATCAACCTAAACTCAGCCCTAACCACAGTTGTAGCCCTAAGTCTAACCCAGTCACAAACCTAGCCCTAACCTAACTCCAACCATAACCTAGGCAAAGCCTTACTCATAAACCTAACACTAACCCCTTCCCTAACACTAATCTAATCTCTAATTCTAACCCTAACATTAATTGTAACCCTAAGCCTATCTTATCCCTAAATATAACCTAACCTGAAACTTAGGCTGGGCCCCAAACCTACTCAACATTATAACCCTAAATCTACACTCAATTTTAACCCTAGGTTTACCCAAGCCCAGGACCTAACCCAAAAAATAACAAAAACAAACACTGGCAAGAATTTTCGAATGTTTACTCTAGCCCTACCACTAATGCTACCCATTCTCATAAATATAACCATAGCCATAGCTCTACTCTAAACTTAACAATAGACTTGGTGATTTCAATAGTTCTAACCATAATTAGAAACAACCCTAATCCAAGCTCTAACTCTAGCCTTGGTCATGGCTCTAATGCTAAATATATATCTAATAATAAACCTAGTCCTATCCTCATACTAACAGTACTATAAACAAAGCCCTAGACCAAAACCTATCCATAGTTTACACCCTATCCCTAAATGTAATGCTTGCTCTACCACTGATCCTAGTCTATGTCTTCTATGTAATTTAAGCCCTAAATTTAAGCCAACCATAGCCCTAAATGTAGCTATTGACCTAGCACTCAAACTAATCCAAGCCACAATATAATACTAACCAAATTTAACTCTAACTCTAACCCTAGCCCAGGTCCTAATGTTAACACTAACTCTAAGACAAATCCTGATTCTAATCTTTAACATAACCCTAACCCTAGTCATAACACTAACCATAAGCCTAAATGTAAACCTAGTACTACCCCAACCCTAACACTAAACCTAACCATAGCCCTAGCCCTAATCCTAACTGTAGCTCTAGACATGAGTCTAGCCCCACATATCATCAACCTAACCCCAACACAATTTTGACCATAAAACTATAACCCTAACACTAAACCTAACAGAGCTTTGAACCTATCCCTCTGCCTAATCCTAACCCTACCCAAATGCCATGCCTAGTTCAAAAACTAGACCTAACCATAACCCAACCCTAGCCCTTACTCTAATCTTAGCACTTAAACCTAACCCTGGCTCTATCCCTATTCTAGCAAAAAACCTAAACATAGCTTTTTTTATTTAAAAAAATATATATTTTACCTTTTATTTAATGAATATAAATTTCCAAAGTACGACTTATGGATTACAATGGCTTCCCCCCCATACCGTCCCTCCCACCCACAACCCTCCCCTTTCCCACTCCCTCTCCCCTTCCATTCACATCAAGATTCATTTTCGATTATCTTAATATACAGAAGATCAGCTTAGTATACATTAAGTAAGGATTTCATAGCTTTAGCCAGAACCTTAGCAATGACAGGAAGAATACTTTTAAATTTTTTTTTATTTTTGAAAGGCAGAGTGGACAGTGAGAAAGAGAGACAGAGAGAAAGGTCTTCCTTTACCATTGGTTCACCCTCCAATGGCTGCTGTGGCCGGCACGCTGCAGCTGGTGCACCGTGCTGATCCGAAGCCAGGAGCCAGGTGCTTCTCCTGGTCTCCCTGAGGGTTCAGGACCCAAGGACTTGGGCCATCCTCCACTGCACTCCTGGACCATAGCAGAGAGCTGGACTGGAGGAGGGGCAACTGGAACAGAATCCAGCACCCCAACCGGGACTAGAACCTGGGGTGCTGGCACCGCAGACAGAGGATTAGCCTATTGAGCCACAGTTCCAGCCAGGAAGACTACTCTTACTCCTTCCCTAGCCCTAACATTAAGCTTAACCCTACATCTAATTTTGACCCTAGTACTCTTCCTAATTTTAGTACTAACCCTAACCCTAATTTAAACATTAATTCTAGCATTAACTCTATCCCTAGCACCTAAACCTAAATATAAACATAGCTCTAAACCTCACTGTAATAAACACTATAACCCAAGATCTAGTCTGAGCTTTAACACTAAGCAGAGTCCAACAATTACCCATAGATTTAGTCATAGTCCTATCACTAACCCAAAATGTAAATGTAACCATATTTTTATGCATGATGATATCCCTAATTAAGTCCATAATAATAAACTTTTCTGTAGCTTTAAACCACATAAAAGCCCTAAACTTATGGCTTTTTCTAGCAATAGCCCTAACTGGAACCTAACCTTAGACCAGACCCTCGACCTAGCTCTAAAGTTAACCTTAGCTCTAGCCATCATACAATCTCTAAGCCTAACCCTTGCTGTGTTAGAGCCCAGTCCTTAATGATAGTACCAACACTAAACCTAGAGCTAAGTTTAACTATAAACCTAACCCTATTATAGTCCTAAGCATAATCTTTCAGTAATCCATAACATAAGCCTAAGCTTAGAGCTTGTTCTAATCCTAACATTAGCCTGAATCCCAAACCCTTTAGCCTAACCATAGTCCTAGATGTAACACTAAACATAGATAAATACCTAAAATGAACCCTGATACAACCATAACATTATTCCTAAGAATAGCTCTAACCCTACCTCTAACTCTGTCTTTATTCATAACTCTAACCCTCACTCTAGAACTAATCCTAATCCTAACCATAAACCTGATAGTAGCTCTATCCATTCCTTTAAACATATAAAAAAAAACCCTAATGCTATCCCTATACCTAAATGTAAACCTAGACCTAACTCTAGGCCTAATCCTAACTGTAGGTCAAAATTGAAACCAAAATATAGCCTTAATCAAAATATAGTCCTGGCTATACAGCTAACATTAGACCCTATCACAGCCCTGGCCCCAACTCTTAAACTAATAATCACCCTAACCTTACACATAATGGTAAAGCTAACCCTAGATGCAGCCCTAATCCTAGTCTTAAACCTAGATTCAACAATAATCATAGCCTTCACACTAACCCTAAAATTAAATCTAGTTATAGTTCTACCCATGTCCTAACACTAATTCTAACTCTAACCATAAACATATCCCTAGCCTTAAACCTCACCAAAATTCAATCCATATTGCTAACCCTAGGCCTAACTCCAAGCATAACAATAATACAACACCAGGCCATAGACATAAACCTAAACCTAACACTAGCTCTGAGCCTCACAAAATATCTAACTTAATAAACATTTACTCTAAACTTTACATAAGTCTTGTCCCAAATGAAAACACTAATTCTAACCCTATTCCTAAGTTTGCTTCTAACCGAAACCTATCCCAAACCTAAGAGTAATTGCAACTCTAATCAGAAACCTAACTGTAAACCTAGCACTAGTTCTAACTCTAATTGTAGCCTAAATCCTGTGATAACACTAACTGTAGCTCTTGCACTACACCTAAACAGATCAAGCCCTAACACTTGCCCTGATGCAAAGCATAAGTCTGGACTTAACAGTAATTCAAACCCTAGCTATCTGTAGCCATAACTCTAAAACTAGCCCTAATCTTAATGCTAAACCTGGTCCTCTACTAATCCCAACACTAAACCAAACAGCAGCATTAAACCTACCCCTACATCTACACTTAGCCATTAAGATAATCTAAGCCATAACTCTAACCTAACCTGACTATAACCCTAGCTCTAACCCTGAACTCAAATGTAGTTATAATTGTAACTCCAGCTCTACCCTTAAACCTAGTCCTAACCTGAGCCCTCTCCTACCTCTAAACACTGCTTGACCTTCAACCTATCTATAACTGTAAACATAACTCTAGGTACAATTCTACTCCCAACCATAGCCCTAGACCAAACCCTAGCACTAACCCTACACCTTGCTATCACCCTAGCCATAAACCTAATCCTAAGCCTAGCCCCAGCCATTTCACTAAACCTAAGTCTAAATATAGACCTACCCGAGATCCTAACTCTAACCCTATAATGCTATTCTAACTCTAACCCTGAACACAGGCTAAGAACAGGCCAGTCCAACCTAGCCCAAAACCTCATTCCAGGCCTAGCTCTCACCCTCAATAACTGCAATTGAATCCTAACCCTAGCTCTAGGCATATCCCTATCCCTTCCCAATAAATGTGTAACCATAAACCTAACTAGACTAGCTTCTGGCCCTGACCTTAACACTGCTACTTCCTCAGATCAAAAAGTAACTCTCACTCTAAAGCTACTTTAGGATCTACCATTAAATGTAACCCTAATCCTAATACTAAACTCTATCACTAGGAATAACCACAACCCTAGTCTTAACTCTATTACAAACTTAAATATAACACTATACCATGCCATATTACTAATCATGGTTATAGCAGTTATTTAAAAATTAACACTAGTCCAATTCCTAATGCTAATGCAAAGCATAACTCTAACTACAATAATGCCCTACTCCAACCCCCCCAAATAATCCTAGCCTGAGTCATAATACCAGTGCTAACATTAAACATAATCCTAACCCTAATCATAACAATAACAGTAACCAAAATCCTACCCATACCAAAAAAAAATTTATCCCTAAACCCAATACTATCCATAACATTTACCCTAATCCTACCTCTAGGCCTAACTCTACTCTAATCCCATGATAGCAGTAAACCTAATCATAAACTTAGTTCAAACACTAGCAATAACAGAAGGACTAACTTTACCCTTCCTTTAGAACTAATTCTAACCCTAACCCTAGCCCTAAATATAAAGCTCTAGCACTAACCATAACTGAAAATCCCACTCTAGGGGCCAACATTGTTGTGTAGCCTCCACCTGTGTTGCTGGTATCCCATATGGGTACCAGTTCTAGTCCTGGCTGCTACTCTTCTGATCCAGCTCTCTGGTATGGTCTGGAAAAGTAGTAAAGATGGCCCAAGTCCTTGGGCTGCTATACTCACATGGGAAACCCACGGGAAGCTCCTAGCTTCTGGCTTTGGATCAGCTCACCTCAAGGGTTGTGGCCATTTAGGGAATGAACCAGCAGATGGAAGACATTTGTCTCTCCATCTCTGTGTCTGTGACTCTACCTTTCAAATAAATAAATAAATTAATTAAACTTATAAAAAATTCAACTCTACCCCCAGCAATAAATATAGTACTAAACTTGGGCCTTATCTTAAATCAAAATGTAGTAATAACACAGACCATACTCCTAACCCTAAAATACTCACCCATGGTTTAGCCTAAAACCTAAAATAACCCTATGCCTACATCTAACACTAACCTAACCATGGCCCTAACTAATTCTAGCCATAATTTTAAAAAAAGAACCTAGCTTAGCTTTATACCTCATCAAGTCCTAGGGCTAATTCTATAGACCTAGGGCTAATTTTACCCAAACCCTGACTCTAACAGCAATGCTAGGCAACTGCCTTGAAATTAGCCTAATCCGAACTGTAGTCCTAATCCACACACAGTCCGTAAATCTATCATTTACTCTAAATTTAACACAAGCCAGGGCCCTAATTCTAGCATTAATCCTAATCTCAGTCCTGTCCAACTGTGGCAGAAAACCTAGGCAAAACACAAACCACAGGGGATGGCACCGTGGTACAGCAGGTTAACATCTTGGCCTGAAATGCTGGTATCTGGTTTGGGACCCGGCTACTCCTCTTCCGATCCAGCTCTCTGCTATGGCCTGAGAAGGCAGTAGAAGATGGTTCAAGTCCTTTGGCCCCTGTACCTACATGGGACACCTGGAAGAACCTCCTGGATCCTGGCTTCAGATCAGCGCAGCTTTGGCCATTGTGGCCAATTGGGGAGTGAACCATTGGATGGAAGACCTTCTCTCTCTCTCTTTCTCTCTCTCTCTCTCTGACTCTCCTCTTTCTGTGTAACTCTGACTTTCAAATAAATAAATAATTATAAAAAAAACCCAAAACCACAGTAGTAACCCTAACCAGAAAACTAATCCTAACCTTAGCACGAGTCATCACCCTAACACTTAACCAAACCATAGCCCAAGCCCTAACCCTAATAAGTATAGCCCTAACCATAACATGGATGCAAACTGCATCCTAACATTAATAGTAGCTCTAACTCTACACCTTACCCTAAACTTAACCCTAACCCTAGCCTACACATTAACCTAAGCTTAACCCTAAAACTAACAGTAGTTCTAATCTTTCCTCCATATCTCATCTCAACAACAAATCTAACTCTACCTCTAACTGTAATATTAACCGTAACCCAAGATCTAGCCTGAAACTTAAAATTAGTCATAGCCCTATCACTAGCTCTAAACTTAACAATAGGCCTAGGGATAGAAGTAATGCTAAGCTTTACCCAATACTAGCCCAAAACATAGTGTGAATTATAACCTTAGAATAGCCTTAATCCTATTCATAATTCTAGCTCTAGCTCTTACCCTAATCCTAGACATAGCTTTCAACCCTTTTCTGTGGGAAAAGATACCCACAGAATCAAAGTGAAAGAATGGAAACGATATCCCATGCTAACGGAAATCAAAAACAGAAGATGTAACCACCTTATTATCAGAAAGAGATAGAATTTAATGAAAAAACTGCTAAAAGAAAAAAAAAGTATGTAGTGATTAAATGATCAATTGTACAGGAAGATGTGACTATGGGCAATGTATATGCACACAATTCCAGCATGCATGCCTATTTAAAGCAAATGTTAATAGTTCTAAAGAGACACATAGGCTCCAATACAATAATAACGAGGGACTTCAACATCTTATTTTCATCAATGTGCCGATCAACTAGAGATAAAATCAACAAATAATCAACATAATTCATCTATACTATGGGTCAAATGGACATAAATGTATATACAGAATGTTTCACCCACATCTGCAAAACATGTATTCTTTTTGTCAGTTCATGAGAATTTCTCTAGGACAGAACATATACTAGGCCATAAGGCAAGTCTTAGCAAATGCAAAATTATTGAAATCATACTATTTATCTTTTTTTGAAAACAATGTATTGGAGCTGGAAATCAACAATATAGAAAATATGCAATCATATGGAGACTGAACAACAAGCTTATAATATACAGTGGGGCATAGAAGAAATCAAAGGGAAAATATCTTGGAAATGAATGAAGATGACAACACAATATATCAAAACTTATGGGATACAGCAAAAGCCATGTTAAGAAGGATGTTTATAGCAATTATTGACAACATCAAGAAATTTTAAAGGCATCAAATAAATGGTCTAACAATACATGTCAAGGCCCTAGAGATATAATAACAAAACAAATCATAATTAGCAGGAAGAAAAGTAATTAAAATTATAAATGAAATAAAGCAAAATAAAAAGAAATAAAATTGAAATTGCTCTATGCCAACAAATTGGAAAATCTCAAATAAATGGAAGGTATAGATTTTTGGATATGCACAATCTACCAAAATTGATTAATGAAGAGATAGAAAAACTAAACAGACAAGTATCCAAGACAGATTGAATCAGTAATAAAGATACTTCTAAGAAAGAAATGCCCAGGGGGCCGGTGCTGTGGTGCAGCGGGTTAATGCCCTGGCCTGAGGTGCCAGCATCCAATAAGGGTGCCAGTTTGAGACCCAGCTACTCCACTTCCAATCTAGCTCTCTGCTGTGGCCTGGGAAGGCAGTGGAAGATGGCCCAGGTCCTTGGGCCCATGCACCCATGTGGGAAGTCTGGAAGAGGCTCCTGGCTCCTGGCTTTGGATCAGTGCAGTGCTGGCCATTGTAGCCATCTTGAGAGTAAACCATTGGATGGAGGACCTCCCCCCTCTGCCTTTCCTCTCTCTCTGTAACTCTCAATTTCAAATAAGTAGATAAATCTTAAAAAATTTTTTTTTCATTTTTTGACAGGCAGAGTGGACAGTGAGAGAGAGACAGAGAGAAAGGTCTTCCTTTGCCATTGGTTCACCCTCCAATGGCCGCCGCGGCTGGCATGCTGTGGCCGGCGCACCGTGCTGATCCGGTGGCAGGAGCCAGGTTCTTATCCTGGTCTCCCATGGGGTGCAGGGCCCAAGTATTTGGGCCATCCTCCACTGCACTCCCTGGCCACAGCAGAGGGCTGGCCTGGAAGAGGGGCAACCGGGACAGAATCTGGCGCCCTGACCGGGACTAGAACCCGGTGTGCCAGGGCCACAAGGCAGAGGATTAGCCTAGTGAGCCATGGCGCTGGCCTAAAAAATTAAAAAAAATAAAATAAAAAGAAAGAAAGCCCAGGACTGGATGTTGTCACTGCTGAATTCTACGAAACCTTTAAATAAATGATTTATCCAAATATTATCAAAGTATTCAAATCAATTTAAGGGGAGGGAAATCTCCCAACTCTTTTCTGGAGGCCAACATTACCTTAATTCCAAAACCATAAATAGATGCAGCAAAGAAAATTATAGACCAGTATCCCTGATGAGCTTAGATGCAAACATCCACAGCAAAGTACTAGCTAACGGAATAAAAACAACCAGAAGATCATTCACCTTGACCAAGTGGGATTTAACCTTTATTTGCAGGGATGGTTCTACATACACTAATAAATAAGTGTGATATATCACATTAACAAATTGAAGAATAAGAATCATATGATCATCTCAATAAGGGCAGAAAAAATATTTGAATAAATATAACATTCTTCCATGATTATAACTTGAAGCAAATTGAATACAGCAGGAACATTCCACAACACAATCAAGATAATCCATGACAAATATGCAGCCAGCATCTTATTGAATGAAGAAAAGTTAGAAAAATTTCCACTAACATCCAGAACCATACAACTATATCCACAGTCAATATAGTTCTTGAAGGTTTAGCCAGAGACATTAGAGAAGAAAAAGAAATCAAGGGAATACAAAATGGAAAGAGGAATTCAAATTATCACTGTCAGTGGATGACATGATCCTATGTGTAGGGGAACCAAAATTCTCTACTATTCAATATAAAAAAGTCCACTAATAAAAAGAGAGCTTGGTAATGTTGCATGATATAAAATCGACATACAAAAATCAATCATATATATATATATATGGTAATAACATATATATATATATATTTATACAAACAATGCCATGACTGAGAAAGAACTTGTAAAATGAGTCCCAGTCACAATAACTACAAAAATTCAAATACCTTGGTATAAATGAAACCAAGGATGTGAAAAATATCCACAATGAAAAATTAAAAAAAAAACATTAACAAAAGAAATAACAGATAAAACAAAAGCAAAAATATGCTCTATGTTCATGGATTGGGAGAACTAATATCATGAAAATGTTCATAGTACTCACTATGATCCCAATCAAAATGCCAGTGACATTCTTCTCTGACTTAGGAAAAAAATGTTTCTAGGATTCATATGAAACAGAGAAGACTCTAAATAGCTAAAACAATTTTTTTAAAAGATTTTATTTAATTTATTTGAGCAGTAGAGTTACAGACAGACAGAGAGAGAGAGACAAAGAGAAAGGTCTTCCTTCATTGGTTCACACCAAAATGGCGGCAACAGCCGGAGCTGTGCCGAACTGAAGCCAGGAGCCAGGTGATTCTTCCTGGTCTCCCATGTGGGTGCAGGGGCCCTAGGAGGTAAGCCATCTTCTACTGTTTCCCCAGGCCACAGCAGAGAACTGGATTGGAAGAGGAGCAGCCAGGACTAGAACCGGCACCCATATGGGATGCCAGCACCGCAAGTGGAGGATTAACCTAAAGCGCCACAGTCCCAAACCCTGAAGCAATCCTAAACAGCAAAAACAAACCCAGAGACATCACAATATTAGAGGATTTCAAGTCATACTACAGGACAGTTATAATCAAAACAGCCTGGTACTGGCACAAAAATAGACATAGAGATCAATGGAACGGAACAGAGACCCCAGAAATCAATCCATGTATCTATAACCAATCTTTGATAAGGGAGTTAAAATCAATCTCTGGAGAAAATATATAATATATTCTCTTCAACAAATGGTGCCAGGAAAAATGGATCTCAACATGAAGAAGCATGAAACAAGACTCCTGACATACATCTTATGCAAAATCAATGAAAATGGATCAAGGATCCAAATCAATGACCCAATACCTTCAAATTACTAAAGGAAAACATTGGGAAAACTACAAGACAATGGTACAGGCAAATCATTATTGTAAAAGACTCTAGAAGCCCAGGCAATAAATGTAAATATAGAGAAAATGGGATTGCATCAATCTAAGAATCTTCTGAATTTCAAAGATAACACTCAAGAAAATGAAGAGACAATCCACAGACTGTGAGAAAGTATTTGCAAGCTATACAACTGATAAAGGAATAATATCCAGGCTATATATTTTTCAAAGATTTATTTTATTTATTTGAAATACAGAGTTACATACAATAGTAGAGCTGGGATGGGGAGGTCAGTCTTCAATCCACTGGGTCACTCCCCAAATGACCACAATGGCCAGAGCTGAGCTGTTCTGAAGCCAGGAGCCAAGAGTTTCTTCCAGGTCTCCCATGTGGGTGCAGGGGCCCAAGGACCTGGGCCATCTTCCACTGCTTTCCCAGGCCACAGCGGAGAGCTGAATCAGAAGTGGAGCAGCCGGGACTTGAACTGGTGCCCATATGGGATGCCGGTGCTGCAGGCTGGGCTCTAGCCCACTGTGCCACAGCACTGGCTTCAATGTCCAGGATATATTAAGAGCTCAAGAAACTCAACAACCTCAAAAAAGTCAAACAATCCAGCTAATAACTGGATTGGGCAAAGGACATGAACATGAATTTTTCAAATGATGAAATTCAAGTGGCCAACAGACACATGAAAAGAATCCCAGGGTAATTTTCCATCTTAGGAATGTAAACAAAAGCACAAAGAGATACCACCTTGTAATGGTTATCGTACAGAAATAAAAAAAATAAATTCTGGAGAGGATGTGGCCAAAAATGTACCATGATTGACGGTTGCAGGGAATGCCAATTAGTTCAACCATTATGGAACAGAGTATGTTGATTCCTCAGGAATGTGAAAATAAATCATCCATATGACCCAGCCATCCCACTCCTTGGAATTTACTCAAACAAAATGAAAATGAAAACGACATATGAAAGAATTATTTGTATCTCCATGTTTATGACAGGTCAGCTAACAATAGTTAAGACATGGAATCAATTCAACTGATGAATGGAAAAATAAAATATGATACACACATGTTATGAAATGCTACTCAGCCATAGAAACAATGAAATCCTGGCTTTTATAACAAAATGGATGCAGATGCAACTGGAAACCATTGTGTATAGGGACATTAGCAATCCCAAAAAGGCAAATATCATATTTTTCCTGATCTTTGCAACTAATATAGAATACAAAAAAATATGTAGGAATGAGATGGATGCTTTGTGATATAATTGCCATTTTTAGTACTTGTTCATACTATTAATGTCCTTAGTCTTCTCACTTTTTATTGTTGAATATTATGGCTAGCCATAAATGAAGCCTGTGAATATAGAATGGTTTAAGATTCTGTCTTTGCAAAAGCTGATGTAAGAAGGCAGGGGAAGGAGGGAGTAGTTTGATGGAAAACAGAAGGGAGGGCAGTATGGTATTCTACATTAACTTTACTTGAACATGGTAAATGCATGACATCTGTTTTGTTAATATCCAGAGGAAACACCATTGAATTGTCACAAGGCTTCAATTTTGATGTCATAAACTAATCATTATCTGTTCATAATCACTTGGGATATCCCCAGACACCATTGATGGCATAATACTTTGTGGTGTCAATCAATTGTCATGTCATAAAAAATATTATGATATCATAAACCAAAATTTATATATCATGAGCCTACCCTTTTGTTGTATTTTGAGAACATTTGTGTTTTCCTAAACAATTTTTAAATCAACAATCTATTGGAATGTTCTTCATTCATTTGTGTTGTAATGATCAATAGCAACATTATAAACCACCACTTTGGTGCCATCAATCGTGGTGTTATTAAACTGTTGTGATTTTGTAACCAATTTTGATGTCATAAATATATATTTAGATGTCATAAACAAACATTGTGATGTCATGAACTATTTCTGTGGTGTCATAATCAATTATGATGCCATAAACCTTTGTTGTGGTGTCATGTTCAACTGTGATGTCATAGACCACATTGCAATGACAATAAATCGTGATGATAACAAAAAACATTGTGTTGTCATTAACCACCATTGTGATCTCATAAGACAACCATTAAGGTGTCATAACCAAAACATTTTATTATTAAAAGCAGTTATTAAGTCATAAATCCACATCCTGTTACTATAAATCAAATAGTGCTGACATTATCAATTGTGATATTAACTACCATTATTATACTAACATTTTATCACTGTGATGTCAGAAACCGACTTCTGTGTTGTCAGTCAATTATGATGTCCTAAACCACCATTGTATCATTATCATGTCAATTGTGACATCCTAAACCTAATGTGATATTATTGACCACCATTATGATGTTGTAAAGCTACTGTCATGTTATCTCAATCAACTGTGATGTCCAAAACATCCATTGTGATATAATGATGAATTATGATTACTTAAAAGCAATTGTGATATCATATTCAATGTGAGTGATAAAATCCATTGTGATGTCAAAGTTTATCATTGTTATATTCTAAATCTGGCATGGTTTTGACTTAATCAATTGTGCTGACATAAAACATCATTGTGATAATATAACTGTCATGAATCTTCCATCATTATGACATGAAAACAATTATGATGTCATAATTGTGATATCTGGATAACCACTGTGATGTCTTAATTCTACCGTTTAATGGGCAAAATCAATTGTGAAGTAATGAAACCCATTGTAATATTTATAAAGCCAGCATTCTGATATTATGATCTAGTGTTTAAACTGGCATCATGTCATAATAAGTGATTGTGATGCTGTAAACCAATATTGTGATGCCATAAACCTACATTGTGATTTCATACACCAACCATTGTGTTCTCACAATAAATTGTGAATATAAACAATGACTGAGATGCCATAAACCACCATAGTGAGTTACAATTAGTGTGATATCATATACAACCCTGTTGTTTATCATAATAAATGTTGATGTACTAAGCCATGGTTTTGATGTCATCAACCTACATTGTACATGACAATAAATTATTATGTAGGGAACCACCTTTGTGATGTCATAATCTGAAATAGTGATATCATAGTCACTGGTGATATTAATAAGACCATTTTAGTATTACAAACAGAAATTTTGAGATCACAAATCTAGAAATGTGATGTCAACATCAATTGTGAAGTCATAAAATGAATTGTGATGACATGAAGTAACCATTGTTGGGACAGAATCGGTTGTGCAGACATATAATTCACTGTGATCTCATAAATCTACCATAGTTATGTCACAATCATTTGGAATGTCATAAACAACTATTGTGGTTTCATAATTAATTATGATGCCATAAAACTTTTTGATGTCATACATAGACCATTGCAATGTGATAAAACAATCTTCGTTTTCATAATTAATTGTGGTGTCATAAACTACAATTGTGATATTTAAGCAATTGTGAAACCTTAAAAATATGTCAAACCTTTTGTCATGTCAGTGAGCAATGATATGTTATAATCACTTGTGATGTCACAAAAGATTACAATGCCAAAATCTATTGTGATGCCATAAACTAACACTGTGCTGTCAATCGATTGTGATTTCAAAACTATCCATTGTGATGTCATAAGCAATGTGAACTCATGAAAAGTTATGTCATGGGGCTGGCACTGTGGCTCACTTGGTTAATCCTCTGCTTCCAGTGCCAGCATCCCATATGGACACTGGGTTCTAGTCCCAGTTGCTCCTCTTCCAGTCCAGCTCTCTGCTGTGGCCCAGGAAGGCAGTGGAGGATGGCCCAAGTGCTTGGGCGTCTGCACCCATGTGGGAGCCCAGGAAGAAGCACCTGGTTCCTGGCTTCAGATCGGTGTAGCTCTGGCCATAGCGGCCATTTGGGGAGTGAACCAATGGAAGGAAGACCTTTCTCTCTGTCTCTCTAAATGTCTAACTCTGTCAAATAAATTTAAAAAATAAGCAATGCGAAGTCATAAAATGTTATGTCATAAACCTAATATTGTTATATATCCACCCTTATTTTGTCATATTCAATTTCGATGCCATTAACAAAATTGTGATATTATAAACTACCATTGTGATAACAAAACTTAATTTTTAGCTCCAAAATCCACTGTGATGTCATAAACAATTGATTTCTAACATGTCACCATTGTGAAAACAAAAACCTATCTCTGTCATGTCATAACCAATTCGGAGGTTATTGGTCTGCGTTTGTGACTTCATGATCAATAATAATCACATAAAACAGCATCATGATGTCATAATCATGTGTCATGTCATGAAACATTTCTATGACATAAATCTACCATTTGATGTCATAAATCAATCATTTTGTCATAAATTGGCTTTTCATAACTAATATTATGATGTCAGAAGCCACTATTGTGTTATAATAAATCATGATGTCCTAAAATCACTGATATTTTCATGCATTGTCATGTAAAATAAAACATACTGTTGTCATAAACATCAATTATGTGGTCACAAAAACAATTCTGATGCCCATATCAATTGTAACATCATGATAAACCAGTGTGATATAAAGCTAATATTGTGGTGTCAAAATCTATTTTAATTTCATAAAAATGTTTGATGTCATTATCAATTTGGATGTGATAAACAACCATTGTGATATTATAAATGTACCAAGTGATATACTCACTACTGATGTCATAAAGCATTATTGTGATGTCATAATCAATTGTGATAACATTCTGATAATCGTCCAATTGCAATGTAATGAAATGGTGTTATAAACCAATTTTATGCCATAAACCTTCCATCATGATGTGATGATCAATTGTGATGAATACAAAATTCACTCTGATGTCAAAATCAATTGTGTTGTCATGAAAGCACTGATATGATAATCAATTGAGAATGCAAAAATCTGTGTGACATAATATACTATCATTGTGATGACATAACCAATAGGGTGTCAGGAAGAACGATTATGATGTCATAAACAACAACATGGAGAAGACATAAACCTAAAAGTCCAATATAATAAACACCATGGCGTTTCCATGATCAATTTTGATGTTATGAAAACATTGTTATGTCGTATACTAATAAGTGATCACATAAACCTATCACTGTGATATAATAAGTAAACCATGGTCATGATATATTTTTCTGTTGTAAATGTTTAGATGTCATCAAACCATTCTGATGTCATAAAACATCACTGTAATGTCACATCCAAGTGTATATCATAAACCACTATTGTGATATCATAATAAATTTTGAGGTTATAAGTCACTATTATGATGTAACAATCAACTTTGATGCCATATACTATCATTGTTATGTCATAAAACCACAATTATGATGTTGTAAATCAACCATTATGTCAACATAAAGAATTTTGATATCATAAACCACCTTTGTGTGGTCATAACACAATATGATCACTTCACCATTCTGATATCAAATAGCTACCATCCTGATATACTCCTCTGTGATGTAATAAACTAATCATTATATCATCATTAGGAATGGTAATGTCATACACCAACCATTGTATTGTCACAAAAACATAGTGATGTCATAAACCTTTCTCATATTGCAAATATAACTTTATTGTGTCAGTATCCCTCTGAGGTCATGAATCAAGCAATTTGCCATCAAAATCAATTTTGATGTCATATCATTATTTTATTTTTATAAGATCATTGTATTGTAGTATTGATTTTTGATAGTATTTGTGATAGTATTGATTTGTGATAAACCATCATCACCATACATTTGTGATAAATATATCATACTAAGAGGGGGCCATCAAAGAAGGAGGTACCTTTCTCTGGAGTGAGGAGAGAACTTCCACTTTGATTATGGCCCTGTCTAAATAATGTCAGTTTGTGGAATCTAAAGGCTTCCATAGCCTTAGCAGATCATGACAAAAGCCTCGGGTGATCACTGATGTCATAAATAAGTGTGTCAATTGTTAAATCAACAACAGGAATCACTGTGCACTTGTTCCCCATATAAGACCTCTGTCCTTAGTGAGCTGTACTATGAAAATCAATGGTAAAACTAGTTTTCAAACAGTACTTTATACTTTGTGTGTCTGTGTGGGTGCAAACTGTTGAAATGTTTTCTAAGAGCTGATCTTCTGTATATAAAGGTAATTAAAGGGGCCAGCATGGTGGCAAAGTGGGTAAAGCGGCCACCTGTGATGCCGGCATCCCACATGGGCACCAGTTCAAGTCCCAGCTGCTCTACTTCCAATCCAGCTCTCTGGTGTAGCCTTGTCATGAGTTGCCAAGGCTATGGAAACATTTTGAATTTGCCAACTCTGATCTTATTTAGGCAAAGTCATAGTCAAAGTGGAAGTTCTCTCCTCCCTTCAGAGAAAGGAACTTCCTTCTTTGATGGCCCGTTCTTTCCACTGGGATCTCACTCACAGAGATCTTTCATTTAGGTTTTGCTTTTTTTTGCCAGAGTGTCTTGGCTTTCCATGCCTAAAATACTCTCATGGGCTCTTCAGCCAGACCTGAATGCCTTAAGGGCTAATTCTGAGGCCAGAGTCTGTTTAGGGCATCTGCCATTCTATGAGTCTGCTGTGTATCCCACTTCCCATGTTGGATCTAAACTCCCTTTCTGATTTAAGCTTACCATTGTGCTGTCATAATCAATTGTGATATCATACATCAAAATGTGCTATCATAATCAAAATTATATTGTCATAATACAACATTGTACTGCCATAATTACATAGTGATGACATTTTGGTATCACAAGCCTACTATTGTGATATCACAGTCAAGTGTGTTGTCAAAAACCATCTATTATGCCATCCTAACCAATTGTCCTGTCATAGACCACCATAAAATATTTCAGAAGTGTGATGTCCTAATCAATATATGATATGCCACTATTGTGATATAATAAACTTACTGGTGTGCCATCACAAATAGTTACGATGACATAAAACTACTGTGTGCCATCATAATCAATTTTGATGTCATAAACTGACATTTAATATCATAACATTGAGATATAATCTATTTTCTGATAAACCACATTTTTATATCATAAACATACCATTGTGATGTCATTATCAATTGCGATGTCATACATAAACTATGTCATCATAACCAATTTTGATAAACATACACAACCATTGTATTGTGATAAAAAACATAATATAATCTACGTTTTGTGATAAACTGCCATTCTGATACTATAATGCTATAACTGTGATGTCAAAACTAATTCTGATGTAATATACCAATTGTTAAGATGTCATCATAGGGGCTGGCAATGTGGTGTAGCAGGTAAAGCTGCTGCCTGCAGTGCCAGCATCCCATATGGGCACTGGTTCAAGTCCTAGCTGCTTCACTTCCCATCCAGCTCTCTGCTATGGCCTCGGAAAGCAGTGGAAGTTGCCCCAAGTCCTCAGGCTCCTGCACCCATGTGGGAGACCTGGAAAAATCTCCTAGCTCCTGGCTTCAGATCAGTGCTGCTCTGGCCATTGCAGCCAATTGGGAAGTGAACCAGAGGATGGAAGACCTCTCTCTTTCTCTCTCCCTCTCTGCCTCTCCTTCTTTCTTTGTGTAACTATGACTTTCAAATAAATCTATAAATAAACAACCAAACAAATCTTTAAAAAGAGATGTCATCATAAATGTTGGTGTTATAAGTCATCCAATGTGATATCATAGTCAATTGTGATATCAAAAATTAACTGTTTTGTCATAAAAATTGTGATATCATAATCAATTGGTATCTGACAGCCATTCTGCAATTATAAATCTACCAATATGATACCCTATAGTTTGTGATGTCATAAACTAAACAATGTCCCATAATAATCAGTTTTAATAAAATAAAACATTATATTGACCTAGAAATCTGTTGTGAAAAGCATTTTGTGGGGCTGTCACTGTGTCATAGTGGGTAAAGTTGCCTCTTGAAGTGTTGGCATTCTGTATGGTGCCAGTTTGAGTCCTGGTGGCTCCACTTCTGACACAGCTCTCTGTTATGGCCTGGGAAAGCAGTAAAAAGTGACCCAAGTCCCTGGGCCCTTGCACCTGCATCAGAGACCTGGAAGAAGCTCTTTGTTCCTGGCTTTGAATTGGCCCAGCTCTGGCTGTTGCAGCCATTTGGAGAGTGAACCAGTGGATGGAAGATCCCCTCCGGTAACTCTGCCTTTCAAATAATAAATAAATGAGTCTTAAAAAAAAAAAAAACAATTTATTAGCCCTTGTTCTGACTGTCGAGGAATAACTTAATACTTTATTCTTTTTAGTATTTTTTTGTTTTACTTAATATCATTGGTTGAACTCTTTAATTAACACAAGATTATTCTTAGGTATTTAAATTTAACTGAAAAGTGATTCCTGTTGAATATAAGAGTGGGAGCTGGCGCCACAGCTCACTAGGCTAATCCTCCACCTTGCAGCGCTGGAACACTGGGTTCTAGTCCCAGTCGGGGTGCCAGATTCTGTCCCGGTTGCCCCTCTTCCAGGCCAGCTCTCTGCTGTGGCCAGGGAGTGCAGTGGAGGATGGCCCAAGTGCTTGGGCCCTGCACCCCATGGGAGACCAGGAGAAGCACCTGGCTCCTGCCATTGGATCAGCGTGGTGCACTGGCCGCAGCACGCTGGCTGCGGTGGCCATTGGAGGGTGAAACAACGGCAAAGGAAGACTTTGTCTCTGTCTCTCTCTCTCACTGTCCACTCTGCCTGTCAAAAAAAAATATAAGAGTGGGAATAAGAGGAGGAGATGTACAGTTCAGCACATGCTAAATCGGACTTGCCCCTAATGGTAGAGTTAGAAACGTGCAAGGGATTCCAATTCAATCCTATCAAGGTGGCATTTACCAATGCCATGTCACTAGTCAAAATGATCAGTTTCAGTTCATAATTGATCCCAATAATAGGATTAAAAGTCAAAGGGACCACATAAACAAGACTAGTGTCTGCTAATACTGATAGAATTAAAAAGGAGAGAACAATCCAACATGGGATGCGGGATACACAGCAGACTCATAGAATGGCAGATGTCCTAAACAGCACTCTGGCCTCAGAATCAGCACTTAAGGCATTGAGAGCTAGCTAAAAAGCCGATGAGAGTATTTCAGACATGGAAAGCCAAGGCACTATGTCAAAGGAGTGATCTAAATGAAAGATCTCTGTGAGTGAGATCCCAGTGGAAAGAACGGGCCATCAAAGGAGGAGGTACTTTTCTCTGAAGAGAGGAGAGAACTTCAACTGTGACTATGCCCTTGTCTAAATAAATCGGAGTTGCTGAACTCAAGAGGCTTTCCTAGCTTTGGCAGCTCATGAGAAGAGCCTCGGGTGATTACTGACATCATAAATGTGTCAATTTGTATTTCAGGCATGGAAAGCCAAGACACTCTGGCAAAAAGATCTCTGTGAGTGAGATCCCAGTGGAAAGAACAGGTCTTCAAAGAAGGAGGTACCTTTCTCTGAAGGGAGGAGAGAACCTCCACTTTGACTATGACCTTGTCTAAACAAGATAAGAGTCGGAGAACTCAGAGGGCTTCCATAGCCTTGGAAACTCATGACTGGAGCATAGGGAGATTACTGATGCCATAGACAGGAGTGTCAATTGGTAAAGTCGACAACAGGAGTCACTGTGCACTTACTCCTCATGTAGGATCTCTGTCCTTAATGTGCTGTACATTGAGATTTAATGCTATAACGAGTACTCAAACAATATATTTCACTTTGTGTTTCTATGGGGGTGCAAACTGTTGAAATTTTTACTTAATGCATACTAAACTGATCTTCTGTAAAAAAAAAAAAAAGAAATTATCAATTCCCAACTTGACTCTCACTGGGATTAAACATGACAATAGGTCTGATCTGATTTCATCATCATTTAAAAAAATCATCTATGATTTTTCACTTTATGTTTCTGTGTGGGAGCAAACTGTTGAAATCCTTACTTAATGTATACTAAGCTGATCTTCTGTATATTAAGATAATCAAAAATGAATCTTGATGTGAATGGAAGGAGAGAGGGAGTGGGAAAGGGGAGGGTTGTGGGTGGGAGGGATGGTATGAGGGGGAAGCCATTGTAATCCATAAGTCGTACTTTGGAAATTTACATTCATTAAATAAAAGTTAAAAAAAATAAATGTGTCAATTGTTAAATCAACAACAGGAGTCACTGTGCACTTACTCCTCATGTAGGATCTCTGTCCTTAATGTGTTGTACTATGTGAATTAATGGTATACCTAGTACTCAAACAGTACTTTATACTTTGTGTTTCTGTGTGGGTGAAAATTGTTGAAATCTTTACTTAGTATATACTACGTTGATCTTCTGTATATAAAGATAATTAAAAATGAATCTTGAGGAAGAATGGGATGGGAGAGGGAGTCAGAGATGGGATGGTTTGTGGGTGGGAGGGTGGTTATGGGGGGGAAGCAGCTATAATCCAAAAGTTCACTTTGAAAATTTATATTCATTAAATAAAACTTAATAAAAAGCAATTGGTATGTGATAAATGATTCTGGTATGATAGATGAGCATTGTGCTGTCATAATCAATTGTGATATCATAGTCCTACCATTGTGCCATCATAACCCATCATCATACTGTCATAAAACACACTATGATATCATAATAAATTTTCAAATGATGAACCACCATTCTGATAACATAAGAATTCCCTTTTGCCAATATAATCAATTCTGATGTAAAAGCCTGCTGTTGCTGTAATAAAGTACCATGATGCAATCAGCCAGAGCATTATGGCATCAGAATTAATTTTGATGCTGTTAATCACAATTGTTATCATAAGAAATTTTCATGTTATAATCAATTGCTATGTGGTAAACCATGATTCTGATATAAAATACCATTGTGATGTCAATTGCTATGTCATTAACCTACCATTGTGCCATCCTAAAAATTGTGATGTTATAAACCAATCATCTTGCTACATCTACCAATTTTGATGTCATAAACCACTGTTGTATTTTCATTTAACACATTGGAAGATTATAATGTTTGTTATGTTAAACCTCATTTCTGTTATCATGATCCTGTCATTGATATCATAATCAATGGTGTTATCATAATGAAAACAATATGCCATCATAAGAAATTGTGATGTCATAGATCAACCTTATATTTTCATAATAACATTGTAGTATAATCAAATGGTCTGAATAAAACACCATTCTGATATCATAAACCTACATTTGTGATATCATCATCAAAAGTGATATAATCTTTTCTGCCTTCATACCAATTTTTATGTCATGTACCACCTTTATTGTCATAAAACATCATGATATAATCTATTGGTTTGTGATAAGCTATCATTCTGATACCATAATTTTACATTTGTGATTGTGATGTCAACAAATCTGTTGTCATATCTCATATATTGTGATGTCATAATTAATGAATTCATAAATCTACTGTGATATGATTCTGATATGGTTGTGATGTCATAATAAATTTTGATATTATAAACTTACCATTTAGGTGTCCTAAATGATTGTGATTTAATAATCCACATTGTGAAATCATAGTTAATTTTGATGTTATAATTGATTGGTTTCTGATAAACATTCATTCTGATATCATAAACCTACCATTGTGAAGTCCTAATAATTTGTGATGTCATAATCCAAATTTTATGACATCATAATGAGTTTTGAAATCATAAATTGCCATTGTATTATCAAAAAACATTATGTTGTCATAACCAGTTGATACATGATCAATTATAGTTCTGATAGTATAAACATACCAATGTGCTACTGTAACAAATTGTGATATCATAAACCTACCATTGTTCTTTCATAAACTTTGGTGTCATCATGGTATTGTCATAAGACACATTGTGAAATTGTTATCAATTTTTATGTTATAATCTACCATTCTGATATCAACCTAACATTCTATCATAATGAATTCTGATATTAAAAATGTTTCTGATGCCATAATTAGTTGTGATGTCATAAACATTATACCATATAATCAATTTGGATGTAATAAACCCCTTTATATTGCCATAATAATATAGTATCATACATTCTGGTATCAGAAACATACCCTTAATATGTCTTTGTCATAATCAATTTTGATGTAATAAAGCTACCATTTTTCTTTCATAAATTTTTTGTTAAATCATCACACATTGTGTCATAATAAAATTTGATGTCACAAATACCCTTGCTTTGTCAAAAAAATGTAATGTTGAAATAAAATGTTAAGTGATAAAACACCATTCTGGGGGCCGGCGCTATGACACAGTATGTTAATCATCTTCCTGTGGTGCCGGCATCCCATATGGGTGCCCATTGGAATCCTGGCTGCTCCTCTTCCAATCCAGCTCTCTGCTATGGCTTGGGAAGGCAGTGGAAGATGGCTCAAGTCCTTGGGCCCCTGCACCCACATGGGAGACTGGAAGAAGCTCCTGGCTTCTGGCTTCAGATCGGCTGGAGTTGCAGTCATTTGGGGAGTGAACCAGTGGATGGAAGACCTTTCTCTCTGTCTCTCCCTCTCACTGTCTGTAACTCTACCTCTCAAATAATTAAAATCTTTTAAAAAAACCCACCATTCTTCTATCATAAAACTGTCTTTGTGAATCAGTTGTGATTTTATAAACAGTGTTCCATAATAACTAATTTTGATGGCATATACTTTCTTTGCATTATCATAGAAAAAATTGTGGAGGCAGGCATTGTAGCATAATGGATTAAATTGCCATGTGCCAAAACAACATCTCATATGGGCACTGGTTCAAATCCTGGCTGCCCCAGTTCCAATCTGTCTCCCTGCTAATGAGCTTGGGAAAGCAGCAGAGGACAGTCCAAGTCCTCGGTCCCTGTTCCCATGTGAGAGACCTGGATAAAGCTCCTGGCTCCTGTCTTTGAACTGGTACAGCTTTGGCCATTTTAGCCACTTGGGGGAATGAATATCCTTCTCTACTTCTGCCTTTCAAAAAATTAAATAAATATTTTTAAAAATTGTGATATCAGTCTATTAGTTTGGATAAGCCACCCTTCTAATATCATAAACCTACCTTTTTGTTGCCATATTCAAATTGTGATGACATAAAACTACCTCATGCCATCATAATCAATTTTGATGTCATAAATGACCATTATATTATCATAAAACACTGTAATGTGATTCTTCCAACCTTACCCTCCCTCACACCCACATTCTCACACTTCTTCCTCCTCTCTCTCCTATTCTTATTCTTATTTTTACAAAGATCTATTTTCAATTAACTTTGTTTTTTAAAAATTTTATTTATTTGAGAGAGAGAGTTACAAACAGTTTGTGGGAGAAACAGAGAGAAAGGTCTTCTGTCCACTGGTTCACTCCCCAAATGGCTGCAATGATCAGAGCTGGCCAATCCGAAGCCCCAGGCCATAGCCATAGCAGAGACACTGGATTGGAAAAAGGAGCAGCTGGGACTAGAACTGGTGCCTGTAGGGGATGCTGGTGCTGCAGGTGGAGGATTAGCATACTGCACCACAGCACCAGCTCCTCAACTTTATACTCATAAGATTAACCCTACAATATATAAGTGTTCTACAAATAGTATGAAAAAATTATCCTTTAACAATTGTGACAAGAGCTGTTTAAAACCATTGCATCTAAAAGTGGCAACTTCACTTCTATAGATTACCTTTTAGGTACTCTATTAGTTTCCACAGATCAGGGAGAAAATATGGTATTTGTCCTCTTGTGGCCGGCTTATTTCATTAAGTATAATGGTTTCCAGTTTAATCCATTTTGTTGCATTTTATTTTAAATCACTGTGTAGTATTCTATAGTGTATATAAAAAATTATTTATTTATCTAGTCTTTAGTTGATGGACACCTGTGTTGATTCCATATCTTAGCTATTATGAACTGAGCTGCAATGACCAAACACTGCCATCACAATCAATGTGGTTGTCATAAACCATGATAGTCTGTGTAGCCATAATCAATTGTTATGTGATAAAACAACATTATCATACCATAAACCATTGTGCCATCTTTGTCAATTGCGCTGCCATAAAAATAATATCATGCCCTATTGTGCCATCACAATATGTTGTGATGTCATAAACCAAGGAATCATCATGAAATCATCAATATTGATGTCATTAAAAACCATTGGATTATAATAAAAATTTTGATGTGAAAATCATTTTGTGATAAACCACCATTCTGATGACATAAAACTACCTCTGTGATGTCATAATGTATTGTGTTGTCATAAAAACCATTTTGGCATCATAATCAATTTTGATACCATAACCATCATTGCAATATCAAAGTCAATTGTGGTGCCATAATACCATTGTGATGTCCTATTCAATTGTGATGTCATAGTACATTGTTGTCATAAACTAATGTTGAGATGCCACAAATTATCATTGTCATAAACCAACCATTGTAATATCATAATCAAATTTGAAGTAAAGAATGTTGACATAATCAATTTTGATGTATTAACCATCATTGTGATATTTTAGCCAATTGTGACGATAGAAAACCATTGTGATACCATAATCAATGTGAAATCATAAACATTTTTGATGTCATAAACTAATATTTAGATGCAATATGCAAAACTTTGTAATATATATGACATACATATATATATATAAATAAACTGTTTATTGTGAACACACAAAGAACTGACATCATAAACTTATCATTGACATAAACTGAGCACTGTGATGACCTAAACCTTAAACGACACTACAGCCCAAATGGATCTAACAGATATCTATGGAACTTTTCATCCTACACTTAAAGAATTTACATTCTTCTCAGCAGTACATGGAACCTTCTCTAGGATTGATCACATACTAGGCCATAAAGCAAGTCTCAGCAAATTCAAAAGAATTAGAATCATACCATGCAGCTTCTCAGACCACAGTGGAATGAAGCTGGAAATTAGCAACTCAGGAAACCCCAGAAAGTATGCAAACACATGGAGACTGAACAACATGCTCCTGAATGAACAATGGGTCATAGAAGCAATCAAAAGAGAAATCAAAAACTTTTTGGAAGTAAATGAGGATAACAGCACAACATACCAAAACTTATGGAATACAGCAAAAGCAATGTTAAGAGGAAAGTTTATAGCAATAGGTGCCTACATCAAGAAATTGGAAAGGCACCAAATAAATGAGCTTTCAATGCATCTCAATGATCTAGAAAAACTGCAGCAAACCAGACCCAAATCTAGTAGGAGAAGAGAAATAATTAAAACCAGAGAAGAAATCAACATGATTGAATCCAAAAAATATTACAAAAATAAGCCAAATGAGGAGTTGGTTTTTTGAAAAAATAAACAAAATTGACACCCCATTGTCACAACTAACTAAAAAAAGAAAAGACCCAAATCAATAAAATCAGAGATGAAAACAGAAATGTAAAAACAGACACCACAGAAATAAAAAGAATCATCAGAAATTACTACAAGGACTTGTATGCCAGCAAACAGGGAAATCTATCAGAAATGGATAGATTACTGGATACATGCAACCTATCAAAATTGAGCCAGAAAGATACAGAAAACCTAAACAGACACATAAATGAGACAGAAATTGAAACAGTAATAAAGGCCCTCCCAACAAAGAAAAGCCCAGGACCAGATGGATTCACTGCTGAATTCTACCAGACATTTAAAGAAGAACTAATCCCATTTCTTCTCAAACTATTCAGAACAATTGAAAAAAGAGGGAGTCCTCTCAAATTCTATGAAGCCAGCATCACCTTAATTCCTAAGCCAAAAAAAAGATGCAGCATTGAAAGAGAATTACAGACCAATATCCCTGATGAACATAGATGCAAAAATCCTCAAAAAAATTCTCGCCAATAGAATGCAACAACACATCAGAAAGATCATGCACTCAGACCAAGTGGGATTTATCCCTGGTATGCAGGGATGGTTCAATGTTCACATTAACAGACAGAAGAAAAACCATATGATTATCTCAATAGATGCAGAGAAAGCATTCAATAAGATTCAACACCCTTTCATGACGAAAACTCTAAGCAAACTGGGTATGGAAGGAACATTACTCAATACAATCAAAGCAATTTATGAAAAACCCACGGCCAACATCATATTGATTGGGGAATAGTTGGAAGCATTTCCACTGAGATTGGGCAACAGACAGGGATGCCCACTCTCACCACTGCTATTCAATATAGTTCTAGAAGTTTTAGCCAGAGCTATTAGGCAAGAAACTAAGGAATACAAATTGGGAAGGAAGAACTCAAACTATCCCTCTTTGCAGATGATATGATTACTTAAGTAATCCAAGGAACTCTACTAAGAGACTATTGGAACTCATAGAAGAGTTTGGCAAAGTAGCAGGATATAAAATCAATGCACAAAAATCAACAGCCTTTGTATACACAAGCAATGCCATGGCTGAGAAAGAACTGCTAAGATATATCCCGTTCACAATAGCTACAAAAACAATCAAATACCCTGGAATAAACTTAACCAAGGCCGTTAAAGATCTCTATGATGAAAATTATAAAACCTTAAAGAAAGAAATAGAAGAGGATACCAAAAAATGGAAAAATCTTCCGGGCTCATGGATTGGAAGAATCAACATCATCAAAATGTCCATTCTCCCAAAAGCAATTTATAGATTCAATGCAATCCCAATCAAGATACCAAAGACATTCTTCTCAGATCTAGAAAAAATGATGCTGAAATTCATATGGAGTCACAGGAGACCTAGAATAGTTAAATCATTCTTGTACAACAAAAACAAAGCCAGAGGCTTTCAGGACATACTACAGGGCAGTTGTTATCAAAACAGCATGGTACTGGTACAGAAACAGATGGATAGATCAATGGAACAGAATAGAAACACCAGAAATCAATCCAAACATCTACAGCCAACTTATTTTTGATCAAGGATCCAAAACCAATCCCTGGAGTAAGGACAGTCTATTCAATAAATGGTGCTGGGAAAATTGGATTTCCACATGCAGAACCATGAAGCAAGACCCCTACCTTACACCTTACACAAAAATCCACTCAACATGGATTAAAGACCTAAATCTATGACCTGACACCATCACATTATTAGAGAACATTGGAGAAACTCTGAAAGAGATAGGTACTGGCAAATACTTCTTGGAAAATACCCCAGAAGCACAGGCAGTCAAAGGCAAAATTCACATTGGGGATTGCATCAAATTGAGAAGTACAGGACTGAATTCATAGACTACACTTGTTACACTACAGGCATGGACAGACACACATATTTTCAATAAATTCTTTCTGAGTTTATGAGTGAACTTTACCAAGAAGCTAAGAAAACATAGTTTTCTGATTATTTCAAGCATTGAGAAATCTGATTGGGATGATTTGTGTGATGCACCTGGCCTTACATGACAGTATTACTCTTTCTTGAAAGGTATAGAAATTTTCCATAGCAGCTCTCTAATGAAAATTGCAAGTGAGATGGAATCCAGTGTTAATTCTAAGAAACAGTAAAACAGCTTTGTAGGATCAACATTAGAATGGAGTCCTATTGCCACAACACGTGTGTCACATTATATTGTGATTGCCAAGAAAAACATAGAGAGTATACTCATTCTAAAACTAGTAAGAAAACATGTAAATGAGCTATTTGTCCAGCATACTTTCCAATAATTCATTTTGCAAAAGTTTCTCCACTCCTTCTGGTTCCCCTCCGCCTCTGGGTTTATGTTGCCCCATATTCAGTCCATCCCAATCTTGCTTTACATGTGAAAATAGAATGAGGATCTTTCTAATGTAACTCGACCTAGATATTTACATATTAAAATATATTATTCATTAAACACTTACTGTTTACCTATTTTAAATCACCATTTGAGATGTGTAAGATAGATGAATAAAACTGATACAAATCAGTGGCTTTGTAAACCCTACATTGTATGAGAACCACAGTTCGTCAGACACTGAATTGTATGAGAACCACAGTTTGTCAGACACTGAACCATTTTGTTTTTATTTATTTAAAAGGCAAAGTAAAAGATAAAGAAGGAGATAAAGAGAGATGGGGGAGAGTGTGATGAGGGAGAATAGAGGGAGAAAGCATCCAACCACTGGATCAATCATCAAGTGCCCATCTTTAAGACTAAATCAGTCCAAAGTCAAGAGCCAGGAACTCCATCCAAACCTCCCAGAGGTGTGGCAGGACTCAAGCCCTTGCACCATCCTCTACTGCTTTCCCAAGTACATCAATAGCTAGCTGAATGGTGGTTGCTAGCATTCAAAGCAGCACTCCAATATGAGATGTGAGCATTCCAAGCTGTAGCTTAACCTGCTGAGATGCAATGCCTACCACACACTGAATTATTTTACACAAGTTACACATCCCTCACAACAAGGAGGCAGGTGCCTTTATCATCCACACTTTATAAGAAGTTGTAATAAATGTTTAAATGCATGGCTACATGTCCAGTTTTACACACACAGGAATGATTCCAATCCATGCATCTAATTCCAGAGCATACAGCCTTAATCATGACAAAACCCCACACTTTATGAAATGCTGGTAGCACACAAATATGTAGAAAGAGAGGCATACTATACAATTATTCCCTAGTATGCTAATTTGTAATTGTCCTAATTATGTTTACTTCCCACAAGAAAGTATGCTTTCTGAGCCAAGCAGGCCTTAGAATACAGAAGTTAAGGGCACACCTTCCTGTTTGTTGTCCAGCTGCTTGGCCTCTTTTGGCCTCAGTTTCCTTATGGATAAAAACCCACAATGTCCAACTCACAGAGTAGCAGAGAGAATGAAAAACAAATGTGTGCAGAATGCTTGGCTCACAAGAAGCACAATAAATTGCTGCTGCTATCAGTATTCCTAGACACAGCACTGGCTTCCACAGCATGAAGCCAAAGCTGGGCATACAGTAAATCACTGAAAAAATATAGGTTTTTGGGTATTTCTCATATCTTCCAGGTTCCTTGGATATTTCTACCCATTCAACAAACATTTGAGCAGTTTCTATTTCATGTCAGGCTGTTCAAAGGGGTGAACCAAACAGAAAAGTTGTCTACTACTCACTACATAATGCTATGGTTGTCACCCCCTAACTTGCCTTCCTTCCTAATACAAACTTAGAAGGCAGGCACTCTATCTAGGCAAATTTACCAACATATTAAACATCTAACCTTAATGTCACTACAATTATTTTATCACGTTTTTGCAAATCAATGCAGTCTGAAAATGATTTCTTTTTTTAACCTGTAAAAATAGGCTGGTTGGAATTATGATTGTGAGGCAGGATGTTAAGCTTCCACCTGCGATAAGTTACAAATACAAATTTCAAACCACATGCTGCCATTATGTGGTGATTAACTGAGGCAAATTCTACTATGGCCTTGCTTGAGTGTTGATGGTGCAGAGGGGCTTGGGGAAATGTACAGGCTCTTCGTCAGCATACCTCACCTGTACAAAGCATTAGGCTTGGTGGAGAAGAGATATTTCAGACTGTCCATGCCAACCAAGGATGAGAAATGGTAAATGAGAAGTGGGGAGAAATAATACCAGGGTTCATGGTAAAAGGAAGAGTCCCGCCTTAATATGTTGACCATGCAGGTATACTAAGGACTTGTCCTCCTTTTTGCCAATGACCCAGCAGGCTGGTTCACCACACTAATGAAGTAATATCTGATTCAGTGCCCACAGGTCACAATTATCTAGGCTATGAGCCCAGCAAACAGATGAGTGTCACCCACAGAAGTGCCTGTGGGGTGCATGAACTACTGTGCCAAGGGACCTGCTATGGAGACTATCTGGGGGGATGAGCCACATCAGTGCCAAGGAGTGTCTGAAGCAACACATGAAGTTTATCTGAAATGAGACAACTTGGGATCCCCCTCCAACACAGCATCTAATAGTGACCACTTTGATGTGGATGGCCAGATGTGCTATCAGCTTGTGGAAAGTGGATGAAGAGGTGTCAGGCAGAACAGCACCTGATGGCACACCTTTAGCTTCATAGTTCTGAGTGACAAGCACAGCAGGAAGCTGCTGCTGTGAACACTCCATTGCGTGGATTTACTTGGGTATTTTCTAGAGTGTTGAGGGTCTGCACAGCTTAACTTCAGGTGCTATGACCATCAGGGCCAGGAGAGTTGGTTTGGACTGTTGTAGGACTCCTCTTAAAATAACAGAGAGGTGAGCATTGGGGAACAGCATGTAAGATGGCTCTTTTGAGACCCACATCCTATATTAGAGTGTGTAGGTTTGAGTCTCACTCCACTTCCAATCCAGCTTCCTAATAAAGTGCACCCTAGGAGGCAGCATATAATAGCTCAGATACTTGAGTCTGTGCCATCCACACTGAGTTCTGGGATTTTCACTTCATAAAACCTGATGTTTTCACATCACATCCTGGCTGAATTCCAGCTATTGTGAATATCTGGAGAGAACAATGGATGAGAGATCGCTGTGCCTTTAATGTGAATAAAATTAATTTTCAAAATTTAAATAAACCCCCTGCATCCATGTGGTCAGACTGGGACTATTCCAGTTGGGCCCCTTCCCTGTGGGGATGGCAGCAGCATAGGCTAATTGAAAAAATGCCTGAATACCTCAGTGGGCTCCTTTTCTCAGTTGTGCATCATTGTTTGACATAAGAAAGTTCATGATGGAGTGTTATTTTCCAGATCACCAACACACATTGCAGCAAAGGAACACCTTATGTTCATCCACTCTGCATGGAGGACCTCATCAGCTCTGCTTCCCAGATGATACGAGTCTCTCATGTGGGTTACAGGTACCCACATACTTCAGCCATCACTCCCTCCAAAAGTGCATATTAGCATAAAGCTGGAATTGAGAGTTGTGACTGTAACCTAGGCATGTCAATATAGGATGTGGACATACTAAGCAGGGTTGTAACACATGCCAAATGTCAATCCCTCAGTGAATTTTTGAAGTGCCTCTGTATATCCAAGGCTTTCAGAGAAAGGAGACAGAGCCTTCTGGGCCCTGCCCCTTTACTACATAGTTTCTGCTTCTCCCCAACATTGCACACTGCTTCATGTGTCTCTCTCTGTGCATGCTCACTTCTGAGGTCTCTTCAGGCAGACAGGGAAGAGCAGCAGAGCACAGAAGAGTGGGTCTGGGAGACAAGGCAGATTAAGGAAAAACTGGACTGTGACAGTTTCTGCCTGGATCCTGCCACTTAGTGTTTAGTGACCACATCTGAAGCAGAGGAAAATTGTTCATCTACATGCCAAAAACTGAAATATAATATCTTTATATTACCCCAGGCATGAAAGTCAAATCAAAATGAATTGAAGCTTACATAAAAGGTCTGAGAATATGAAACCCCTTACAAATGGAAGCAAATTCATTGATATTAGTCTCAACAATGATTGTTTAGATATGACACTAAATGCATAGGTGACAAAAGCAAAGACTGAAAAAAATCTAAGAAATATTCTGCATGTGATAGGAAAAACAGAACAGATGAAGTAAGAAATGAAGAAAACATTGGACAACCTGGGTTTGAACACAAACAACTCAAAAACAAATATTGTAATAAAAATTGCACAAAGGATTGATCAGTTTTCCATTGAATATATACAAGTAGCCAACAGGTAACTTAAAAGGGGTTCAGAAACAGCTAATGAAGACTACAATGCTAATTAAGACCACAGTGATTATCATCTCATATGTGTTAAAACAATTATCCAAAAGTAAAAAGATAACATTGGCCTAGGGTGAAAAAAAGGAATATAAAAATTGTTGCTGAGAAAGTAAATTGGTACATCCAATACAGAAAACATTATGTAGGTCTTCAATCAAAATTAAACATAGAACATATGACAAAGCAATCTCACAACTGCGTGTATATCCAAAGGAAACCAAATCAGTATCTCAAATAGATACCTTTATCTCCACATTACTGGCAGCATTATCTACAAGAACAAGATATGGAGACAACCCCATTGTCAACATATGAATAAAGAAAATGTGATAAACACACATACACAGCAATCACAGACAACCTTAATAAGGAAATTCTTCCATTTTGTCAGGATGTGGATCCAAAAATATGAATGTGGACATTAGGCTATTTGAAATAAGGCACAGAAAGATAAATGCCACACAATATCACTCATATGTGTAATCTAAGAAAGTCGCACTTAATCACAGAATAGAATGGTGGTTGTC
This sequence comes from Oryctolagus cuniculus, assembly GCF_964237555.1. Classification (NCBI taxonomy): domain Eukaryota; kingdom Metazoa; phylum Chordata; class Mammalia; order Lagomorpha; family Leporidae; genus Oryctolagus; species Oryctolagus cuniculus. Next base: position 51,945,382 of record NC_091450.1, read on the forward strand.
ATGGGCTGAGAGTGAAGGACATGGGAAAATGTTAGCTGAACACACATTTGCAGCTATGAGATAAATTAACAAAATTAACACCTCCAGACCTTAATATTCAACACAGTAAATAGTTGATTATGATATCACATACTCACAACTTGCTAATATCTTACATATTCTTTAATAACATAGGGATGTAATGTGATGGATATATTAGATTGTCTTAATCATTTCATAATGTATATGTACAAGAGGATTCCAGAAAGTTTATGAAAAAATGTAATCAAAAGATAATGTGAATTGTCCATAACTTTTTAATGTCCCTCACATAGCAAAACATCAGTTTTCATACCTTGATGATACACAAATTGTGTCAGTCATACTCTGACAATCTTGAAAAAACTAAAACAAGCAAAACTAAACAGGCTCCTATATTAAAATATAAATCCAAAATAACTTAGTAAACTAGACATATCTACAGGATTTGGAAGACTTTCATGCAAGAAAAACCATTTTTAAAACACACATAAATTTGAGTGGTCAAAATTTCTATTTTGAAAGTGCACATAGAGATGGCACCCTGTACAGAGAAAGTGCAAGTGCTAAGACGTTGCCCAAGTACCAAATTACAGGGTCTTTTTGCTTCTCTAAAACCTGGGTGAAAACCCCAAGCCAAATAAAACTTCTGTTTCTACCTTACTCAGTCTATGTTACTGTGATATTGGAAACATATGAAGGAGTGAGACATCCTAGAAACAGCTGTGTAAAGAGGTCAATGCCCTGGAAAGTACCCTGCAGGCCACATATTGAGAAAACTCGGGGGAACCAGGTGCCTGTGGGGAGGGAAGGAGGAACCGACAGCGCCTGTCCCGCATGAACCACATACACAGAGCCCACATTCTCCCTAGAGACCACCCAGTCCCCACTGTACAATCGGAGGAGACGTGGAGCTACTGCCACACAGCTGGTCTGCTATGGCTCCAGGCTGAGAAGTCTCACCCAAGCAGGGAAGGGGCAGGACCTCGAGGGTCCTGGGTGCCGGTAAAACCCCCAACCCACGGGTCTGAGGGGACCGAGGGGAAGCCCTGTGCCAGCGCCAATATGGAGCCCACAGATGCCGGAGGCCTGTGTCCTCCTGGCCTTCGGCTCCGTTTTCCCCTCTCGGTACAACCAGGTCCACACACTCACCATGTCGTGGTTGTCAGCTTCCTAGGTGCCCAGCGTCCCCGGTGAGTGAAGGTGGAGAGCTGCAGAGGTCGACCTCGCTTGGGAGCCTCCTGGCGGCGGAGCTGTCTCCCAGGAGTTCACTCTGCAGGCAAAACTCTGAGAAGATTGTGACGTCCAGGCCCCGCGTGCTGATGCACTGTGGACGTCACCTTGCCTGATTGGACAGTTTGCCAGCCTTGAGTGCACGGAACGTCACAAAGCACGGAGCCAATCAGCGTCCCCCATAGCAAGGACCCCTAACTTCAAGTTGTCCTGGATGGGAACAGCGAGAGACAGACCTGGGTTCAGGTCTGAAATGGCCGCCCCTGGGCTCTGCCTCCCCGCGGCTGGAGGGCTCTCACCTCCGAGCTCCTGCTACCCACTGGCCTCGCCCTGGGTCCCCGTCCTTCTCCCTGCGGATGCTGCCTGGAGCTGGCGGTAACCTGTTGCAGTGAGTTACAATTCTGTTTATCCACTTCCGGCGCTTTCGTTTTCCTTGTATTTCTGCTCATTCTGTTGGGTCGTTTGTATTACTTATTGATTTGAATAACACTTAGATGTAACATAATTTACTCTTTTTTTTCTTTTCTTCTGTTTTCTACTCTGTCTATTGATCTTTTATATTTTCTAGTTATTTCTTGCTGGCACTTGGTAAGCTAATGGATTTTTAAAACATCGATCTTTCCCACAACATTAAATTCATTTATCAGTTTATTTGTTTTTAGATTTAATGGATTCTCCCTAAATAAATATCTCCAATATATTGGCAATTTATTGTTAAGAAATTGATCTTTACATCTTATTTTATTTCTTTTTGCTCTCCCCCTCGCCCCCAACTACTCCTCCAATAAGAAGTTGGCACTAGTGGAGACTTCCTGGTCTAGGTTTACTTCCAGGGTAAAAGCTGTCAATGATTCTGTATTAATCATGGTTTTCGTTGTAGGATCCTTTTAAAAATTTTGATCTGAATAAGAAAGCCATTGCTCTTTTTTACTATACTGCAAGCAGTTTTTAAAAATTACATGCTGATTTTTAAATGTTTTTGAACATTAAATTGTCATGTGATTTTCTCCTTGAATTTTTCACCTACCTGGAAAATTTACATGACTTGTTAAGAAATGTTAACCACCTCTTGTATTTTTTATTATATGTGACTTGTTATTCATTATATTTTCATATGCGATTTCATTTATTATACAAATACTAAGGATTTATACATCTGTATATGAAAGAGAGTTTATACTTAATTTATATTGAAAGTTCTTAATTTATATTGCATCATTATCAATGTAATGTTGGCTTTCTAAAAGAAATCTGAAAATATGCTTTGCTTATTTATACTTTGATACATCTGAGAAATATAGGTGTTTTTTATTTCTTAAATGTTTGAAATATTTTGTGTTTCTATAACTGAAGTTTTGTTTCTCTAACTGTTTTATTGGCTGGTGGCCTTCAAACTGGGATTCAACTTGCTTGTTTTAATTTGGAGTTTTCCTATTTTATACTTCTTATTATTGGATTTTAGGAATTTATATTTGTGTTTGTGTTTGGGAATTTGATTTTCAAAGTATAGTGGATTTTTATCTCTAGTCAAGTTTTTATCCCAAGAGGTTTTTTTTTTTTTTTTTTTGACATTTTTGACATGCAGAGTTAGATGGTGAGAGAGACAGAGAGAAAGGTCTTCCTTCCATTGGTTGACCCCCCAAATGGCTGCTATGGCCAGAGATACACCATTCCAAAGCCAGGAGCCAGGTGCTTCCTCTTGGTGTCCCATATGGGTGCAGGACCCAAGGACTTGGGCCATCCTCCCCTGCCTTCCTGGACTACAGCAGAAAGCTGGACTGAAAGAGGAGCAACCAGGACAGAATCCGGTGCCCCAACCAGGGCTAGAACTCTGGGTACTGGTGCTGCAGGCGGAGGATTAGCCTAGTGGGCTGCAGTGCTGGCCTTACCCCTAAGAGTTTTACAATATTTTTTTCTGATCTTGACAAAGCTCTTTTCTCTGTAAACAATTGTTTTAATACATGAAAATGGACACTAGTGTTACTTTTCCCTGTGTTTCCTCAATTACTTTTACTCATAGTTTATTAATTTTGTTAAAATTAAAAAGTATATCCTGGGGCTGATGCTATGGCATAGTTGGTAAAGCCACCACCTGTAGTGCTGGCATCCCATATGGGCCCCAGTTCAAGTCCCAGGTACTCCCCTTCATATCTAGCTCTTTGCTATGGCCTGGGAAAGCAGTAGAAGATGGCCCAAGTCCTTGGGCCCCTGCACCCATGTGAGAGACCTAGAAGAAGCTCTTGAATTCAGATAAGGGCAGCTCTTGCTGTTGCAGCCCTCTGGAGACTGAACCAGTAGATGGAAGACCTTTTTCTCTCTCTGCCTCTGCCTCTCTGTAACTCTGCCTTTCAAATATATAAATAAATCTTAAAAAATATTTCCAGAAATGAATGAAAAAATCTGTCCCGGTTGCTCCTCTTCCAGTCCAGCTCTCTGCTGTGGCCCAGGAAGGCAGTGGAGGGCGGCCCAAGTGCTTGGGCCCTGCATGTGCATGGGAGACGAGGAGGAAGCACCGGGCTCCTGACTTTGAATTGACTCAGCTTGCCGGCCATGGGGGCCATTTGGGGGTTGAACCAATGGAAGAAAGACCTTTCTCTCTTGTCTCTCTCTCTCACTGTCTAACTCTGCCTGTCAAAAAAATAAATCTATGAGTGTGTGTGTGTGTATATATATATACACATATATGCATATATTATTATATTATATATTATATAGTTATACAATATATAACATAGTTATATAGTTACATAACATATATAATAATTATATAATTTATAATAACATATAATTATATATTAGAATATATCACATTAGACTATATATTATATATCTTAACTATAATATAATATATCATATAATAACTATGTATAATATATATATAATTATCAGCAAACTCAGTAAGATGTTTAATTTATTTAAAAATTGAATAAATACAAATTAAAGTATGTGTTTTTCATCAGATTCAAAACAATTATTGCAACTGTTGACATTTTGACATATATGAGGCAATGGCCATTGAATAGAATGTGAATTTGCAAAAGAAATTGGTGATGTGTACCAAAAGTCTTAGCAATACAGATTATGTTATTATATACTCTTGTCCCAAATAAGCACTTCCTAAAAAAATCTTTCTATGGAAATAGGTTTCAGAAGTGTCTATGGAAACTTTTTCTTTGGGAAACTTGAGGATAGCAAAGTAAATATCTAACAGTACAGTATTCATTAAATAGTATATGATAAATCCATATGAAGAAACATAGTTTAGCTATAAAATATATTTACATTATTAAGCAAAAAAAAAACCGTTGCAAAGCAGGATGTATTATATATATATATCTCCACTATTTTTCAAAAACATGCTTATTTATTTTTTAAATATTGATTTATTTATTTGAAAGAGTTACACAGAGAGAGCAGAGGCAGAAAGAAAGAGAGAGAGAGACAGAGGTCTTCCACCCACTGGTTCACTCCCCAATTGGCCGCAATGGCCAGAGCTGCGCTGATCCCAAGCCAGGAGCCAGGAGCTTCCTCTGGGTCTCCCACAGGGGTGCAGCAGTTGGGCCATCTTTCACTGCTTTCCCAGGCCATAGCAGAAAGCTGGGTCGGAAATGGAGCAGCCAGGTCTTGAACTGGTGGCCATATGGGATGCCAGCGTTTCAGGCCAGGGCGTTAACCTGCTGCACCACAGCACCAGCCCCCAAAACATGTTTATATAGATACATTTCCTCAAGCCTGTGTTACGTGAGCGAAGCCATCTGTTTGACTCACATAAGCGTACCTTAAAAAGATTGTGGAAATGGAATTAAAAGTTAAATTTATTTTGGTTCAAAACATGTTGAAATTTATATATACATGGGTTATTTAAAAAGTTCATGGAAAGCATGTATTATGAGAAATACATATTTCAAATGTTATGCACCAACATAAACTTATCTTCTACTTCTATTTCCCATGAAAATTCGAAATCCATCAGAAAAACATGGTGTTCCTGGGAAATATCTGCCCATTATTTAATATACTGTAGAGATGCTAAATCTGCCTGAAGTTACTAAGAAAGAGTGTGGTCGTGATTAGACACTTTTTCATTTAACCTCTCTGCGTTGTAACCGGTCATCACATTTAAAGAAACTATTTCCAGGTGTTGTGCAATCTGTGATACCGAAATCAGAGCAGAGAGTGTCTTCTTGACGCGGCGGCTCACCGGCCAGAGCCCTAGGGCCAGTTGAAGGGGCTGCCCGCCAGCAGCGAGTCCCAGGTGAGCGTCTGGGCAGGCGTCTTGCCCACCAGGCAGAGCAAGTGGAGCTGCGCAATGAGGGGCGCCTGGAGCGCGCTCAGGGCCGGGCGCACTGGGGCTGGGACGGGCACTGGGCGCGCAATACTCCATGAGCGCCACCTGCGCCTGCTCCTGCAGCCTCTCAGCGCGCGCAGAGGCCGAGAGCGCCATGACCTTGAGGCACCGGGCTCCACGGAATCCCCTTGCAGGCGGCCCAGCTCCTCCACCTGCTCCTGGTCCAGGAAGGCCGCGCGCGCTTGGCCTGCAGTGGCGCCCTGTGCAGGCAGGGGCAGCGCTAAGAGCAGCCGCGCCGCCAGCGTTCTCAACTGGTCCATGCCCAGCGCCGCGCCGCCGCCGCCCACACCTGCCGTGCCCACAGCTGCACCGGGAACAAGCCTCTGTCCACCGCCACGCCAGCACCCAGCCAGGAGGGCTGCAGGAGGAGGCGGCCAGCGCTGCCGGGCAGCGATTGCGGGATGCGGCCGCGCTGCAGCGCTGCGGGGCAGCAGGAGGGAGAGAGAGAGAGAAGGGCAGGGAGAAGACTGCCAGAGCGAGGCTCCCTCAGAGTCCCCCCACCCCAGCTCCGGGAGAGCCCGGGTGGGGAGGGGGCCTGGGGTCTTCCCCAGGTGGGAATGGGAGCAGGGGCTCGCCCTCAGCAAGCAGGTGAGGTGGGAGGAGGGAAACCGAGGCAGGGAGGGCTGGCTGCCAGGCAGGGCAAATTAAGGAGCCTTAATGAGCCCGCCCACCTGGCCTGATCCAATCCATGAGCTCCAGCCCTAGGCCAGCCTCACGCAGGGCACATTACCAGCCCTGGAGGGGACTCCGGGCTGGAGGTGGGGCTGAGTCCTGCGGGGGTGGGAGTCAGCTGTCCAGTAGGAGTGGTCAAATGGGGCCCAAAAGTGCTGCCCTGGTTATAAGCCCCGCCTGCACCACTCCTCCCCCCCATCCTACCCCAGGGCCTTTGCACCTGCTCACCCCCCCCTTCTTCAAATCCCCACCCCAACTCTTCCTCCTCCAGCCCAGGCTGGGGCGTGGGGTTCAAATCCCACCCACAACTCCCTCTTTAACACCAACCTCCGAATTAACAAATCTGCTTTAGAGCAGTATTGGCCATGGAGGAAGGGCTACCCTGGTGGCAACTGAAGCCATGGGCTATTTACTGAGGGCCAACTGTATGCAGGGACCCTGGGGCACAACAGTGCACAAGACAAAGAGAGTCCCTGGAGAAGTCATTGGGTTCCAAAGCAAAGTAAGGGGTTGTGAGCTGTGATGGTGGGAGGCCGCGCATGGGGTGGGGGATGCAGCACATGGCTGTACGCGCGCCCACCTGAGGGCCGGGCCAGCGGGATTTCAGATCAGCCACGTGAGAAGAGGGGGAACAGGTGAACCCCCCCAAACTGAAGGGAGTGGCTTTTCCAAGGGGCTCTGAGCCGACTTTATCAGCTTCCCTCACAGATGCAATGAGGGGGGAAGACTTCGAAAGCGCGAGAGACTGGGGTCAGACCCTGGGAAGAACCGGCAGACAGAAAGCAGGTATGGGGTGCGCATTTATCCTGAGGCTGGAACCCCACCCCCACCCCTACCCCGAGACCACTGCCGCCCCCCCCCCCCCCGGTGTGGAGCCTGGAGAAACTGCAGGGCATTGGCGTTTAGGGCCACGCTGCTTGGACTGTGTCTGCCCTGGGCCAGGCTGGGGCTTCTAGGGGACGGGACAAGAGTGGGGTCCCCATGGGCTCAGGCTGCCCGGCTCCTGCCTTAAGCAAACAGAGGCAGGGGTGGGGGCAACGGAAACCAAATAAATGTGTGTATGTGCGTGTGTTGTTTGTGCATGTGTGTGCATGTATGTGTGTGTCCATGTATGTGTGTGTCTGTGTATGTGTGTGTCTGTGTATGTCTTCAGGACGCAGTGGCCAGGCCTGGGCAGGGGACCAGGCCCTGGCCACAGCTGTAATTGGATTCCTGTGCCAGTACAGGGTGCAATGGCCCTGGTCTTGTGGTTAGCAGGTGCCAACCCCGGGCCCCACCAGCCTACTGCAGGGAGGATGGGGGCCGCTCACCCTCCTTCCGCAGGCCTCCCCCACCAGGCTGCAGCGGGGCTGGGGGCCACTCACCCTCCTTCTGCACAACCCCCCTGGAAGCACTTCTTAGCCGGCAGGACTGGCACTGGTCACGCTGATGTTGGTCCATCTGACAGTCCCAATTGGACCTGCAGGTGTAGCAGTGTTAGGAGCCGATTGTCTAATGAATATACAGGTGTGTGTTTTTAAAGCCTGATAATTTTAGACATAACTTTCTCCAGGTTTTGTATTTCTATATTTTAGTTTTCATGTATCCATTTGAAAGGCAGAGAGTAATTCTACTGTGTGTGTGTGGCAGGAACCCAATTCCTTGAGCCCTCCTGTGCTGCCTCCCAGCGTCTGCATTAGCAGGAAGTTAGAAATGGAAACAACACTCAGAAGCCCTCATTCCATTGTAGCAAGGTTGTCTCAAGGGGATTCTTAACCACTTGGCCAAATGCTAGCTCCTGCTTACTACTTTTTAAACACCACTCTCTTACATTACATAGGTCCAGGATCACAAAAATTACCAATTCCAATGTTGGCAAAGCCAATGAAAGTGGAGCTCTTACAAAAAAAAAAAAAAAAAAAAAAAGAAAGCCTAACGAATTATTTAATTAGAAGTATTAGCTTGAATAAAATAATAGTTTGAGTTTCATGTTTCATCAGGTTAGATAAGTGATGGATTTTCAATATCAATATACACTGAACATAAAAAAGATGTAAAAATATTTTCAACCATCAGTATTACACATTTGCAAAAGCAGTGGATGCTTGAATAGTTCTACAAAAATGTGTTCCAAAATCATGTGATTAGTCTTTAAATAAAGGAAATGAATGTTTATCTCAATGAACCATTTCCAAAAGGGCAGAAATACAAAATAAAGCCCCTAACATGAACTGGATATGACAATAATTATCTTTGAAAATTCGTTTTAAGAACTGTTTCTGAAAACTATATTTTTTAAAAAGTAAACAATATTTTAAAGGGGAATTACTAACCATCATATAATAAAATATTTTCTGGAATTCTTGATCACAGTTTGAAGCCAGATTTAATTTAAAAAGTTACTAAAGGTGGGAAATAAGGCATACAAGAAAAACTTTTTAATTTTTAAATGTATCTATATCTTTAAGCATATCAAATGTCAAAATGAGATTATTGAGAAAACACATGGTAATAGAGAATTATTAGATTTATTTCAAAAATTCTTATTGAATTTTTTATAGGCTCTCAAAACTTGATGTAGCAATCTATTTTTTCTGGGACCACTTTTGTTCCTTTGTCCAGGCCTGTTAGCATTATTTGGCAAAAGTTGAACATTGAGGTACACGTGAGAGAATTATTACTCAATTTTCCTGGCCAGTTTTAGGTAAGAAATCAGGAAACAACCACAACCACCACAACAAACACCACTTTCTCAAGAGCATTTGCAGATCAGTTCTGCAGACTTCAAACGTTTTCAGGTTTGAATGTTTAGACTACCGCTCTCATGCTAAATTCTCTGTGGCTTTCTTTTTATTTCTGAATTGCTTTTTACAAACAGAATGCAGCATAAGGGACTGACAGCAAAATACACTGTTCCCCAGATGGTTCAAATAATAACTATGCCAATTGTTTGTATTTATATTGCAAACATCATATTTTCACCTAAGTATCACTTACCTCAAATGTTAACTGAATATTTTTATAGAATTGTTTTTTAAGATTTATTTTCTTTGAAAGTCAGAGTTATTCTACAAAAAGAAATAGATATCAATACAAGCATAATTTTTATTCCTTCAAGTGATTGATAGAAAGGTATGTTTTGTACCTTCAATTTGAACAGGATCTCCCCAAAATTAAATTAGATAGATTGTTTACCAGTGTGATAAAATGTATCTCACAAAGAGAAAATATGATACAAAAATATAATTTACTGTATTTCTTGAATACTCATATATGTCTTGCTAGACTAAGTTAGAAAGAATCAATATATTTTTGTCAATCTAATCATTCTGAAACAAAATCGAATAATGAGTAATTTGGAAATGTTTATGAATTAGTTTTCTGTTTATTTCTATGGAGGAAGGAGGAATGATGGTAATGTTTCCAAATTCTTCTGGTTAAATGTGGAACAGTTAAAAATAACATGATATAGTAGTAAGTAGGTCTTAGGCATCCAATGCATGTACAACCATGCATGACACAAAATGTATTAAGTTAATATAATCATTGACTTCTCTCTCTCTCTCTCTCTCTCTCTCTCTCTTTTTTTTTTTGACAGGCAGAGTGGATAGTGAAAGAGAGAGAGAGAGAGAAAGGTCTTCCTTTTTCCGTTGGTTCACCCCCACAATGGCCAGGAGCCAGGTGCTTCTCCTGGTCCCTTAGGTGGGTGCAGGGTCCAAGAACTTGGGCCATCCTCCACTGCCTTCCCGGGCCACAGCAGAGAGCTAGACACTAGGAAGAGCAGCAACCAGGACAGAACTGGTGCCCTGACTGGGACTAGAACCCAATGTGCCGGTGCTGCAGGTGGAGGATTAGCCTGTTGAGCCACGTCGCCAGCCTATAATCATTGACTGTGAAATAGCGGATGGAAGACCTCTCTCTCTCTCTCTCCCTCCCTCTCTCTCTCTCTCCCTCTTTTTCTCTCTCTCTGCCTCTCTGTAACTCTCTGCCTTTCAAATAAATAAATAAATCTTTAAAAATATTTGATGAGAACTGACATATTATTACTGCTTACTACTCATAAGGATCACTGCATGCATCATGTTACAGCATATGTGCTACATGTGCTTTATTTCTAATACACTTTCCCCTCATGTTGTGAACATTATTTCTATGTTATAAATAAGACAATTGAGGTAAAGTTTACATGAACATGACACAGATGGAAACTCTAACCCCAGGATTTAATCTAACAGCAGGATTTAAACACCTATGTCTTTATCTGGCTCCAGAATTGGGGTTTGGTTTTTTTTATTTGAATTCTATCTCAAACTCCTGCTTTTAGAGCATTCAGGATAAGAAGGTAAAGTACAGGATTGTGAAATGTGTGAGCACCATCCATATGGTGACTCTCATTCATGTAATTCCTCCACTTGCTGTGAATGGGTTGGTAAATGGGGCGCTATTTTCCTGCCCTGTACTTTAGGTAATTACACTACTCAGCCTAATCACCGTGTGAGCTTGACAGTGCAGGTTACATTAGATCTGTTGCACATGAGCTGGGTACTACTCTTGGCTTCACTTCTAAATTTTTGTGTGAATTTGGGAAAACTACACTTTTCTCTGTCTCAGTATTCATATTTCTGATATTGGAATAATGAGGCTTTCAAGATTCTCCATAGGGATATTTTCTCCATTGACCATTCCAGATTGGGAAAAAAAAAACACATAAGTCATCATCATAATCACTGTCACCAAGACTGAAATGTTCATGCAAAATAATCTTGACAGGAAACAAAAAATGAGAGGAATAGAGTTATTGAAATCCATGTTTATGTTCTTCTCTAGGAGAGGAGGTACAGTAATTCTGTAATACCAGCATCCATCTGTCATGTGCAATTTCACGTAAGAAAATTCTAAGAAGAAGGTGCGGATTTTAGGAATACCACTTTGTATTTAAAAGAAAGTATGTCCGTTGGTTTTCTTTCTCACCATATGACATTTTACCATTTTATTTTTAAAATTATTTTGTTTTTATTCATTTGAAAGGCAGAATGAGACAGAGTGAAAGAGATTATCTTCCATCTGTTGGTTCACTCCCCATAACCACAGGAGCCAGGAGTGGGCCATACCATTGTCAAGAGCCAAGAACTCCACCTCTGTCTCCCACCTGGGTGGTAGGGACCCAAGTAATTCATCTATCAACTGATGCCTCCCAGGGTGAGCATTAGCAGGAAGTTGTATAGGAAGTGGAGGTGTTACTGGAATCCAGACACTTCACTACATGTGCATCCCAAACAATGGCTTAACAGGTGCAGCACAACAAATGACTTCCATTTCAATTTTTAAAATAGACATCATAGTGGAAAATAAGAGCCACATACCTATAAATATTAATACACATTTACACATAAATATATGCATATACATTTATATACACATATTTATATGGGGAAAACCTTTGATGATTTTATAGTAATTGTAATGCCTTATATACTATTTTCTTTGAGAGTTACACTGCATATTTGATACCAAAATTCCACAAAGTTAGTAATGGAACAAAAAAGGAAACAGATACATAATGGACACATCTTATAGAAAATGGAAGGACAAGTACAGAACTCCAAAAGTCAACACATTTACATTTGCATTCAAATATACTAAGAAGATTGGAGTGAGTTGAAATAAGAGGAAAATTTGGAGGAGACTGTTTCTTTATCTTCATCTCAAGATGAGCAAACACAATCTGAAAAAATAATTCCAGATTATAAATATTTCTATTAAAATAATGACATCATGGTAGATTTATACATAAAAATTTTTATAGTTCAAGTTAGTATGACTATTAATCCAGCTTCATTGACTGGCATGAAAAAAAATTATTTTTCTACTTTTGATGGCAGCTGAAGTATGAAGTGTCTTCAAACTGTTTAGGGAAAGAGTGTGTTTTGAAAAAAATTATTCACTGTGTTCAAAACTTTTTGCACCAAGATAAACTCTTAATTTTGTTTTCCACAAACTTTTTGAAATTCCTTTGTATATTCATCCAAATGCCTAAGACTTCAGCTTTTCAAAATAAGTATTCTAATGATTTTTAGTGAAAATATACAAGCATGGTACATACAGTATGCTGAATTTACAAACCATATAAGCTATATAGAATGAAAAGAATCCATGTTTTCTTGATGACTTGTGATCTCTATTTATTCATCCATTCACAGGTTCTAAGATGTTACTTAATGTCCAGGTACCAGTACTGTGTAGAACCATGATGAGAGGGATTGAGTGAGGAATGCACAGAAAATAAAATGCAGACCTTGCCCTTAAGGCATTCCCAATGAATAAATGGGAGGCTTGTAAACAACAGATGGTTGTTGGCAATGCATGAGGCTTTCATCAGTGATGAGAATTGTAAAAGGTTAGCTCCATACTCATATTCTACAGAATGTTCCTAAACCATTCACTGTTCTGTGAGTGTCATTAAAAGTCCCCCATCCAAATGGTGGCCTAAAGCTCTATACTGTTGAGCTGTCACATGACTGTGACCACAGAGATTTTCCCTCTGAGAATCACACATCCTTGCCATTGTTAGCATCCTGTGTGCCTTCCACATTTTTTTTACTCCAGTAACCTAGGCTAGAACCTTGGGTTCTAGAAAGTTGACTTACCAAATATATTACATACAGCAAAGCAAATAGACTATTTGAGCATGGTACATGCATTTTATGAGTGCTGATGTTGATTTTATTTGGGGTTCAAGTCAATGATATCTTCTGATCTGCAACTTTTCTGAAAAGTGCTGAATAAAGGAGGGTTTTTAAATAATTCCCTTTTTTCAAGACTGGATTTAAGGTAAGACTGTGTAAAATGTGTCATGTTATGGAGTGTGATTAACAAATTAGATAAAATCAAATCCAAATAGGAATAATGTAGAGAGGTTGTTATTCATGAACTCAAAAATACACGAGCCAAACCTTCTAAGTTATTAATATCTGTGCATGCAGGTGGTATTTTTCAACAAAATCTGCCTAATAAAAATAACTAAACCATGAAATAGATTGTTATAGTGGTAAATATTTAAAATCCCCAATTATAGACTTTACTGTTCAGAACATACTACCATGAAGTCTCCTTAGTCAATTAAGTATTTAATATTTACATTGTTTAGATGATCCAATTACTCCTCAAGTAAATAGAAAAATATGTGTTCTCAATCTTGACTCTATTTAATGAAGAAAGCAGCCAAGAGAATTTTGCTTTGAAATTTGTTTCAATGAGTACATTAGAATTTGAGAAACACATTTGCATTTAATGTGTATAATATCTGGTCTCCTAGGTTTACATTAGATTAGAGAAGAAAACAAATTATATATGAATCTATAGTGTCTCATAATTTCCTAAGGTGGCCAGAGTGAATTAGGTTAATGGGAAGCTGAATCTATATAATGTCATAATCCATATTTATATTGTACCATAAATGTATGACTTTTGTAGAAACAAGCAACCATAACACCAAACATCTGGATGAAATCTGAAAATTTCAGTGACATATCCAGATATCTCTACACATCTGGAATTTTTAGATTTAATGTTCCAACTGCTTCCATTTTTGTCTGGGCACTTGAAACACTGTAGACACTGTCTAACAAATATTTATTCACATCATAAAGATGTGAAAACATGGGAAGAATCATTGTACAAATACAATTTTCAGATTTAATCATATCCCAGTGACTAAAGCAGCTCTGGCAGTTAATGTAGACAACCCAATGTCAACAGGCCCTGCAGACTTAACCAAGTAGTTCAGTGGCAAAGTGGGGAGTTGAAGTGAAGAATTCGAACCAAGAATGCTTTAAGGTAAGAATGAAAAAGAAAGAAAAGAAAGCTTCTCCACTTCTCCTGCCTGCAAGGATAGACATATGTCTGCCTGCCAGTGGGGTCCCTCAGCTAGTTCCAAGCCACCAGCAAACTCTGCTCTGCAGATCTGCAGCTGTGCATTGAGGTTGGGGGTGCTTGATGGAAGGGGTATAGGGACAGAATACATTGCATGACTAACAATTGAAACCCTATTTATTGGGCTGCCTCTTGCCTTTTTCATTGATTTTAGCACAAAGCTGGTGATAGATGAATCATTTTTCTGTCTCTATAGTTTTCAGGTCTGAAACTTGTTTTTCCGCTTTACAAATCAATCTTGTAAAACAGGCTCTTTGATATAGTCATACAAGTTTTACTATCCCACTTTTTTTGCATTTTTATTTATTTCAAAGACACACATACGGAGAGGGCAACAAAGAGGGATCTCCCACACAGTGGATCACTCTCCAAATGCTAGCTACTGCCAAGGCTGGGACAGGTTGAACCAGGAACAAAGAATTAGTCAGTATATCCCAAATGTGTGGCAGAGACTCAAAAACTTGAGATTTCACCTGCTGCCTCCCAGGATGTGCATTAACCAGGAAACTGGAATCAAGAATGGAGGTAGGACTTGAACGCAGTCACTCTAATTTGAGATTGCAGGTGTCCCAAGCAGAGTCTTAATCTCTACACCAAATGCCTCCCCCCCCATGCTTTTAAGAAAACTGAATACTCACTAGCTATTGTGAGCCATGGATAAATAACATGTTGAAAAATAAATAACTCTTAGGCTGGCGCTGCGGCTCACTAGGCTAATCCTCCACCTTGGGGCACCCGCACACCAGGTTCTAGTCCCGGTCGGGGCTCCAGATTCTGTCCCGGTTGCCCCTCTTCCAGGCCAGCTCTCTACTGTGGCCAGGGAGTGCAGTGGAGGATGGCCCAAGTGCTTGGGCCCTGCACCCCATGGGAGACCAGGAGAAGCACCTGGCTCCTGGCTTCAGATCAGCGTGGTGCACCAGCCACAGCACACTTGCTGCAGTGGCCATTAGAGGGTGAACCAATGGCAAAAGGAAGACCTTTCTCTGTCTCTCTCTCTCACTGTCCACTCTGCCTGCAAAACAAAAAAATCAATAACTCTTTTTGTGACAAAATTTGATGTAAGAAACATTAATCTCTTGATATTATTAAAACCAATCTTATGAAATCTCATTCTTCTTTCCAAAAATGAACCAAAGTAATAATTCATGTGATGAGCAGGAATTTGGAAAACATTATGTTGAGTGAAATAAGCCAATCCCAAAGGGACAAATACCACTTGTTCTCCTTGATAGGTGACAACTAACTGAGCACCAAAAAGGAAACCTGTTAAAGTGAAATGAACACTCTGAGAAAAGGTGACTTGATCAGCCCTCACCCTGACTGTTGATGAGCAGCTTAATATGTTATCCCTCTTAGTATTTTTTTTGTTTGTTCTACTTAATACTTTTGGTTGAATACTGTAATCAATACACAATTCTTCTTAAGTGCTGAAACTTAACTGAAAAGTGATCGCTGTTAAATATAAGAGTGGGAATAAGAGATGGAAGAGATGTGCAATTCGGGACATGCTCAAGCTGACTTACCTCAAACGGTAGAGTTAGAAACATACCAGGGGATTCGAATTCAATCCCATTGAGGTGGCATGTACCAATGCCATCTCACTAGTCCCAGTGATCAATTTCTGTTCACAATTGATCGTAATGATAGGTCTAAGAACCAAAGGGATCACATAAACAAGAATAGTGTCTGCAAATACTAGCTGATAGAATCAAAAAGGGAGAGAATGATCCAACATGGGAAGTGAGATACACAGCAGACCCATAGAATGGCAAATGTCCTAACAGCACTCTGGCCTCAGAATCAGCCCTTAAGGCATGCGGATCCGGCTGAAATGCCCATGAGAGTATTTCAGGCATGGAAAGCCAAGACACTCTGGGGGGGGGGGGGAAACCTAAATGAAAGATCTCCACGAGTGAGATCCCAGTGGAAAGAATAGGTCATCGAAGAAGGAGGTACCTTTCTCTGAAGGGAGGAGAGAACTTCCACTTTGACCATGGCCTTGTCTAAATATGATCAGAGTCGGTGAACTCAGGGGGCTTCCATAGCCTTGGCAGCTCATGACAAGAGCCTAGGGTGATTACTGATGCCATAAACAAGAGTGTCAATTGGTAAAGTCAACAACAGGAGTCACTGTGCACTTACTCCTCATGTAGGATCTTTGTCCTTAGTGTGCTGTACATTGAGATTTAATGCTATAACAAGTACTCAAACAGTATTTTTCACTTTATGTTTCTGTGTGGGAGCAAACTGTTGAAATCTTTACTTAATGTATGCTAAACTGATCTTCTGTAGATAAAGAGAATCGAAAATGAATCTTGATGAGAGTGGAAGGGGAGAGGGAGTGGGAGCGGGGAGGGTTGCGGGTGGGAGGGACGTTATGGGGGGAAGCCATTGTAATCCATAAGCTGTACTTTGGAAATTTATATTCATTAAATAAAAGTTAAAAAAAGAAAAAAAAAACAACCAATGGAGAGGAAATTAAGTAACAAACTATATAGATTCAAAATGAGGGAGAAGAGGAAACTACTAAAACAGGAAACAAAGTAAGATGCTAAATTCAGGTAAAACATATCACAAAATTTTAAATGTAAATTAACTAAGTGATCCAGCTAGAAATCAAAATTTTCTTATTTAATGGAAAACCAGTTAGTATTTGCTATTTAGGATACAACCCTTAAATGTTTAAGAGTAAAAATGTTGAAAATATACCTACACATTTTGAATAGAAGACTCTCTTGAGATCTGACAAGACAGACTTTCATGCAGGAACTATTACTAGATATATTCAGAGAGATTTCATAATGATATAGTTATCAATTCAGTGCAAAGATATAGAATTCTAAATTCTTATGTAGGTTAATATGGGAAGAGTTTTAGCACTTGTCTTTTTTTTTTCTTAAAATTTTAAGCTTTTTATTTAGTGAGAGAAAGAACTTACCTTCAGAAACAGTAAAGATTCAGGTGAAAACAAGAAAGAAAATTAAGAACATGCTCATAATTCATATTCATATGAATTTAACATGAGTTTTGCTGCACATAGAATCTTTCATAAAATAAACTTTATTAGGGTGAGCGTAGTGGCACAGTAGGTTAAGTCAACACTTACAGTGCCCATGTCCCATATCAAATGCTTAGTTTGGGTCCCTGCTACTACTCTTTTCCAGCTTTTATGAATGTGCCCAGAAGACACAGAAAATGGTCCAAGTCTTTGAGTTCCTGCCACCCTTGTGGAGTGAGTTCCTGGTTCCTGACTTTGGCCTAGCCTAGTCCCAGCTGTTGCAGGTATTTGGAGTGTGAACCAGCAGTTGGAAAATCTCTCTCTCCCTTTTCCTCTCGCTGTTGCTTTTGATCTGCAATACAAAGAAATAAATTCAATTTTAAAAAGATACACTTGATCAGCAGCCACTTCCCCTCCCAGGTGTAGGTTAGGCTTGACTAACTTGTGTTGACTAATGAGAGCCATGTGAGGCAGAAGTTGAAAGGGATAGGTTTTGTGTTACCATGTTCCCTTTTCCTTGTGCTATCATGGGACAGGATTCTACTATGCTTGCTTGGCACGCCTGGGTAACAAAGATAGTATGACTTCTGTGAGGAGAGTCCCCTGCCACAAATGATGGACCTGTACAGTGAGTAAACCAGCAATCGGTTACTATAAAACCCTGCGAGTCACAGTGTTAACCTAGCCTTCCCACCTTGACCTCGTCAACTCTCCCTCCATCCCCTACCCCATGGCCACTGTCCAGCTTATGTTTTATTCACATTCACATTTTATTCAGATTCATGATAGGAGGAGGAAACCATATTAGATGATTTATATTTTCAAGATTTATTTATTTATTTAAAAGTCAGAGTTACAGAGAGGCAGAGGCAGAGGCAGAGAAAAAGAGAAAGAGAAAGAGAAAGAGAAAGAGAAAGAGAAAGAGAAAGAGAAAGAGAAAGAGAAAGAGAAAGAGAAAGAGAAAGAGAAAGAGAAAGAGAAAGAGAAAGAGAAAGAGAAAGAGAAAGAGAAAGAGAGGTCTTCCATCTTCTGGTTCACTCCCCAGATGAACACAATAGCTGGAGCTGTGCTGATCCAAAGCCAGAAACCAGGAGCTTCTTCTGGGTCTCCCATGGGAGTTCAGGAGCCAAAGGACTTGGGCCATCTTCTACTTCTTTCCCAGGCCATAGCAGAGAGCTGGATCAGAAGTGGAGCACCCAGGACTCAAACCAGCACCCATATGGGTTCCCAGTGCTGCAGGTGATGTGTTTGCCTGCTACATCACAGTGCTGGCCACAAGATTATATACTTTTATGAATGCTATAAGCAACTAGCACTGAAAGAAATTATAAAAAGGAGATTTAATAGGTAACACTTGTATAGAAACTACTTAGTTACTCTGTTTCCAAATAATTCAGGAGCATATTGTTATGATCTGTTTTCATAGGTTAATATTAAATAGAAATTTATTTTTAGATACATCCATCAGGAATGTCATATGTGCATACATCTGTATGTTCTCTGAATGGTTGAGAGCGAAATAAAATAATTGCTTACATCTGAATCGATACATTTGGTGAATAGTGATAGGTTTTAAGAGGGATATAATTTTTTCTAGTTGAAAATTGCTCTTCTCACACCTGGTAGGAATGGCTGGCAGTGAGGCAAGATTGTTGCAGATTCTCTATCTTAGGAGAGTAGTGGGCTGGAGGGCTGGGGGGGAGAGGGTAGAGCTCATTAACAAGGTAGAGTGGGAGGAAATTAAAATCAGCTGTGGGTCAGAACAGCTTTAAGAAGCAGGAGAATTGTGGCAGTGACTGCATGGAGTTCCTGATGAACAGATTGCAGAGTGAAGCAGTGCAGCCTGAACAGGCTGTATTTGCATGGGTGTTCATTGAGGCCTTCAGTATGGGGAGTCAGAGCAGGTAAAAGGAAAAAGGGCAAGGAGGGGAGCAAGGCCCAGGACTTGGAGGGCGAGGAGGGGAGCGGGCTTCGGACCTGGAGGTCATGAGTAGAGCAGGGCCCAGGCCCTGGAGACTGAGGGGAGCAGAGTCTGCCCCTGGATTGCAAGGAGGGGAGTGGGCCCAGGCTCTAGAGGGCCAGAGGGTAGCGGGGTTTTGCCTGGAGAATGAGGAGCAGAGCTGAGTCCGGCTCTGGAGGGGGAGGATGGGAGCTGGGCCCAGTGCCTGGAGGGCAAGGAAGGCAGCGGGGTCTGGCCCTGGAAGGCATGAAGGGAGCTGGACCCAGACCCTGGAGGGTGAGGAGGGGAGCAGGGCCCAGGCCCTGGAGGGTGTCTAGGGGAGCAGGGCACAGGCCCTGGAGTGCGAGGTGGGGAGTGGCACCCATCCCTGGAGAGCGAGGAGGGGAGCAGGGTCCGGCACTGGAGGGTGGCAAGGGGAGCGGGGCTCAGTCCCTGGAAGGCTAGAGGAGGAGCAGAGTTTGGCCCTGGAGGGTGAGGAGGGGAGCGGGGTCCAGTCCCTGGAGGGTGATGAAGGGAGTGGGGCCCATTTCCTGGAGGGTGAGAAGGGGAGTAGGGTATGGCCCTGGAGGGTGAGGAGGGGAGCAGGGTATGGCCCTGGAGGGCGAGGAGGGAACAGGGCCCAGGCCTTGGAGGGTGAGGAGGAAATAGGGCCCAGGCCCTGGAGGGTGAGGAGGGGATCCCGGCTGGGCTCTGGAGGGCAACGAGGGGAGCAGGACCCAGTGCCTGGAGGGCGAGCAAAGGACCATGGCACAGGCCCTGGAGGGCTAGAAAGGAAGCGGGGCCCACTCCCTGGAGGGCTAAGAGGGGAGAAGGGCCCAGCCCTGGAGGGCAGTGGGGGGAGCACGGCACCGGCCCTGGAGTGTGAGGTGGGAGTGGTGCCGTCCCTGGAGAGTGAGGAGGGGAGCGGGGCCCAGGCTCTGGATAGCGAGGAAGGGAGCGGGATCCAGCCCTGGAGGGTGATGACATGAGCGGGGCCCATTCCCTGGATGGCAAGAAGGGGAGTGGGGCCAAGCCCCTTGAGAGCGAGCAGAGGAGCAAGGCCCAACCAGGCCCTGGAGTGTGAGGAGGGGAGCGGGGTCCGGACCTGGAGGGCTGTGAGGGGAGCATCCTCCAGCCCTGGAAGGCAGCAAGCTGAGCTGGGCCCGGCCCTGGAGGGCGAGGAGGCCTGCACCTTAGGAGAGCATTTTCTGGCCCTGGAAGGCAAGGAGGGGAGCAGGGCCCAGTCCCTTTAGGGCAAGCAGAGGAGCAGGCCAAGGCCCTTTAGGGCAAGGAGGGGAGCTGGGTTTGGCCCTGGAAGGCGCTGAGGGGAGCAGGGCCCAGGCCCTGGTGAGTGAGGAGGGGAGTGGTGTCTGGCCTGGAGGGTGGCTATCAGGCCCAAATAACAAGATGGAGGCCCAGTCTAAAATAAGTGAACCGTGATCTAGGCTCAGATCTCTCACCTCCAGGGCCGGGCCCAGCTCACCTGTTGCCTTCCAGGACCTGGGCCCCGTTCCCCACGCTGCCCTCCAGTGCAGGACCGTGCTCCCCTCCTTGCCCTCCAGGGCCCGGCCCTGCTACCCTCCTCGCTCTCTAGGGCCTGGGCCCAGCTCCCCTCCTTGCCCTTGAAGGCCTGGCCCAGCTCACCACCGCAGCCTCCAGGGCCTGGGCCCCCTACCCTCCTCACCTCCTCGGCCCTGCCCTGCTCCCCTCCTTGCCCTCCAGGGCCTAGTCCCGGATCCCCTACTCGCTGTCCAGGGCCCTGCCTTGCTCCCCTCTTCGCCCTCCAGGGCACTGCCCTGCTTTCCTTGCCGCCCTCCAGGACCTGACCTGCTCCCCTCCTCACCCTCCAGTGCAGGACCCCGCTCCCCTCCTCGCCCTCCAGGGCCTGGGCCCAGTTTCCCTCCTTGCCCTCCAGGGCATGGGCCCCGCTCCAATCCTCACCCTCCAGGCCCAGGCCCCGCTCCCTTCCTTGACCTCAGGACTGGGCCAGCTCCCCTCATCACCCTACAGGGTCAGGTCTTGCTCCCATCCTCGCCCTCCAGGTCCTGGAACCTGCTCCCCTCCTTGTGCTACAGGACCTGAACCCGCTTCCCTCCTTACCCTCCAAGGCATGGGTCCTGCTCCCCTCACTGCCTTACGGGGCCTGACCCCGCTCCCCTCCTCACCCTCCAGGACCTGACCGGTTCCTCTCCTCGCCCTCCAGGGCCTGGGCCCTGCTCCCCTCCTTTCCTCCAGGGCCAGACCCGCTCCCCTTGCTGCCCTCCAGTGCAGGACGCTGCTTCCCTCTATGCCTTCCATTGCCCTGCCCTGATACCCTTGCTGTGCTCCAGGGGCTTACCCTGCTCACTTCCTTGCCCACCAGGGCCTGGGCTGTGCTCCTCTTGCTGCCCACCAGGGCCATGCCCCGCTCCCCTCCTCGCCCTCCAGGGCTACGCCCTACTCCCCTCCTCACCATCCAGGCCAGGCCCTCCTCCCCACCTTCGCCTACAGGGCCTAGGACCTGATCCCCTCCCAGCCCTCCAGGGCCAGGCCCTGCCCCCTCTTTGCCCTCCAGGGCCGGCCCCCCTCCCCTAATCACCCTCAAGGACCAGGCCCAGCTCCCCTCCTCACAGTCCTGGGCCAGGCCCCCATCCTCTCCTTGCCCTCACGGGCCACTGAGTTCCCTTCGTCACCCTCCAGGGCCTGGTCCCCATCCCCACCTTGCCCTAAAAAGCCAGGTCATGCTCCCCTCAACGCCCTCAAGGGCTGGGCCCAGCATCACTCCTCATCCCACAGGGTCAGGCCTTGCTCCCATCCTTGCCCTCCAGGGCCTGGGCACACCACCCGCATCGCCCTCCAAGGCCTGACACTGCTCACCTCCATGCATTCCATGGTCTGGGCCCGATACCTTCACTGCCTTCCAGGGCCTAGAACCGTTCCCCTCGCCAACGTCCAGGGCCTGGCCCCATTCCCCTCCTCGCCCTCCAGGACCTGACCCCACTCCCCTCCTCACCTTCCAGGAACTGTCTCCGCTCCCCTCCTTGCCCTCCACATCCGCACCCTCCATGGCCTGGCCCCCATTCCTTCCTAGACTTCCAGAGCCTGGGCCAAGTTCCCTCCTCGCCCTCCAGTGTTAGGACCTGCTCCCAACATTGCCCTCCAAGTCTGGGCCCAGCTCCCCTCCTCACCCTCCAGGCCCTAACCCAGGTCCCCTCCATGCCTTCCAAACCAGGCCCCGCTCACCTCCTCACCCTCCATGGCCTGGGCCCAGCTCCCCTCCTAGGCCTTCAGGACTGGGCCCTGCTCCCCTCCTCACAGTCCAGCGCCGGGCCCCACGTCCCTCAGGAACGGCCATCACTGCCCTCCAGGGATGGGCCCTGCTCCCCTCCTCACCCTCCAGGGTCAAGCCTTGCTCCCATCCTCACCCTCCAGGGCCTGGGACCCACTCCCATCCTTGGCCTCTTGGGCCTGGGCCCTGCTCCCCTCCTTGCCCTCCAGGGCCTGGGTCTCACTCCCCTCACTGCCTTCCAGGGCTAGGGTCCACTCCCCTCAGGAAGGGCATCACTGCCCTCCAGGGCATGAGCCCCGCTCCCCACCTTGCCCTCCAGGGCCAGGCTCCGCTCCCCTTGCCACCCTCCAGAGCTGGACCTGCTTCCCTCGCCGCCCTCCAGTGCAGGACCCTGCTTCCCTCCTTGCCCTCCAGGACCTGGGTCCCGCTCCCCTCACTGCCTTCCAGGGCCTGACCCCATTCCCCTTGTGAGCCTCCAGGGCCTGACCAAGCTCCCCTCCTTCCCATCCAGGACCTGGGATCCACTCCCCTCACTGCCTTCCAGGGCCTGGCCCCGTTCCCTTCACCAGCCTCCAGGGCCTGCCCCCTCACCCCTCCTCACCCTCCAGTTCCTGACAACACTTCCGCCCCTCGCCCTTCAGGACCTGACACTGCTCCCCTCCTCACCTCCAGGGCCTAGGCCCTGCTGCCCTCCTCACCCTCCACGGCCAGGACCTTCTCCCCTCGGGAACAGCCAACACTGCCCTCCAGGGCATGGCCCCAC
Organism: Oryctolagus cuniculus; assembly: GCF_964237555.1. Classification (NCBI taxonomy): domain Eukaryota; kingdom Metazoa; phylum Chordata; class Mammalia; order Lagomorpha; family Leporidae; genus Oryctolagus; species Oryctolagus cuniculus. The sequence continues at coordinate 51,968,532 of NC_091450.1, forward strand.
TCCCCTCCTCGCCCTCCAGGGGCAGGCCTGCTCCTCTTGCCACCCTCCAGGGCAGGGCCCTACTCCCCCTGCTGCCCTCCAGACAGGATCCTGCTCCCCTCTTTGCCTAGGAAGGTCGGGCTCTGTTCCCCTCCTTGCCCTCTAGCTCCTGGACCCCGTTCCTCTCCTCGCCCTCCAGGGTCAGGCCCTGCTCCCAACCTCACCCTCCAGGGCCAGACCCCACTCCCCTAATTTCCTTCCAGTGCGGGACCCTGCTTCCCTCTATGCCCACCATGGCGCTGCCCTGCTCCCCTCGCGGCCCTCCAGAGCCTGACCCTGCTCACTTCCTTGCCCTCCAGGGCCTGGGCCCTGTTCCCCTTTTTGCCCTCCAGTGCGGGACCCCACTTCCCTCTATGCCATCCATGGCCCCGCCCTGCTCCCCTCCCCGAGCTCCAGGGGCTTACCCTGCTCATGTCCTTGCCCACCAGGGCCTGGGCCGCGCTCTTCTTTGCTGCCCACCAGGGACGCCCCACTCCCTTCCTCGCCCTCCAGGGCCAGGCCCTACTCCTCTCCTCACCATCCTGGGCCAGGACCCCTCCCCACCTCCCCCTCTAGTGCCTGAGAACTGATCCCCTCACAGCTCTCCAGGACCAGACACTACCCCCTCCTTGCCCTCCAGGGCTGGCCCCCCTCCCCTAATTGTCCTCAAGGACCAGGCCCAGCTCCCCTCCTTCCAGTCCTGGGCCAGGCCCCCCTCTTCTCCTTGCCCTCACGGGCCATGGGGAGTTCCCATCCTCGCCCACCGGGCCTGGCCCCCATCCCCTCCTCGCCCTAAAAAGCCAGGTCATGCTTCCCTCAACACCATCAAGGGCTGGGCCCAACAGCCCTCCTCACACTGCAGAGTCAGGCCTTGTTCCCCCCCAGCCCTGCAGTGCTGAGCCCTGCTCACTTCCTCATTTACAGGACCTGGGCCCTGCTCACCTTGCGGCCCACCAGGGCCAGGCCAGCCTCCCCTCCTCACCCTCCAGGGCCTGGGCCCCATCCCCTCTTTTCCCTAAAGGGCCGGGCCATGCTCTCCTCAACACCCTCTAGGATTGGGCCCAGCACCCCTCCTCACCCTACAGGGTCAGGCCCTCCTACCATTCTCGCCCTCCAGGGCCTGGGCCCTGTTCCCCTTGTTGCCCTCCAGTGCAGGACCTCACTTCCCTCTATGCCATCCATGGCCCTGTCCTGCTCCCCTCGCCACACTCCAGGAGCTTACTCTTTTCACTTCCTTGCCCACCAGGCCTGGGCCGTGCTCCCTTTGCTGCCCACCAGGGCCATGCCCCACTCCCCTCCTAGCCCTCCAGGGCTACGCCCTACTGCCCTCCTCACCGTCCTGGGCCAGGCCCTCCTCTCCACTGCCCCCTCCAGGGCCTGGGACCTGATCCCCTCGCGGCCCTCAAGGGCCAGGCACTGCCCCCTCCTCATGCTCCAGGGCCTGACCCTGCTCCTCTCCTCACCCTCCAGGGCCAGGCCCGCTCCTCTTTCTGCAGCCAAGGCAGGGCCCTACTCTCCCTGCTGCCCTCTAGTGCAGGCCTACTCCCCTTGTTGTGCTTACCCTTCTCACTTCCTTGCTCACCAGGGCCTGGGCTGTGTTCCCCTTGCTGCCCACCAGGGCCATGCTTCGCTCCCTCCTTGCCCCCCAGGGCTGGACCCTACTCCCCTCCTCACCATGCTGGGCCAGGCCCTCCTCCCCACCTCTGCCTCCAGGGCCTGGGACCTGATCCCCTTGCAGCCCGCAAGGGCCAGTCCCTGCCCCCTCCTCGCCCTACAGGACTGGAACCTTCTCCCCTCCTCACCTCCAGGCCTAGGCCCTGCTGCCCTCCTCAACCTCCAGGGCCAAGCACTTCTCCCCTCAGGAACAGCCATCACCACCCTCCAGGGCCAGGCCTACTCCTCTTGGCCCACCAGGGCAGGGCCCTACTTCCCCCGCTGCCCTCCAGTCAGGACTCCACTCCCCTCTTTGGCCAAGAGGTCCAGGCACTGCTCCCCTCCTCATCCTCTAGGGCCTGGACCCTGCTACCCTCCCTGCCTTCCAGGGAAGGGCCTTGCTCCCCTCCTAGCCCTCCAGTGCTGGGCCTTGCTCGCTTCCTTGCCTTCAGGGCCTGGGCCCCACTCCCCATGCTGCATACCAGGGCCAGGCCAGCCTCCCCTCCTCACCCTCCAGGGCCTGGACCCCATCCCCTCCTTGCCCTAAGGGGCTGGGCCACACTCCCCTCAACACCCTCTAGGGCTGGGCCCAGCACCCCTCCTCACCCTACAGGGTCAGGCCCTGCTCCCATCCTTGCCCTCCAGGGCCTGGGCACGATCCCTCATCGCCCTCCAGGGCCAGGCCCTGCTCCCCTCCTCACCCTACAGGGTATGACCCAACTCCCCTCCACGCCCTCCAAACCAGGACCCACTCTTTTCAACCTCCATGGCCTGGGCCCAACACCCCTCCTAGCCCTTCAGGGCTGGGCTCTGCTCCCCTCCTCACAGTCCAGCGCCAGGCCCCACGCCCCTCAGGAATGGCCATCACTGCCCTCCAGGTCATGGGCCCCACTCCCCTCCTCGCCCTCCAGGGCCAGGCCCCGATCCCCTCCTTGACCTCCAGGGCCAGGTGAACTCATCACCCCACAGGGTCAAGCCTTTCTCCCATCCTCGCCCTCCAGGGCCTGGGACCTGCTCCCCTCCTTGCTCTCTTGGGACTGGGCCCTGCTCCCCTCCTCACCCGCCAGGGCCTCCGTCTCGCTCTCCGCACTGTCTTCCAGGGCTAGGGCCCACTCCCCTTAGGAAGGGCATTACTGACCTTAAGGGCCTGGGCCCTGCTCCCCACCTCACCCTCCAGGGCCAGGCTCCACTCCTTTTGCCACTTTCAAGTGCCGGCCCCTGCTCCCCATGCTGCCCTCAAGTATAGGACACTGTTCACCTGCTTGCCCTCCAGGACCTGGGTCCCGCTCCCCTCACTGCCTTCCAGGGCCTGGGGCTGTTCCCCTCACCACCCTCCAGGGCCTGACCCCTCTCCTCTCCTCACCCTCCAGGACCTGAACCCGCTCCCCTCCTCAGCCTCCAGGACCTGGGACCCTGCTTTCCTCCTCACCCTCCAGGACCTGACCCCACTCCCTTCCTTGCTCTCCAGGGCTGGCCCTGCTCACCTCCATGCCCTCATTGGACTGGGCCCTGATCCCCTCACTGCCTTCCAGGGCCTGGCTCTGTTCCCCTCGCCACCCTCCAGGGCCTGACCCTGCTCCCCTCCTCACCCTGCAGGACCTGGGTCCTGCTCCCCAGACTGCCTTCCAGGGCTAGGCACCACTCACCTCAGGAATGGCATCACTGCCCTTCAGGGTGTGGGCCCCGCTCCCCACCTCACCCTCCAGGGCCTGGCTCTGCTCCTCTAGCAGCTTTCCAGGGCTGGACCCTTCTGACCCCGCTGCCCTCCAGTGCAGGACACCACTCCCCTTCTGGCCCATAGGGCCTGGGTTCCACTCCCCTCACTGCCTTCCAGGGCCTGGCCCAGTTCCTCTTGCCAGCCTCCAGGGCCTGCCCCCTCGACCCTCCTCGCCCTCAAGGACCTGACCCTGCTCCCCTCCTCACCCTCCTGGACCTGGGTCCTGCTCCTCTCACTGCCTTCCAGGGCCTGGCCCTGTTCCCCTCGCCACCCTCCAGGGCCTGACCCCGCTCCCCTCTTCACCCTCCAGGACCTGTGTCCCGCTCCCCGACTTGCCCTTCAGGTCCAGGCCCAGCTCCCTTCCTTAACCTTCTGGGCTGGGCCAGCTCCCCTCATCACCCTACAGGGTCAGGCCTTGCTCCCCTCCTTGCCCTCTTGGGCCTGGGCCCTGTTCCCCTCCTCACCCTCCAGGGCCTTGGTCTCGCTCCCCTCACTGCCTTCCAGGCTAGGGCCCACTCCCCTCAGGAAGGGCATCACTGCCCTCCAGAGCATAGGCCCTGCTCCCCACCTCACCTTCCAGGACCTGGCCTGCTCACATCCATGCCATCATCGGCCTGGGCCCCAGTCCCCTCATTGCTTTCCAGGACCTGGCCCTGTTCCCCTCTGTAGCCTCCAGGACCTGCCCCCACTCCCATCCTTGCCCTAGAGGGCCTGACCCCGTTCCCTTCCTCGCCTTTCAGGGCCTGGCCCTGCTCACATCCATGCCCTCCATGGCCTGGCCCCGTTTCTTCCTAGCCCTCCAGAGCCTGGGCCCAGTTCCCTCCTCATCCTCCAGGACCAGAACCTTCTCCCCTCAGGAACAGCCAACATCGCCCTCCAGGGTATGGGCCTCGCTCTTCTCCTCACCCTCCAGGGCCTGGGCCCCATCCCCTCCTTGCCCTAAGGGGCTGGGCCATGCTCCCCCAAAGCTCTCTAGGATTGGGCCCAGCACCCCTCCTCACCCTACAGGGTCAGGCCCTGCTCCCATCCTTGCCCTCCAGGGCCTGGGCATGACCCCTCATCGCCCTCCAGGGCCAGGCGTTGCTCCAGTCCTCACCCTCCAGGGCAAGGCCCAGCTGCCCTCCTCACCCTCCAGGGCCTAACCCATCTCCCCTCCACGCCCTCCAAACCAGGACCTGCTCCCCTCCTCGCCCTCCATGGCCTGGGCGCAACTCCCCTCCTAGCCCTTCAGGGCTGAGCCCTGCTCCCCTCCTCACAGTCCAGGGCTTGGCCCCACTCTCTCAGGTATGTCCATCACTGCCCTCCAGGGCATGGGCCCTGCTCCCCTCCTCACCCTCCAGGGCCAGGTCATGCTGCCCTGCTCACTCTCCGGGGTCTATGCCTGCTCACCTTGATGCCCACAGAGTCTGGCCTCGCTCCCCTCTCATATTCCATGGCCCAGCCCTGCTCCCCTCTTTGCCCTGCAGGGCCAGGCCCCGCACCCCTCCTTAAAATCCTAAGCTAGGCCCCCCTCCCCACCTCGCCCTCCAGGGTCAGGCCCCACTCCCCTCAGGCACGGCCATCACTGCCCTCCAGGACATGGGCCTGCTCCCCTTCTTGTTCTCCAGGGCCTGTGCCCCATTCTCTCTCCACTTCCTGTTCATGGACCGTTCCACTTGCCACCAAGCAGGGCCTGACTCCGCTCCCCTCCTCGCCCTCCAAGTTCTGTCCCTGCTCCCCTCCTCGCCCTCCAGGGTCAGGAACTACTCCCCTCAGGCACAGCCATCATGCCCTCCAGGATATGAGACCTGCTCCCCTCCTTGCCTTGGAGGGTGAGGAAGGCAGCAGTTCCCAGGCCCTGGAAGGCGAGGAGGGGAGCAGGGCCAGGCCCTGGAGGGTGAGCAGGGTTCAGGCCCCAGGCCCTAGACGGTGAGGATGGGAGCAGGGCCTGGCCCTGGATGGTGAGGAGGGGAGCAGGGCCAGGCCCTGGAGGGCGAGGAAGGAACAGGGCAGGGCCATGGAGGGCAAGGAGGGGAATTTGGCCTGGCACATGAGGGCAAGGAGAAGAGGGGGGCCTGGCTCAGGATGGTGAGGAGATCAGGGCCTGGTCCATGAGGGCGATTAGGGGAGGGGGGCCGGTCCTGGAGGACAAGGAGAGGGCAGGGCCTTGCCCTAGAGGGCGGCGAGGGGATCAGGTCCCAGGCCCTGGAGGAGGAGGGGGGAGTGGGGCCTGGCCCAGGATGGTGAGGAGGGGAGTAGGGCCTAGCCCTGGAGGGCGAGGAGGGGAGTGGGGCGTGGCCCAGGATTTTAAGGAGGGGTGCAGGGCCTGGCCCTGGAGGGTGAAGAGGGGAGCAGGGCCGGGCCCTGGAGCATAAGTAGGGGAGCCAGGTCTGACTCTTGTGGGCATCAAGGTGAGCGTGGCCAGGCCCTGGAGGCCTAGGAGGGGAGCAGGGCCTGGCCCTGGAGGCCTAGGAGGGGAGCATGGCCAGGCCCTGGAGGCCTAGGAGGGGAGCAGGGCCTGGCCCTGGTGGGCAGCAAGGGCAGCTGAGCCTGGCCCTGGAGGGTGGCAGTAGGTGCGGGGACTGGCCATGGAGGGTGAGGAGAGGAGCGGGACCAATGCCCTGGAGGGCAGTGATGTTCCTGAGGTGAGTGCGGCCCGGCCCTGGACTGTGAGGAGGGGAGCATAGCCCAGCCCTGAAGGGCGAGGAGGGGAGCTAGATACAGGCTGTTGAGGGCGAGGAGGGGAGTGAGGCCTGGTCCTGGAGGGCATAGAAGGGAGCTGGGGTCAGGCCCTGGAGGGTGATGAGGGGAGTGTGGCCCTGCCCTTTAGGGTGAGAGGGGATGGGGGCCAAGCCCTGGAGGGCAAGGAGGGGAAATTGCCTGAGCCATGAGGGCAAGAAGAGGAGTGGGGCCTTGCCTAGGATGGTGAGGAGGGGAGCAGTGCCTGGTCCTTGGGTGTGATTAGTGGAGGGGGCCCAGCCCTGGAGTGCAAGGAGGGGGCAGGGCCTGGCCCTGGAGGGTGGCGAGAGAATCAGGGCCCAGGCCCTGGAGGGTGAGTAGGGAACAGGGCCAGGCCATAGAGGGCATGGATGTGTCATTGCCAGGTCCTTGAGGGTGAGGAGGGGAGTAGGGTCAGGCCCTGGTTGGTGGTGAGGGGATCTGGGCCAGGCCCTGGAAGGTAAGGGAGGGGAGTGGGACCCAGGCCCTGGAGGTGAGGAGAGGAGTAGGGTCCAGTCCTGGAGGGCGAGGAGGGAACTGAGACCAGGTTCTGGAGAGCTAGGAAGGAACGGGGCCCAGGCCATGGAGGGCATGGATGTGAGAAGGGCCACATCCTAGAGAGCAAAGAGGCGAGCAGGGTCAGGCCCTGGAAGACAGTGAGGGGATCGGGGCTCAGTCCATGGAGGGTATGTAGGTGAGCATGGCCAGGTCTTGGGGGTCAAGGAGGGGAGCAGAGTCAGGCCCTGGAGCGTGCGGAGGGAATGAGGCCCAGGCCCTGGAGTGAATGGAGGTGAGCAGGGCGTGGCCCTGGAGGGCAAGGAGGGGAGCTGGGTCTAGGCCCTAGAGGGTGAGTTGGGGAGCAAGGCGCAGCCCTGGAGGGCAAGGAAGGGACTGGGGTCCTGCACTGTAGGGTAGTGGGGGAGCAGGGCTCTGCCCTGGAGGCAGGCAAGAGGAGCAGCCTGGCCTTGGAGGGCAAAGTGGGGAGCAGGGACCATGTCCTGGATGGCAGTGATGGCCATGCCTGAGGGTAACATGGCCTGGCCCTGGAGGGTGAGGAGGGCACCAGGCCCCAGGCTCTGGAGGGTGAGGCGGGCACTGGACCCCAGGCCTTGGAGGGCAAGGAGAGGAGCATGGTCCAGCCCTGGGGAATGAGGGAGGGAACGGGGTCAGGCCCTAGAGGGTGGCGAGGAGAATATGGCCAGTGCCTGGAAGGCAGTGAGGTGAGTGGGTCCTAGTCCATGGAGGGCATGGAGGTGAGTAGGGGCAGGCCTTGGAGGGTGAATAGGGAAGCAGGGTCAGACCCTGGTTGGTGGCGAGGATTTCTGGGTGAGGCCCTGGAAGGCAGTGAGGGGAGCGGGGTCAGGCCCTGGAGAGTGTGGATGGGAGTGGGGTCAAGCTCTGATGGGCAACGAATGGAGGGGACAGCACCATGGATGGCAAGCAGGGGAGCAAGCATGGATGGCAAGGAGGATGAGGAGGGCAGCGGGGCTCAGGCCCTGGAGGGCGAGGAGGGGAGCAGAGCCCATGCCCTGGAGGGCAGTGATGGCCGTGCCAGAGGGGAGTGGGGCCTGACCCTGGAGGGTGAGGAGGGGAGGGGGGCCTAGCCTGGGATGGTAGAAGGGATGCAGAGCTGGCCCTGGAGGGTGAGGAGGGGAGCAGGGCTGGGCCCTGGAGCCTGAGTAGCAGAGCGAGGCCCGACCCTGGTGGGCATCATGGGGAGTGGGCCCAGGTCCTGGAGGGTGAACATGTGAGCGGGGCCTAGCCCTGGAGGGTGAGGAAGGCAGCAGGGTTGGCCCTGGAGTGCAAGGAGGAGAGCAGGGTCAGACCCTGGAAGGCAGTGAGGGGAGCGTGGCCCATGCCCAGGACAGAAGTGAGGGCCATGAGAGAGGGGAGTGGGGCCTTGCCCTAGAGGGCATGGAGGTATGCAGGGCAGGGCCATGGAGGGCTAGAAGGGGAGCAGGACCTGGCCCTGGTGGGCGGCAAAGGGAGCGGGGCCCAGCCAGCCATGGAGGGAGGAGAGTGGAGCAGGGCCTGGCCCTGGAGGGCGAGGAGGGAAGTGGGGCCCGGCCTTTTTGGGCAAGGAGGGGAGTGGGGTCCTGCACTTGAGGGCAACGAGGGAGCAGGGCCCTACCCTGGAGGGCGGCAAGATGAGCAGGCCTGGCCCTGGTGGGTGAGGAGGGGAGTGGGGCCCATGCCTTGGAGGGCAGTGATGGCCATGTCTGAAAGGGGCAGGGCCTGGCCCTGAGGGTGAGAATGGGAGCAGGGTCCAGCCTTGGAGGGCAGCATGAAGAGCGGGCCTGGACCTGGAGGGTGAAGTGGGGAGTGGGGCCCATGCCCTGCAGGGCCCGATGGCCATGCCTGAGGGGAACAGGGCCTGGCCCTTAGAGGGTGAGGAGGGCACAAGGCCCCAGGCCCTGGAGGGCGAGGAGGGGAGGAAGGTCCAGCCCTGGAGAAAGAGGAGGGGAGTGGGGTCAGGCCCTGGAGGTGAGGAGGGGAGCAGGGCCCAGCCCTCATAAATAGGCATCGCTGCCAATCAGGGCATGGACCCCGCTCCCCATGTTGCCCTCTAGGGCAAGGCCTTGCTCCTCTTGCCACCCTCCAGGGCCGGCCCCTGCTCAACCTGCCACCCTCCAGGGCCAGGCCCTGCTCCCCTCCTTGCCCTCCAGGGCCTGGGCCCGCTCACCTTGATGCCCACCATGGTTGGGCCTCGCTCTGCTACTCAGGCTCCAGGGCCCAGCCCTGCTCCCCTCTTCGCTCTCCAGGGCCCTGCAGCCCTCCTTACCATCCTGGGCTAGGCCCCACTCCATTCCTTGCCTTCCAGGGTCAGGCCCCATTCCCCTTGGGCACTGCCATCACTGTCCTCCAGGGCATGGGCCCTGCCTCCTTGCTAGTCCATCAGGGCCTGTGCCCCATTCCCTCCTCACCCTCCAGGGCCAGGCCCTGCTTCCCTCCTCACCCTCCAGGGCCTGGCCCCATTCCCTCCTCACCCTCCAGGGCCTGGCCCGGCTCCACTCGCTGCACTACAGGGCCTGACTCCGCTCCACTCCACGCCCTCCAGGGCCTTACCCTGCTCCCCTCACTGCCTTCCAGGACCTGGCCCCATTCCCCTCCTCACCCTCTATGGATTGGACCCTGCTCTCCTCCTCACCCTCCAGTGCCAGGCCCTGCTCCCCTCCTCGCCTTCCAGGGCATGGACCCTCCTCCCCTCCTTGCCTTCCAGGTCCAGGCCCTGTACCTCTTGCTGTCATCCAGGGCCAGGCCCTGCTCCCCCTGCCACCCTCCAGGGTCGGGCCCTGCTCCCCTCCTTGCCCTCCAGGGACAGGCCCTGCTCACCTCCTCGCCTCCAGAGCCTGGGCCCTTCTCCCCTCCTCACCCTCCAGGGATTGACCCTGATCCCCTCCTTCCCTCCATGGCCTGGGCCCAGCTCCCTTCCATGCCCTCCAGGGCCAGGCCCCGGTGCCCTCCTCACCATCCAGGTCCAGGCCCAGCTCGCCTCCTTGCCTCCAGGGCTGGGCTTTGCTCACCTCCTCGCCCTGCATGGCCTTGCCCCACTCCGCTCGCTGCCCTCCAGAGCCTGACCCTGCTGCCTTCCTCACCCCCCAGGGCTGGGCTTTGATCACCCCTCGCCCTGCATGGCCTTGCCCCACTCCGCTCGCTGCCCTCCAGAGCCTGACCCTGCTGCCTTCCTCACCCCCCAGGGCTGGGCTTTGATCACCTCCTCGCCCTGCATGGCCTTGCCCCACTCCGCTCGCTGCCCTACTGGGCCTGACCCTGCTTTCCTCCATGCCCTCCAGGACCTTACACTGCTCCACTCACTGCCTTCCATTTCCTTGCCCGGATCCCCTTTCCACCACCCAGGGCCTGACCCCATTCCCCTCCTCACCCTCCAAGGCCTGGCCCTGCTCACCTCCATGCTCTCCATGGCCTGGGCCCTGATCTCCTCACTACCTTCCTGGGTGTGGCCCTGTTCCTGTTGCCCTCCCGGGCTTGACCCCGCTCCCCTCCTCGACCTCCAGGTCCAGGCCCCCCACCTCTCACTGCCCTCCAAGGGCAGGCCCTGCTCCCCCTGCCACCTTCTAGGGCCTACCCTGCTCCCCTCCTTGCCCTCCAGGGATTGGCCCTGATCCCCTCCTCGCCCTCCATGGCCTGGGCCCAGCTCCCTTCCATGCCCTCCAGGGCCAGGCCCCAGTGCCCTCCTCACCATCCAGGGCCAGGCCCAGCTCACCTCCTTGCCTTCAGGGCCAGGACCTGCTCCCCTCCTCACCATCCAAGGCCTGGCCCTGCTCACCTCCATGCCCTCCATGGCAGGGCCCTGATCTCCTCACTACCTTCCAGGGTCTGGACCTGTTCCTGTCGCCCTCCAGGGCTTGACCGCGCTCCCCTCCTCGACCTCCAGGACCAGGCCCTGCTCCCCTCCTCACCCTCCAGGGCCAGGCCCTGCTCCCCTCCTCGCCCTCCGTGGTCCTTCCCTGCTCCCCTCTCCACCCTCCAGGGCCTGACCCTGCTCACTTCCTTGCCCTACATGGCCTGGTCCGTGCTCCCCTTGCCACCCACCAAGGCCAGGCCCCGCTCCCCTCCTCACCCCCCAGGGCCAGGCCCTGCTCCCCTCCTCACCATCCTGGACCAGTCTCCCCTCCCTTCACCGCCCTCAAGGCCTGACCCTCTGGCTTCCTTGCCCTCCAGGGCCTGGGCCCAGCTCCCCTCCTCGCCCTCTCAGGCTGGACCCTGCTCCCCTTGTTGCCCTCCAGTGCGGGACCCCACTTCCCTCCTCACCCTCCAGGATCCGGCCCCACTCCCACACTCGCCCTCCAGGGCCTGGGCCCTTCTCCCATTCTCGCCCTCCAGGGCCTGACCCTGCTCCCCTAGCCTCCCTCCAGTGCAGGACCCCACTTCCCTCCATGCCCTCCAGGGCCTGCCCCTGCTCCCTCTAATATTTCTAAAACTTACAATAAAGTTGATTCCTGAACTCTGGAAAATTGAAATTGTGTTAAGTAAAATGCAGACCATGCATTGGGGAGATCATGTGCATTTGGTCATGAAGTTTATAATCACTGTCTAGTTACAGTGGAGAGTGAACATGATGCATACAACTATGGTAAAGTCTGAACGCCTGAATCTAACACTGAACTGTACATGTAGTGTTAATGACCATGCTAAATTCTAACAGCATTTCAATAACTAGAAATATTGAAAAGCACCACAAATATTTATACACCTCACATCTGTATTCACAGTAATGATGCTAAAAGTACAATGTGTAACATTTCCCAGTACACGTTTATATGCATTTCCCTTTCACAAACACACATGAATGCACACACGTACAAATCATAGAAGCTTAGGGGTTCAGAAACAAATATTTATGGACTTTAGGCCTTCATTATAGTTTATTGACAATTGAAAATAACCAAGTTTAATACTAATTTATATGTATTAACATTTTTGTAACTTTGAACCCACTATGCTTTCCAGCACGATTAGCAAGCCGACATCTGCTACATCTTCAAAGGGACTCTTAAAAATCGAAAGTTTACTATGGTGCTTAAAACAATCAGTACAAAGTAGGTGGTTCTGAGAATGTCTATAAATAGTGTCAATTGCTTGGCTTCCATTACATTTGATTGTTCTCCAAGCAGTGTGGGAACAGGGTATAAACTGCCCACTTTCAGTTAAAATAACTAAAATTGATTAATCGGTGTAATGCTAGTTTTTTTTTTGTGGGGGATATAAAATATATATTGTAAGTATGTTCTTTCAAATTAGTGAATATAAGTATGTATTTCCAACAAGACACTCTGGCAAAAAAAAAAAAAAAAAACCAAAACCTAAATGAAAAGATCTCTGTGAGTCTCTGTGAGTGAGATCCCAGTGGAAAGAACAGGTCTTCAAAGAAGGAGGTACCTTTCTCTGAAGGGAGGAGAGAACTTCCACTCTATGACCTTGTCTAAATAAGATAAGAGTCGGTGAACTCAAAAGGCTTCCATAGCCTTGGAAACTCATGACTGGAGCCTAGGGAGATTACTGATGCCATAAACAGGAGTGTCAATTTGTAAAGTCAACAACAGGAGTCACTGTGCACTTACTCCTCATGTAGGATCTCTGTCCTTAATGTGCTGTACATTAAGATTTAATGCTATAACGAGTATAACAGTATTTTTCACTTTGTATTTCTATGTGGGTGCAAACTGTTGAAATCTTTACTTAATGTATACTAAACTGATCTTCTGTATATATAGAAAAAAAAAAAAAAAAGCCTGCGAAGGGTAATCCAGAGGACACAGAAACAACGAGAAGGCGAAGCCTCGTGAGCTCAGCTGCGAAGCTGATGCGGGGCTGCCCTGCAGCACAGGTGGGCTGAGGTGGGCTCTGGGAAACCAGCCGACATGGATTTGCACGTCCCAGGATCCGTGACTACTGCCCTGTCTCAAGTGGGAAGTCCTTCAGGAGCCCGAGAGCTTAAAGAGCAGACTGCACCCTCGAGAGGACTGACCCCGGGTAGAAGGACAGCACAGCAAGGCCTTGTGTGTGGCAGTGACCTCGATGGAGAAAAGTCATCTTCTCTGTGAACCTGTGTCGGTGGCGTTCCCTGGGGGAGGTTCTAGAGCAGATTCCTACCAGCCAATGAAAGCTAAAAACATGACGACACCTCTTGACCCTGGCTGCAATTATCAACTTTAAAAAAAAAAATACTGATGCACTGGGGTTGGAGCTGTGGCGCAGCAGGTTAAAGTCCCAGTGTGCAGCAGCAGCATCCCACATGGGCACCGGTTTGAGTCCAAGATGCTTTTTTTTTTTTTTTTTTTGACAGGCAGAGTGGACAGTGAGAGAGAGACAGAGAGAAAGGTCTTCCTTTGCTGTTGGTTCACCCTCCAATGGCCACCGCGTCCAGCGTGCTGCGCCCGGCGCACCGTGCTGATCCAAAGCCAGGAGCCAGGTGCTTCTCCTGGTCTCCCATGGGGTGCAGGGCCCAAGCACTTGGGCCATCCTCCACTGTACTCCCTGGCCACAGCAGAGAGATGGCCTGGAAGAGGGGCAACCAGGACAGAATCCGGCGTCCCAACCGGGACTAGAACCCGGTGTGCCGGCACCGCAAGGCGGGGGATTAGGCTAGTGAGCCGCGGCGCCGGCTTATGCTTTACTTTCAATCTCCCTGCTAATGCTCCTGGGAAAGCAGAGGAGGATGGCCCAGGTCCTTGGGCCCCTGTACCTGTGTGGGCGACCCGGAATAAGCTCCTGGCTCCAGATCAGCTCTGTTCCAGCCATTGGGGCCATTTGAGAAGTTAACTCGCTGATGGAAGACCTCTCCCTCTCTCTCTGTTTCTACCTCTATGTGACTCTTTCAAATAAATAAAATAAATCTTAAAAAAAAAGTATGTGTTTCCTAAAAATCAGAACTTAATCCAAAACAGCACATGATTTGGGGACATGAATTTTATTAGATGTTGCATTATATTAGATTTTTGTAGAATGGCAAATATTTTATTTATAGCTACCAACTCATAAAACATTTGTTGTGGAACAGTGTTTGTCTATATGCTTGGCATTGTAGAGTGACAGGTACACAGTGCACTTAGTAAATTGAAAGTTAAACCCAAAGTTACATCTTGCTCAAACTGATTGTGCATCATATTGTAATTTTTCCTAGATATTCCATCATTGTGTTTTACTCTTCATTTCTGTTACTGAGTTGTATATTTTAGTATTTGCTTTAGAGTAGAAAAAAAATACTCTGTTGGATCTCAAAGATTAAGGATAATGTTGAACAATTTAAAAGTCTCAAAACTATAGAATCTTTTTCTTGGAGTAGTAGATTAATTTTGGGGTAAGAACTCTTCGAAATGAAGATGCTTTATTGTTGAAAGTCATCAATAAATGAAAGGAAGAATGTAAATAAAAATGGGAATATTTTCCAGTTCTAAGTCTCTAAAATATTTGAAAAGGAAAACCATTAAGTGCAAGATATGACAATATATAAGTTTTCCCTCAGATTAGAAATTTGATGCTAAATATTTAACATTTAATCTTTATTTAATAGTAACTATGAATGGAGGCCATTATTTAGCCTTCCCAACAAAAATAAATCTCAGCATCATTTAAAATGTTGGCTACTGCCATTGAGTGAACACAATGAAATTTGACAAAACTCTTTACTTGGGTGTAAGATACCATTCTCTGAATCAGGTTTTATGATTACCTAAGTCATTTTTCATCCTTGTTTTATGAATGTAAACACTGATACATTTTCTTAGCTTCAGATTTTGAACATTCCAGTGATGTAGCTCCTGCTAACAAAGTGCCTGAATATTTTTGACACCTCGTAGCCTTTTAATGTGTGATATCTGGTCATGTACACATGGGATCTATTATAAGTTAGAGATACTTTCCATAAATAGAATAATATTTTGGATAACCATTGATGAATTGAAGAACCTATTTCCTCTTCAAATTTTTTTTTATTTTAAAGCAATTTTGTGAAATTGAATTTTACCTATAGTTTTACTTGTCTTTTTGTCCAGATAAAGTAATAAAATAGCTCCAATTATACCAAGCAACCCTTCCTTGTCTCAAGTGCTTAACTTTCTCTCTTCATTCTTAGATAACTGCTGGTTTCTTAAATTGAATGGTCATCTTTTCCAGCAGCTGCTCAAAAATATCCATGATTGACCATTTTGTTTGCACTAAGCAGACATGCTTTCCTTCTTTCTCCCCCTCTCTGGTCCACATCATCTTCCCATCACCTGTGCACACCAGACGCACTTGTTCCTTCCTCCTCCAATAATCACTGAACTCTGCAAAGACCCTAACTCTGACCTCTCATGGTTATCCCAGAGCCTTCTGTTTTCAAAACTCTCAAAACAAAATCAAGTGTGGAAAATAGGGTTGATTTTTCCACATTTTTTTTTTTGGTCAATCATGACTCTAATCCCAAACACACACATAAAATTCCCTGCTTTACATAACTAATTTTTTTTTTTTTTTGACAGGCAGAGTGGACAGTGAGAGAGAGAGACAGAGAGAGAAAGGTCTTCCTTTTGCCGTTGGTTCACCCTCCAATGGCCGCCGCTGCAGCCGGCGCACCGCGCTGATCCGATGGCAGGAGCCAGGATCCAGGTGCTTTTCCTGGTCTCCCATGGGGTGCAGGGCCCAAGCACCTGGGCCATCCTCCACTGCACTCCCTGGCCATAGCAGAGAGCTGGCCTGGAAGAGGGGCAACCGGGACAGAATCCGGCGCCCCGACCGGGACTAGAACCCGGTGTGCCGGCGCCGCAAGGTGGAGGATTAGCCTATTGAGCCACGGCGCCGGCTCATAACTAATTTTAATTTGCTTTCCAAATGTCTTCACATTAGTGATCTCCATTGATGACTTCTCATTCTCATCTACACTTACATTTGATTCTCAGTGCCATGGCTTTATTCTACTCAGCATGGACCAAATTCATCCTATTTGACATCATCCTTTATTTTATTCCTACTGCCACTTTGTGTCTCTGGAATTTAATGTATTCCCCTCCCCACAGAACTCCTAAGTTAACTGTCCTCTGAGCATTTTTATCTGTTTTTATTCTTCCCTAGTGGGATCTTGTAGGATTTCCTTACTATACCACACAGTAATATATTGACTCGATCATTTATCTTCTTAGAATTCTGCATTAACCTGAAGCTATTCCACACTTGTTATACAAATGTTTAATCATAAAGTTTGATGCATATGACACACAAAGTGCCTGATATCCATCGCTGACACACTACGCAACTTTGCTTGGACTGGCTCTTGAGTGTAATCTTGTTTTATTGAGTGCAGTGTTTTTCTGGCAAAATTATTCTTTAGAGCATGATTATACATCATTAGCATTCAAGACAGTGTTCTGTTACTTCATGATGTGAGTACCTAGAACTCACTGTGAAGGATTCATTTAGGAAATTTTCCAGAAGGTGTTCTGCATCCATCATGTAGCCAAGAACCCCTAGTGAATTGAGTACCGTATTCACTATCTGATTTCCTTTGATAAGAATTTTGGAGTATCTATTCATAGGCTTTCATCTAGAATTTCTTAACCCAATCATTAAAGCCTTTATTGAATAGTTGATTACTTTTGCACTGATAATCGATTTTGTTTGGTTTTAACAAATCTTTGTCCAATAGACTTGTTTCTGCTTAGCACTTCACTACTAAAACTCCATTTTGAACAAGTGTAAATTCACGTGCAGTATTTAATGAAATAATGTAGAGGTATCCTATAAATCCTTTACCTAGCTTCCCCCAACAGCAGTAACTTGAATAATTCCAATATAATAGCACAACCAGAAAATTCATTTTGATACAATCCATCAACATTACCTAGATTTCACTAGTTTTACATGCTCTGTGTGTGTGTGTTTAGCTCTTGTTGCTTATCAGATTCATTTATTTTTAACCCATAGACTGCAATATCTTTTTGCCAATCTGCATGTATTGTTTTTATTAAAATCTGCATGACACCTTGTCAGATGCATACCCCCTAATTACTCATCACATTTTCCGCTGCTATTAAAGACTATTACTTGCATAGCATCAGGTAAATCCTATTTGTTTGGCAAATCTTACTTCTGGTATAGAAACTGCTGCTCTGAAGATGAATGAATCCTCCATGGTTGAGATTTTCTGAGGTTCCCAGATCCACGTTTTTAGTAGTAGGGTGAACTTGGAAAATGTTTGGTCAACCCACAGGAAAAGTAGATGAACAGTCGTCACTAAAGTCTCACTGTTTGTGTTTGTGTATGGTTGATATCAATGGATGCTTTCTAACATCTAATACCTTTGGTTATATGTTACATATTTACCATTTTTATTAAGTCTGGACAAAAATAAATGCACATTTATTAAAAAGTTTATCATAACCAAGCTAAAAATGTGTATTTTAAAATATAAGGTGTCTATACTTTTAATAATCTGGTAACTATGAAATCCAATTTTCTATTAACCAATATGTATGAATATCCTGTGGCATTACTTTTAGATGAGACATGAGATGCTATAGCCATCTCTGCAGAGTTATGCATTGTTGAGCTTTATGCATTTTATACATTTATGCATTGTTGAACATTATATATAGTCAGCTCATCTTTTTTAAAATGTCAAGTACTAATAAAACTTGAAATTATTGGACATTTGGGAAAAATAAGGACTATTAAGCAAGCTGCATTGTACTATTTGATAGTGGCACAAACATTGGTGAGTTAAAGAAAAATAAACTGCTTTCAAATTTTTTAAATTCACTGGCTTTAAAAAATAGATTAAAAATCCCTTTTATGAGGACCTTGATAGAATGATGCTGCTTCAGTCCAGGATGTCTATGTCTGTATGATCCACTTTGCAGAGGATTATTGTTAACCCTTGTCAAACAGTGCTACAGGATTAGGGACCATGGATCTGGGACACTGATGACCACATGGGTGGCCTGGCCAGTGAATAAAGTACAAGGAAAGGGAGGGCGGGCAGACCATCAGTAATCTTCCCATGGGATCTTCTGAGATAGGTTCCATAAACCACCTAGAAAGGAAAGTTGGTGGCAAATCTACTTGTGCAACACAGTTACCATTATTTTCTGTAAGAGAGTTAACATAATGCACGTGGCAATGCGTTTTGGTCAGTCTTTTTATTTCTTTTTATAAAAAGATTATTTACCTACTAATTTGAAAGGCAGAGTGACAGAGAAGGAAAGAAAGACAGAGAGGTTTTCCATGTACTGCTTCACTTTCCAAATACCCAAAGCAGCCAGGGCTGGGCCAGGCAAACCCAGCAACCAGGAGCCAGGAATTCCTTTCTAGTCTGCCACATGGGTAGCAGGAGCCCAGGTACTTGGACCATCAGGTGCATTAACAGAAGGCTGGATTAGAAGCAGAGCAGTTGGGACTCAAACCTGCACTCTGATACAGGATGCCGATGTCACCAGCAGTGGCTTAACCAGCCATGCGACAAAGCCTGCTCCTTGATGAGTATTTTTTTTTTAATAAATATTGTTTTCCATGACTTTGCTATTGATTCCTTTTTCCTGATCTCTTCGGATCTTAAGGAAAGATAGTTCATGTTCTCTGTGCAGCAGGACTTCTTCATAAACCAGTGATTCTCAAATTTTGTGAGCACTGGAGTAACACAAGCCTTTTCCAAAGATACAGAAGCCTCTTGGATTACAATTAAGTTCATCTAGAGTGGAACTGCCATGTGTTAAATTTGACAATACATGGAAATCACAGCATGAAATGGGAGAATGTAGTATGGGACATGTGCACGTCCTGTTCAGTGTTCCTCAGCACGTGACAAATGACAGCTCATTTCTGCCATCCTAGTCTCTGTTCTCATTTTTCCCAGTAATTTGGTGCAAGTCCCAAGTGTCTCATCATTTCATCGGGACACTGTCAGCCTACAAAACGTCCCCAGGTGATTCTTACACACCATCAGGGTTGAGAATTCCAAGACAAGAAGAGTCTTTTTTCTCAATGAGAAATCCTAAGACACAGGCACTTGTCCTCTGGATGTCATTCTTTTCAGACATGTCTGCCCAACAAGGCATTACAGATTTACTACAATGCATGGCTTGTATCTGTGGTTATCAGCAATAATTGTAATATTCCCTTTTATAAAAATATTTGTTTTATTTTATTTATTTGAAAGTCAGAGGAACAGAGAGACAGACACAGGCAGAAAGTGACCTCTTATTTGCTGATTCATTCTGCAAATGGCTGCCACAGCTGGGGTTGAGCCAGGGCAAAACCAGGAGCCTGAAACTCCATCCAGGTCTCCTGTGTGGGTGGCCCTGACTTACGTTTTTCATTCATTACCTGCTGCCTCCCAAGGTGTACATTAGCAGGAAGCTGGAATTGGAAGTGAAGCCAGGACTGCAAACCAGATGCTCAATCCACATGGGACACAAACATTCCTGCCTGTTTCATTATAATACTCTTTCATGCTGTGTAGTAAGGGAACCACTAGCCACTTATGGCTTTTTAAATTTTAATTAGGTAAACTTAAACATGCAATCTGTTGATTCAATGAACCACATTCCATGCACACCATAGCTGTGTGTGGCTAATGCATGGGATACTGCAAGTGCAGAACCCTTCCTTCCACTAAAGTGTCCTGTTGGTCTAGACATAAGGACCAACCTTCTTAATCTTCAGCTGCTGAAAGAGGGACCTTCTCAACAGAACAAGAGATTATGAGAACTCCAACACCAAGAGAAACTAAATATGATAAAAAATGAAGCATCTTTAAAAGTGAAACATAAAAGAGCATGATTTTACAAAAGAATTTTTTAAAAATAAACACTTGCATCAACCAGCTGTTTTTTAGAAGAAAATGCAAGCATGGATTTGAGGACAAATATGCATCTTAAAGTCATTCTTAATTGAGGACAATGTATAAACATCGAATTTGGGCAGTTATCAAAGGACAAATGGACTCAAAGATACTGAGATGTTAGATCAGTAAGTTGTAGATCCACAATTAAAATGCAGCCAAATGCACCATGACAATGGATATGAGTGTCAGAAAATGCTATTGTGAAAGTGAGAAGGCAAACAATAAAACATATTCAAAAATGTAAGGTCAACTAGGGAGAGTTCCAGGCCCCTAGAGGAACAAGGATGAGACCATTTTTCTGGGAAAGGTTGGGGAACATGCCAGAAAGTAGGCTAGAATTTCCAGGGGAAAAGTAAGAAAGCTTAATAGAATCAGACAGTGGCAATTAACAACATAGAGGCTTCATAGCCTCACAAAAGATTCAGTCTTTTCAAATTTCTAGTCTGAATTCCAGAATTGCCAGTCAGGTAGCTGACAAGCAGAAGGAGTTCCTAAAGGAGATTTGAAGCACTTTTAGCAGGACAGTGGGGATGAAGCGTTCATCTTGGATTTGTGGAGAGTCCACGTAGAGAATTTTGAGGGGGTGCAGCATCTCTCCTATGAAAACATCTGGGCCTGCTGGGTTTCCAGCCATACATTGTGCAATGAAGCTGCTCCAACACAGGGCATGAGAATGTGGGAAGCAGGAGGACTATTCACTTGTAAATTTTTTAAAATAAAGATTAGTTGGGAATTAATTGAGGATTGCTCTGTAAGCCTTGTGTGGTGGAAAAGGCATTATAACTACTGAACATTAGCAAAGATATCCCTGGGTGCAATTATGTTAGAATATATGAGTTGAGATTGCTTATGAAAAGTATGTAAATGTAGAAAAATGTTAATGATTAGATTCAGGATATTTTAGAAGCCCGGGAAAGAAGTATGTATATATAGTACAGCACTAAACCAAACAAATAAGCGTATAGGCAACTCATTATTTGTTAGATATTTGGGAACAGAAAAAAAAATCCAAACCAAATATAATTTGCAGTAAAGTTTTATTGGCAGTGTAGAAAAAAGGGGCAGGAAAACATTTTAGTCTTTTTAGGTGAGTGAAATTTATCCCTACTCTTCCCGGAATGTTGGACTCTCTGCTGGACTTCAGCTGGTTCCTGACTTCATGATGGCTTATCAGCATCACCATGTCCCTGTCTAGTCTTCAGGGCCCATGGTCCCCTAGATCGGATGCCTGTACTTTTGCCATCCCCCTTCCTCTCTGTTGTGACAACACTTTTTCAGCCCACAAACAACTGCCTCTCTCAGCTTGTCATTCATTCAAGGTCCCACATGGCCTTAACCTATCATTCTGGAATCTGTTTCTCATTGCTCCCATCTGTATTTTGTACTCCAGATACTGTTTTATGCCTCCTGCTCATGTTTTTTGCTTTTATATTTCTTGTCACCTGGAAAGCCCTTTTCTGCCACTGTAGAGGCTCTGTCCTTTCTTTAAGAGCCGTGGTACACCTGATCTGCTCATGAAAGCTTTTCATGATTCCCCAGTTGTATGTGCCCTTTTCTTCTTTGATGACCAATGGATATTTGCATCTCTCTTCAGTCACTCAATCAGTACTTTGATGTTACTAGATATTTATGAACTTATTTTTATTCTTGTTCATGATTTGCCCTCCTGTACCACCCCCACTTCCCATACCCCCAACCCCCCACCCTCCACCCAACACAAGCCCACTACTTCCATAAGCTACTTAATTAAGTCACATGGTATATTATTTACTCATGTTTCCTAGTGAGGAACAGAATACCTCCCACTGCAAATATTCAATAAATATGGGTTGAGTGGAAGTCACTTGGTAAGTAACATGTTGACAATGGCGAATTGTGGAAGACATGGGGATGAATCCTAGAGGAGATCAGCCTGGGGAGCAGTTGCCATGCTTAAGGAAAGAGTACAAGGAAACAAAGATGGGGAAGCCCAGGAGCAGCAGATGCTTGGAGGACTCAAGGAGTCGTGAGAGCCCTGCCTAGAGCCCAGGGCGGTTGTGCCTTAGTGAGTGAATGACCTGGCTGCCCACACTTGGGCAATGCCTCATCATCACCAGGTAGGCCTTGCTGCTGCCTTTTTATACCTCTGCTGGCAAGGGGGTGCCTGAGGAAAAGGGAATTCTCTTGGTAAGTAGACTGCAGACCCAAAGCTTCCCACTTCCCATGAGTGACTCATCACTTTGAGAGGTTCTTAACAAAGGACCCTTGATTGGGGTCCCAGAGTACCAGGGAATTAATGCAGGAGCACTTTCCTGCATCTCAGTTCAGAGAAACTTTTTTTCCAAACTCATTTCTATTTCTGGCAGTAACTCTTCAGTTTGGGAACTGTAGTTCCAGCCAAAATAAACTATTGTCTCAGGTCTGTATTTTTCCTGAAAAACCATGGCATTTCTATGGAATGTGGAGACAATTTTATGTAAGACTTTGAGAGTGACAATGAAGGACCTAGATCAGTTCTCTGGCCTGACCTGCCTGCCTCTGTGTCCCAGCAAGGATGATGCAGCTTCCAAAAAAAAAGGGGGGGGGGCTCTGAGCCTCCCAAGCACAGTCCCTCCTGCAAAGGCTGGTGATGTGATTTCTCCTTCTTTCTCCAATTATTGTCCCTGTGTAGCTGGCTCCATTTTAAAGAAACAAAGCGATCCCCATATCTGGAGTGCATGGCTCAAACTTGTCTTTTTTATTCAACTAAAGAATGCTAATACAGCTTTCTTTTTCAAAGTAGCTGTTTTTTATATGAATACTCATTAGTTATGCAGTTAATAATAATTCAGAGAAGCAAGTATTACACTAAGTCCTAATGGCTTCTTAAATATTACAATCATATTGATATATAAATATAATGATATCATATCATGACATAATTAAATTAATATTAATTAGTTTTTAAAATAAATAGCGGACATCATTAAGGAAGGATTTGAATGCCACAGGAGTATCTCTAGCCTGATGCAATCAACAAAGTAATAGTCATAATTTTGAAGACTAGATTCCCTTACTTCAACAAGTGAGTAAAAGACATTCTTCTGATATTATTCTGCTTCCATTAGTTGAGTTTGTCTTATGAGCCCTTCAAAACAGTTTGTAAAATGAGAAGTTCAAAAATAAAAGAATTCTGAAGTCATTTCTTTATAAGACGAGCTAATGCACTCATGGTAATCCTAGGAAAATTGATTATTTTCTTAAAATTGATCAAAATTTCAAAGTCTTATGTTGTATTAAATGGTTATCTCTTAAAATGAGAAATTTACATTCTAGACATTTTGGGAAAGTTGCTGTAATGAAATTTTTCATAACTTGTTGTTGTTGGCTCCTACAGTTAGAAAGTTCCGCTAATATGTAGGGACTGTTCACAGAAGCTTTAGTTTCATGTTCCATAAAATTGAGCTTCCTCTCTTTACCTTTTGGAACCTAGAATATGATCCTTGAGAATTTCCATGAGTACGTAAGATTGCTAAGGAAAGGAAACAGTGTAACATGAGGAGACAAAGAAATAGTACCATCAAAGTAGACCCTTGCCTTTTGAGCTTAGCTGTAGAATTTACTAAAATCTGTTTTTGAACTGCATGTCTGGACTATCTTACCATTTAATTTTTTTTTTAATTTTTGACAGGCAGAGTTAGCAAGTGAGAGAGAGACAGAGAGAAAGGTCTAACTTCCATTGGTTCACCCCCCCAAATGGCTGCTCTGGCTGGCGCACTGTGCTGATCCAAAGCCAGGAGCCAGGTGCTTCCTCCTGGTCTCCCATGCAGGTGCAGGGCCCAAGCACTTGGGACATCCTCCACTGCCTTCCTGGGCCACAGCAGAGAGCTGGACTGGAAGAGGAGCAAATGGGACTAGAACCCGGCGCCCCAACCGGGACTAGAACCAGGGGTGCCAGCGCCGCAGGAGGAGGATTAGCCTAGTGAGCCACAGTGCCAGCCTTACCATTTAACCTTGAAAGTATAGGATGTCTTTGAGACACTGTCCTGATGAGCTCATGAGGCACTTACATTATAGGTAAATATTATCATTGAGAATGTTCTTCTAACACCCACTCTGTATGTTTGAGTGTTAAAGATTTATGAGAATTGCATGATTATTCATTTTTCTGAAC
Source organism: Oryctolagus cuniculus (assembly GCF_964237555.1). NCBI lineage: Eukaryota > Metazoa > Chordata > Mammalia > Lagomorpha > Leporidae > Oryctolagus > Oryctolagus cuniculus. The sequence continues at coordinate 51,992,088 of NC_091450.1, forward strand.
AGAAATCTCAATGTTTCTCCTAATTTGAAAAAAAACTTTTTTCTTAGAACAAATTAAATACCTATATTAAAGCTTTCCCCCAAAATATGGAGTTTTATTTGTGAATATTAAAGTGTAAGCTTTACCTATGATTTATTTATTGTGATAAATACATATGCTATATTTATTTTCCAATGGATATGCATTTAAACCCACTGGATATGTGGATAATACTATATAAGAATTTCATTTAATGTGACAAATACATTTTGAAGTAAGCACTTGAACACAGTGAATACAGTAATTGAGAATAATGGAATATAAAGAGAAAACGCCATTGAAATAAATTACTACCTTCAAAAGGAAGGATGGACACAGATTTTCTAACTCGTTCATCATTTTTTGATACTCTGGACTGTAGTTGTATGTCAGTGTGACTTTTTTCAGTGAAAAATCCTGGTGATCTTGCCAAATTTGTTATTAGATATAATTTTGAATTATACAACTCTTCGTTATAGAAACCTTATCATGTTCCATGCAGTACTCTTTTTTCATGTGACATTGTTTTATAGCTAAGTATATGACAGAGCTCTTTCAAAATAAAGGCATTAAATATAATCAAGTAAGGAACAGTATCTCTAACACTCCAGGCCTTCACTGGCATGAACTTTACCAAGTTTGACATACCTCCTCACACTTAAGTCTTCTGTGTTGTAGAGGAGCCTCTCCCTCAATTGAGGGATAGTATATTCCAGAGTAGAAGGAGTTGGTTGTGTAAGTATGTGAGAGAGATGAAAATAGAGAATGGATGTCACTTCATCTGATATAAGAGTTGGAATAAAGTACAACCGTGTTGTGAAAGTATGTTTCCATATGCCATAGACACTTCTCAGATGAAGTTCCATATTTATTTATGGGACAGCTTGTAAAGTGATTTCCTGGATATTATCACATTTGGCCATTTAAGGAATCTATGAAGCTGGCAATATATAGAAAATAGAGGGATTACAACTGTTAGGTAGCAAACAAAATGACAAGGCTGTTGCCATTTTCATTCCCATAGCTATCACCACACAATAGAACTGCAGGGCAGATTAATTATGCTGTGTGGCTACTAATGGGGAGTTTAATCATAAAAACATTCTTATTCACATTTAGTGTTTTGCAGTAAGTTCCCATGTAGGGAAGATTCCCCTTGATATTGTAATTAATATTAGGTATAAAGTAGGAAAACTTATCTTTAGGAATGCCAAAATACATGTGTAGAAACACAAAAAACTTGACTACTCAAAAATACCCATACACACTACCCAGAAGACAAGATGTGTTTGTGTATTCCTGTGGCAACTTCCCTTCTGTTAACCCCGTGTAAGTCAGCTCTTTTTTTTTTTTTTGATTTTTTAAATTTTCTTTATTTTCTCTTTCAATAAATACTTTATACGAATGAGGGTGGTACAACCATTTGATCTGGAAAAAAATTAACTGTGGGGGCTGGCATTGTGGTGTGGCAGGTAAAGCTGTAGTTAGTGACGCCGGCATCCCACATGGGCACCAGTTAGGTCTGGCTCCCTACTAATGGCCTGGGGAAAGCAGCAGAAGATGGCCCAAGTGTTTGGGCCCCTGTCACACACATGGAGACCCAGATGAAGCTCCTGGCTTAGGCCTGGCCTAGCACTGGTCACTGTATCCACCTTAGGTGTG